>NW_027279100.1:0-400000 GCF_046629955.1 Centroberyx affinis
ATTACAAAAGAGGGAAACAACGACAGGGAAAGCTAATTATTCACCTGATATTTACCACTCTGCCAGACAATCTAACATAGTGGGTTGTTTTCGTAATTTCTGTCTCTGTATTTGATAAGATACCGAGCACAGAGCCGACTTTTAATAAGGCACGGGCACCACACTGCCTTTCTGCTCCCCAGGAATCAACATTCCACCGGAGAAAGACAGAAAAAATGCATACCAAATAGGAAATCATTATTTCTGCCCTTCACAATGTGGAAAATGAGGGGCATAAGGTTTGCTTTGGTAACAGTGTAGATGGAACACATTGGATTTTATTTCATCTTCTTTTTTTGCAACTTGGAGCTCAGCTCTCATATCATGTTACTGTACACACCAGCCGGGTCTGATGGAGTGAGCATGCACTGTGCCTTCACTTCAACTGTGCATTTCAGAGGTAGACATCCAATAGTAACCCTAACCCTCTGATTTCATGCCAAAAGAGACCAAAGCTTCGAGCATAACCTCAAGCACAACCTAATTGCTTTCCAAACAGTATGAGCTGTGGGTCAGTGTAACGGCTTCACAAACTTGAGGCAATTATGAATGGACACAACTTAAAGGTTAATTTTGCAGTTGCATGTAAAATTTCATTCTTCCTGGCTGGTGGCCTTTGTAAAATATCACGTGCTTTAAATCTCAACTCCCCATGCAGAGAAATTTGAGCCCAACACAGCAGCTTGTGTCAAGATTTGGGTTTTTTTTTTAGGTAGTTATTTCAAATATAATGCTAGGCCCAATCCAATAATTAAGGCTTTTCAAATGTCTTGGTTTGTGTTAGCTCTGTGGGTTCATTTTAATAAAGCTTCCAAGATTTTAGAGTTTAATCCTCTCATTTGAACTGTATTTTCTGCCAGACAGTGCTAGATGGTCAGACATGGTTACGCAAGTCCTCCTTTTAACCAAGTTGGCACTACTCAAGTCCTGAAGACATGGCCAATCAACGGCTGTAATGGAATAGCTAATTACCCTGATTGTGTTCAGCTGTGCAGCTACTCAGACTAAGCGTCTGTAATCAATATCCATGCAGCTGACCTGACATGGGTCTATCGTATAATTATTGTTCTTCATGATCCAGGTTTTCATAAGGAATGCATTCAACTCTCATAACTCTTTATATCTACATTTACTCAAGAAAAGTTATCACCTGATTAACTTTCTGTGGGTTGTGTTCAGATTTATTCAAAGTGATCTGTCTGTCTAACAGCAAAGGATGCTAAAACAATGTGTGTGATGGTGTAAAACACAAAACTGGTGTAACAATAAAAGTATTCACCCTCTATGTTTCATTTTGGGTTGAATTGTTTTCCCAGCAAGTTGTTCAGACTGTGGTCAAGGCTTTCAAACAATGCTTTCCCACCAAATGTGTTAAAATTGTGCTTTGCATGCTAACAGCTGTTATATCAGGTGTCCCCCACACATCTGAGTGGGATGTTAAGACGTAGGGAGCACTTAACATCTGAATATTCAAACATAGCGTGGAATTGATTCACTTAGATAGCATTTCAGTTCCCAGCGTTTCATGACGAAAAGAAAAAATCATCATCCTTGTGAAAACAGAGCATTCACAGTCCACTGCTTTTCAAGTTAGTCAATAAAAAGTTCTCTAAAAGTGATGATGATAAATATTTGTTCTTGGTTGCAGACATTGCTCTCCATCACTGTCAAGGGTGGTCAAGTACTTGTACATGAAGATTTCAATTAACATTTAATTTAAATTGCTGGATGAAATTAGGGGAGACTATCATTGTTCTCCTATTCTGCTTGTTCTTTCGTTTGCCCTTGCCCCACACACAAGGTTTCTTACATGATTTTTCCTAATAAGGTTTTCTTGCGAGTTTCTCCTTGTCTTCACTGAGGATCTAAGGTTGATGGTGCCGGTTAGGTAAGGCTAGGTTAGATAGGTTAAGTAGGCCTGTTAAGTCTTCCAATATGCTATTTTGTGTCTTGTGCTTTGTTTTGTTTCCTTGTGTTTTGTTTTGCTTGTATTCCATCATTGTTAATTAGATTTAGGTGTGTTCTCTGTAAAGTCCTTTGAGACATGCTTTTGTGTTGGAGGGCTATATAAATAAACCTGACTTGACTTGACACTGGGCTCGGGCATTTTCAAAATTAAACACAATGGCCCAAGGGGGCGCTAGAATTACAGATTAAAACAAGGTGACATATTTGTTACTGACGTGGCATGAGGGGGGACTGCAGAATTCACGGGGGACGACGTGTTTACTGTTGCCTTGTTTGAAATAAGGTTCAAATGAGTGCGTGTGTCCAGGCTAATTCCAGCTTGTTGTGGAGTAACTAGTTCACCTTTAGATGCACTCTGTGAAGCTAACTCAGGGCACTATGCTGTTAAGCATACCGAGTCGCAGCTCAGTCAGTGAGTGGTTAGTGAGAGAAGCATACGGAGGTGAAGGAATAACAGCAGAGGGTCTGCTGCTGGAGGTCTCTCTCTGCCAGCTACTCTGCGGCTTGCTAACAGATGGCCACTCTGTCAGACCTGGGCCATGGGTCACCATTATTTGCATATGAAATCACTCTCTGAGCAGGAGTCGGTGAGTCTGCACTCACCTGTCTCACTCATCTTCATAGACCTGTGTGTATTTGTATTTGTGTGTGTGTGTGTGTGTGTGTGTGTGTGTGTGTGTGTACAGTATGTCAAACATGTATTAATGCTGTGTTTTTTATGAATTTGAAAATTAACCGACAAATTTTGACCACAGGTGGCACAGTGGCTCAGTTGTTAACACTGTCGCATCTGAGGAAGGATTCCCAACCCTAGCTAATTTCTGTGTGCAGTTTGCATGTTCTCCTTGTGTTCACATTGGTTTCCTTTGGGTGCTCCAGCTTCTTCCCACGTTCCAAAAACATGCAAGTCATCGGAGACGCTAAATTGCCCATAGGTATGAATGTGAGTGTCTGTCTATCTGTGTTAGCCCTGCAATGGACTGGCGACCTGTCCTTCTGCCTGATGCATGCTGGGATAGGCTCCAGCCCAGTGTAACCCTCAATAGAAATAAGCGGGTAAAGAAAATGAATGATTGAACTTCTGCCACCACTTTCATCTTGCATAATAAAGAAACTGTGTAGCCAGCATATACAAGGAGCCATCTTGTTCTTTACTGGATATATTGTTTCTTGTCACAAACTATAGATTTTTCCATCCACTGTGAAAGAAGAAATCTAACCGAAATAATATATTTGCTTAAAGTAAGAGGTTTTACAGTATGATCATTTATTAGATTCCAATTTGTTATGACAAATTTGTTCAAGTCATAATTATTTCCCCAGGAACCAGCTCTAAAAATTATGATGCTTCTATCAGCGTTTTTGCAAAGCGATTTCAATTCTATGAAAAGAGGGCCACAATTTTTCATGACTGTGGATAAGTATGATGAAAGACATTCTCTTATTGGCGGCCCAAGTGCAATATATTCTCCGCTTTTGGACTAACTTTTCTTTTCTGTCATGGTTACGGACAATGAGGTTTGTAATGAACTCACTCACTTTCCTGCTTCCAGGTTATTGAGAAAGATGCTGTGCCTGACTTGGACTTCCCTTTCAGGTTTCCCTTCACTGCTCCTCACCAGTGGTGTTTGCTGGGATAGAAATTGCTCATATAACGCTAGCTCACCTCCATAAATTAAAGCAGGGAAATGTGATTTATCTTCTTCCTCTGGTGGTTCCTTTCAGCTGACTCTCTGAAATAACAGCAAACATAAATAGGGGGTATAAAAAGGGGCTATGCACGCTTGAGAGAGTGGATTACGCCATGAATCAGTTTATTAACGGTGGGCCATGGAGCAGTGTCTGCGCGAGGGGAATTTATTCATTCATAAAGCAGTGTTTACAGCATTTATCTTCACCCGAGAGCAGGCCCCTAAAACGTAACAAAGCACCCTAAGGCAAAGATATGGCATGATGGATCTAAGGGTTCCTGTGTCAAGGCCGCCGGCAGACTCTGAGTTATTCCTCTGCAGGACACTGCTGTAGGTTTGGCAAGGAATAATATATTTTTCACCACAATGGAATGCATCAGCCAATGTTGCAATTGTGATTGCATGCTGATTGGATCTTGTTTATACAACACACTCTTGCCTCAGTCAGCATGATAGAGATGATAATGAATGCCACTATATGTTGTGGCAAAACCATAGCTACAGTAAAAAATCAATGATATCCCCATGGCGAAGACACACACACAAACACACACACACACAACTTAAGATGATTTGCAGAGTGTATGAAATGTCCTTTAAACACTATCGCTGTTTGAAATGGTCTTTCATGAGCTACACCTTAATGAGTTGGACCCCCAGAGTGTACAGTATGGATAGATGAAGCCATTAACTTTGATTCCAGATCCAAAACCGAGCTTTTCTTCAGGTGAACAAAGTTAGTGGACGCTTCCTTTTAAGCTTGAGCATGATAAGTCACTCTGGTTTGAGCTCTTTAATGTCGGGACTCCAAGGGGCATATGAAAGGGATAGCGTGGTTGTTTGAAATTTCAAAAGGTAAACATAGTTAATGATATAAATTCCAAGCCACAACGGAATTAGTCAATCTAGTAGAAACTAAGAAGTAAAATAAAATACCAAGCATGGACGTGAATGTTATGTAAGGGAAGGCACTTAGTCCAAAGACCAGGCATTTCCCTCCTCTTCCCTATTCTGATGAGGATGAACAACTTTGGTGAGCCAGAATTATTTGAATCTCAAAACCTACAGCAAATCCTTCTGTGTCCAGCATAAACTAAGTACTGTGTTGTTGAGACAATACAGCACTTAGTATATTCTTATAATACTTGGCAAAAAATTAAAAAAAGAATAGAAGTGAAATTGTGTTAATAAGCCTCCAAGATCAACTTTCCAAACAGTCACAGTACCATCTGCTATTATAACTGAGTTTTTGTTTTACTCGCCATCTGACAAAGATGCAAGTAAAAGCTGAAGTTTTAAAAATCCATGGTAGCAACTGTATTAAACCTATAGCTAAATAAAACAAATCAGGTGGAAGGCTTTGTTCTTTTTTAGCACTGTTTAGTTTCTTAATCAGTGACCTTGAGTCGCCGTGAAATCATTTGTCCATTGTCTCAATATTAGGCTATGTAGTGTAAATATTTTTTGTAACACATATGCAACATAAAGATAATGAAAGGATCATTCCATAGTTATAATATGTCAATGTAACTTAATGCTTTGAACAAAAAAATAAAACACCTGACTATGATGCATCTTTAAGGTGACCTAGACAGATAAAATGCTCCCTCACACCAAAAACCACAGAGCTCCATAATCCAACAGGGGAGCGCCTAACTCCTCAGAAATCCTCCCAAGTCTCCATCGAGCTGCCAGATAGATGGTAGAGGCACGGCAAGATGAAATGTGGAGCAGATGGTACTCTGTAGGTGGCACCGGCCATCTCTGATATGGGCAGTCATGCTGGGTGAGACAGAGTCTGTGGCTGATTGGTGTCTATCTGACCCACTGGTTGGTTGATTACTGGCATCACACACTGCAGGATGCAGGCCTAGTGTTTGGGTGATGACAGCATTCCTGCACTGTGGAGCAATCATCATTATTGTGGATTATAAGTGGGGGACTTCAGCGATCATCAAGACACATCATCCTCCGGAGAAAAATTAGATGGCCACAATAAAACCCGGCGTCACATGCTTGACAAAGAAATCATTGTAGTTTGCGTACAATGTCTTAAGGGTATGTTTATGTTTGGACATTGCTGAGGTGTGGTATAAAAGCCTGGGCAGCAAAATAAGCTCAAAAAGATCATCCCATAAAGTTAGCAAAACAAAATAATCCCCTCAAAATAAACAGAGAGGGATTTGAGTCCTATGCCGGGGTTTCGTTAGACTCCATTTATGCCTCGGTAGTATTTTCCTGTGCCTTAGTAAATGATCATGGAAAATGAATGTGTTTTTGCATGATACCCAACAACATGTCAAGAGTAAGTGCGGCCAATTTAGTGGTGATAACTTGTAAAGTGACTGAGTTTAGCCCCTGCGACCATTGCTGTCTGGCAAACGGCTGGACTACAAAAACAAACTGTTTTGAGCTCCTTCATTCAGCTGTCTGCCGCTGGTCAGCAACACTGGCTTTGTGTGTGTGAACAATTCTAGTTCTGTGGCTTGCAGATGACTCTGAAAATGTTGGAAACTATGTTGAATGTCACTGATTTTCAGTCACAAAAACATTCTTTTGTTTTTGTAGATTGGATATCAGGAAATTCTTTATGGGCGAGGAGGTAATGTTGGAGACAGGATAGAGAGAGAATGAGAGAGGTATAACATAGCAACATACTTGCTATGCCAGTTAGCTATAGTAGCAACTCAAAGATAATATGTAACCTATGACATATACTTGTAAGGTTGTAAGGTCCAGAAAAGTTTGAAAATTGAAAAGCATAAATGTCGAGGAAAGTAGAGAAAGATGCTGTTGTTCATCCTGGTACACATGCAGGTTTTTTGTGGGCTAGCTTTAGATGTCAATGTCATTTCATATATTGTGATATTATTCTTTTTGTGAGGAAGATTCTTCTGTTATATGATATAGTGGCCTATGTGGAAATGGTATGGAATTTTGAAATGGAAATGTACAGGGACCCGACTCTTGAATAGTGTCATTCAAAGTTCCCTGACAATTATAGTTAGTAGCTGTCATATATTGTATGTAGCTCAGCATAAGCTACGAGTGGAAATATGCAAAAAATTGTGTTGCAATAAAAAAACATGCATTTCTTCATACTGTGTGTCTCAGCTTGCTCTAATGGGACTGAAAATCACTTGTTGTAGGACATAACTTGATCTTGCCTCTTTTCAAATAGCCGAGCCTATTTCTGCTTTCTGTTAGTCACAGACTAAAGAGGTTTCAATCTTCAGTTGACAGAAGTTTTTATTTATGGTAGCTTTTATTTTTGCTTTTCTGATGTGGCCTGATTTGTGTATAGCATCCGTGATGGTAAGCTCACTTTGGCAATGTTCACTGTGGCTGGAGATACAGTATATGTTTGTTTTTCACACATTTTAAACAAACATAGTTGAACAGTATTTCTCATCTCTTTGTCTCTGATACACAGTTCCCTCCACAATTATTGTCACCTTTGAAAGATGCTGTCAGTGCTGAACTTTAAACCTCCCCAGTCCTTTGATGTTTCCATCCGTCCCTCTTGTCTTCCTGTCCTTGTCATGTCATAAAGTTAGATAGGTTGCTAATGATTGATTTTGTTTGTCCAGATTTGAATTAAACGTGAGAACAATCCCTGTGAATTTGATGACATTTTGATATGATTGTTATCCTCTTGACAGTGATCACCAACAGGCTAAATTATTGTTTTATAAAAGCAGTCCATCAAACAGACCACCATGGCCCAATGCCCATTAAAGGAATAGTTAACCCAAAAATGAAAATTCAGTCATTATCTACTCACCCCCATGCTGATGGAAAGTCAGGTGAAGTTTCTTAGTCCACAAAACAGTCCTGGAGCTTCACAGCAAAACTGCGTTGCAGCATTCTCCTAAACAACCGAAGCTGCTGGGGACCTGTCTTAAAATGTAAAAAAACAACCGAAAAAAAAAACATAAAATGGCTCCATACAGCTTGTCCAGCGTAATCCAAGTCTCTGGAAGCCCCGAGATGGCAAGTTGACTTGAAAAGACGTCATTTACACCCTTTTTTTAGCCGAAATCTTCACTGTAGCCGCTGAGCTCAAAGCCGCGTTCACGTTAGCGCGCACCCCGGCTGAAGGTGCATACATGCACCGCTAGACGAGATCAACGTGAACTCGCAATCTCGAAGTTAAGTATTGACTCATTCTGCACCAGCAATCAGCCAAATTAGGTTTTCAGTATTTGAAGCAAAAATAATTTAGCTCCTTTGCTAGTTTATAGGCAACAGATAGCAGATTTATGGGGTTGTTGTCATTAGAGAATGCCAATTATTAAGCCTCTTTCTGCTTGAACACCTCTAATCTGATGCAATCATTAAGACGATAGAAGAGAATTAGCTATTTATGTGATCCAAAAAAATTAAACCATAAAGTTGTATCACTTTGAAGACACGCTGGCCACATTAATGAACCAGGTCAAACTCTGTATTGGCTGTTGCATAAATCTGAGGGAAAAGCATACTAAGTATAAAACACTGAACAGGTAAATGTTTGTTGCTCATTTCTCACAGTACCCAAATTTACATTTAATATTTCAACCGAAAAGAATGTTTACAGCAAATAGATGCTGTAACCCATAAACAAATTTGGGATGCAGTACCTAATAGTTTGTTGTTGTTTGTGTGTGTTCTGCTCCTGTTTCTGTACTGCTACACAGCAAGGACCCCCTTGGCTTCCGGCAGCTCATTTTTCCTCCTTCGCTACTGGAGCGAGGAATATTGATGCATGTCAGCATCTATTGCATTTTGTCAATATGAGACAGCCAAATGAAAAAAATGAAATGAGAGCGCACAGGAAATATCTCTTGACACCTCGGGAGTGGTTGCTATGCTGGTCAAATCTGTCAATTATCAAGACCATGAACTGACCATGCTTGGCCATGTGTAGGATTACAGAAGATGAATGTTTAAATCTGTACAATTTAACCACAACAGAGGCATTTTGATTAAAACCGCCTGTGGTTCACATGAACCTGACACATGCAGAACATGAAGGCATAGCTGTGATATTTTCACTTGGATGAGACTGCCGTTTCTGTGTGATGGCTCATAACCACTAACCTTTTTGTTGGAGACCCAGAAAGATGCTTTCATTAAGGAATATACTAGAGCATCAGGAGCCAGACTGGATGGTGTGTGTTTTTACTGTATGTCTGTATGTGTGGTTGCATGCAGGCATGCTTGTGTATATTTTCTGATAGTGTTTGTGTGTGTACATGTATATCTGCATGGTGGAAGTGGAGGGAGGAGGGGAGTGCATATGAGCATGCCTGCATGTTGCTGCATGTGTGCATGACTGTCTGCCTATGTGACTCTCTACTTGTTTGTCTGCATAGGGGTTTTTATGAGGCAGCTGTGGCCAAGAGCAGAGGAAAGACAGCTGTTGCTGGGAGGCGAGTGAGACAGCTGCATACGGCAGGGAAAGGCATGGGCCGGCAGGCGGGAGAAGGCAGGGCATCAGTGACACGGGGCCAATCTGTGCCAGGGGCCGGCTGTCTGGCAGAGCATGGCTCCCACTCAGTGGACACTGCTGTAGACCAGGGCATAAACAAGACGGAGAGACTGGCTGTGTGTGTGTGTGTGTGTGTATGTGTGTATATGTGTATATGTGTACGTGTGTGTGTACGTATGTGTACTATGAAGTTCCATTACTTCCAATATCGTAGCGAACCGGTACCTGCAACACCAACCAAGCATCAGAACAAGACCTTTAAGATGAATAGACTCTGAATGGAGTCACAGGCATTAGACACATGTAGGTGTAATATTGTAACACTTAAGTGTAATGTTTAAATGTAGTGTACATGTAGCATTCACATAGAGTTGGTTTAGAGCAGTGGTTCCCAATTCTGGTCCTCGGGCCCCTGTGTACTACTGGTTTTCCATCCTACCCGATAGTTAATCGCATTCATCTGGCGACCCAGATCTAAATCAGTCCCTATAAGACGGCTAGAATGAAAAACACTCTGCTCTGGTCCCAAGGACCAGACACTAGATTAATTTGTTAGATTTTGTTGTTTGTTTGATAGTCATCTCCTTAGAAATGTCTGACATCTGCATGTGTAAACACTTGCCTTGAAAAATAACTTCATCTGAGGCTCAATAACAGAATTGTCAGGTAGACTCAAGAGTGGTTCACATTGCTAAGACCCTAAGGAAATTTTCAGATGTCCTAATTTGATCATAATATTATCTATGTAATTGCAAGCAATCTGAAAGCAACTGTCTGGAAGAGCCAGCGCATGGAGACTCTAGCGGCCTATCCAGCAGTGTGCTCATCCTGCTTATTTAAACCCAATGTAGAACCATTTTTGTTTTGTTTGGTCTCAGTGGTAGTTATGAAAACAGATTCATACATTTGTCAGGCGGGTTATTTATTTATTTATTTAGTTTTTTTTTGCCAATTTGACATAAAATAGGCTATCGTATTGGAGCCAATAGGTCAGGCGTATTTTCATTCTCTAGGCTTAGGCGACTGTGGAATACTCAATTAAAACAATGCAGTCGTTTTGCATTTCTAAAATGTAATCACCGTTTGGTATTCTAAAGATTGTGCAGGCAAAAAAAGGGTGAACAAAGAAGAATAGAAGCCAAGGCTCTTGATTTGCCCATGGCCTTTTGCGCAGAAAGCGCTGTCCATGGTGCTGAATCTTATCGCGTCTGTCTGGACACACACCATTAGGTACAATAACGAATCATGGCTTCTGAAACACAAGCATGTTCTAGACATTTAGTGCACTTTGTGATTTAGTGTGATTTAGTTTTGCTTGTTTCTTTGTCCCAAGCATAGGTGAAAGTTCAATATCCTCAGACAATTTCCCACCTATCTCACCTTATGCTGAGGAGAGGGTGAAAAAAAGGAAATTTATGTCACACACAGAACATTAGTTCAGAGCGTATCAATGAAAATATAGTGTTGTGTTCTGTTGTATTAATATGGTACTGTTTGCATTGTGCTACATTGATGTGCATCAGTTTGGGATGTTATTACGTTGCCCTACAGTGATTCAGTTTATGGTGATTATATATTTATGTTGCTGCCAGAAGTGTAAAATGCATCACTTCCTGAGCGGCAGAGGATTTAGGAATTTCCTTAGGGTCTTGGCAAGCTAGGTGAGCCATTCTCAACTGTATTTGGCAAATCTGTTACTGGGGTTAGGCTGTTTTTCAAGGCAGGTGTTTACACATGTAGCCGCAAAGGAAGGAAATAACTAATAAAAGTGGTGATATTCTCTAACCTGTAAAGAAATGAAAATGTCAAGTGTGGTGCAGACACTCCAGATAGGCAGGCGCTGGCTCTCTTGGATAACTGTGGAAATCTTCATACATGCACTGGTACATACATGTGTGTGCGTGTCTGTTTCTGTCTCCGTTACTTGTGCTGTGACATGTGAAGGCATACAGTAAATTATGTTGTGATTCGGTGTGCCAGGTCTTGTTGTGGATAGTGAAGGTCCTTTGTCCCGCAGCTATTGTCCAGGGTCCTTGCTGCAGCCTTGAGTAGAGCAGACAGCAGTCACACAATGGTCTGTTTCAACACCTCGGCTAAGGCTGCCGCACAAATGCTTCAGTGCTGTTGAATGTGTTTTCAAATACTACTTGCTTTCCACCTACACATTGCACAAGTCAGAGAATACACACTACCACACACATGCATTCAAACTTCCCTTATCCCTACTGAAAACACACGCAATGTTCACCACCTCTCCACATAGTTAGATTGTTGCCATGCTATAATGCTACAGCCTGGTCTCAACCGAGGACCTTATTAACTACTTGGGATGGTTCTTATGCTGGGGGTCTAGCCACCAGAGACCTGATTAGGCTAATAAAGCAGATCCACAGGCATGTATCACACGTTCATTTGGCCAATTAGGAAGGTGACAAACCCAGGACATATTCTCTATGCAGACTCTCAGAAATCTCATGTTATGATAGTGCTGCAAGGGAGGGATTTCTCAAGTGGACTGGATAAAGGATCAAGGAAACCAGATTTCAGTACATAGCATCAGGACCTACACAGATGTGGGATTAAACACACTAATGTCATTTGATGTTTACAGATTGCGAAGGATTGATTATGATTTTTGAATCAAGAAGATATTGCAGAGCTACATTATGGCTCATTGTAGATTGTGGACTGCAAGAGCACAACGAAAGATTTGCATACCATGCTGAAGAGCAACCCTGTCATTCTGTGTGTGTGTGTGTGTGTGTGTGTGTGTAGCATACTTGCAAGTATGCTACACACACAAAATAAATACTCCTAATGTGGAGTGAGGACTTAATAAATACCACTAGAGGGCATTACGTAATAGAAAAAGCCACTTTAGCTTTTATTAGCTTGTGAATCAATTTCATTCTCCTTTACCAAAACAGAAAAAAAACACAAACACACATTAGAAATACATCCTCCTTAAATTGCCTGATAAAGTAATGTGTAATATAAGAGTACCTTACATTATGGGGGCACTTATGATATTTTGTGTGCTTTTCAGCTCAATGCCTGACGGGAATAGACCAGAGGCTCAGTTGATGGTAGCTACCATATCATTATCAGAAAATCATTGAAAAATGGTTAGAGAGAAGTTTGAAAATGAAATACAATTCAATGAAATTGATTTTGATAGAAGACTTTTTGCCAACTTTTTTATTCCAGGCATAATTGCTGCCTAGGGTTTCCTAAGGTCAGAAATGTGATAATTTTTTCTTTGTTCATGGTTGCAATTTTCAAGCGATAATTTTGCCTGGCTTCCATAATTATGAGAGAAAACAAAGTCTGAATGCCAGTGGTGACTACTGGTCCCAAAAAAAGTGGGTTCATTATGACTGCGTATGGAAATATATGTGCCAAACAAGTAGACTCTGTACAGTCCCACAGCACATTTGATTACATGCAGGCTGAATTAATTATCAGTTTATTTGAATGTGATCTCTGCTTTCTGGCTCCCTAGTGCCTTAATCTCTTCTATGGAGAATATAGTAACGTTAATGATCACCAGCAAAATCGCTTTGTGCAGACTGAGCCATGGCACCCACCTCAGGGGCAGCGCGGCCCGTGTCATCACTCACCACTTAAAATTAATTGAACTTTGAATCCAGTTTACAGCGGACCTTTCAAAGTGCTTCCAATCAGATTACAGCTTTATGTGACTTATATGTCGATGTGCAAAGATGAGGAAAACTCTTGTGTGAGACTTTTCTGAGCCGTACAATACATCATTAAAACGTTACTACAATCTCTAGAAAAAGTATTGCATGCAACGACAGCAATCAGGCTACCAGGTTTGTAACTTGGGCAGGTAGGTAAGGGACAACTTGATCACCTAACTTCATCACTTAATTTTTTTATACCCACCACCTTCCTGCTACCATGCACACATCTGTGATGATGAATGAAACACTGAACTGTTAGAAAACCTAGCTTACAGCATTGTACACACATACATAGAAGCACTGCTTATACAACAATGTGCTTGATTACAAAATGTGAGATTATGTTTTACAATTCTAAAAAGATAGAGCTATGTTTCACCATGCAACACTGTATCGCTCCTAAACTAATAGAGGCTTTGCAGTTGTGTCACAAATATAGAGCAACTACAGCTTTCCTATCATGGAAGTTCATTGGATAAATACATATCAATGGACTACAGAAAGAGAATTACCTGAAAAAACCCAGTCATGGTGTGGCAGGAGAAGCAGGAGAAGTAACAGTGAATGATCTGATAAACAGGGTGCAAAACTTTCAGAGTGAAAGCTCTGTATATCTCTGTAATAGTTTCACTGAGCGCAGCATAAATGTTTGAAACGCAGGTGGAAACCTTTGGCTTGCTCCCAGCCGAGATGCACAAACACACAATTTTGTGTCCAAAACACAGGATGCAAAGTTTATTCCTTGTGCCATAAACCAGGGTAAGCATTTCATAGATTCATATTTGAGATGCTATGCCATGTGATTCATAATTGCAGTGCACCGCTCCTGTCCTTGGTGTGAAACGGGCTACTGTATAACTTGCATGAATATACCAGTGTTCTTGTTTCTGCAGCCTAATTTATTCTCCTTCTAAAGTCATCAGAATTGAATGTTTCATGGCTGATATTTCAAAATTTTCTCTTGGGAAGACACAGAACTCGATTCAAACTCTGCCAATAAGAAAGATTTGTTTCCAAATTTAGATTACTGGAACACAGTAAACTGTCTCGTCTTCAACCCCAGCCTCGACTCCAAAGCACTCTGAGACCTCATTTACATTTGGTAGAAAAAAGATCTGCATCTTGATATGCTATCAAGATAATGAACAATCCCATCACGCCCGTGTATTTACATGTGGTATTTATATGTGTTCTCGTTGTCTACATTCTGTTGACATTGTGATCGGATCTCATTTTGATCTCATAAACATTAGTCACTTTGCTTTATTAGCTTGCTGGCTAGTTAGCTAGCTAACAAAGCCAAAAAACAACAATTTATTTGAGTTACCTGAGGCTACCTTTCAAGCTACAATGCAGACGCAATTTACACCTGAAATTTATATGTGATCTGTATCAGGAAAAACGCATGTTAATGAAAGGTGTAAATGCACAGACGGCACACTTAACGATCAGAATGTGCTTCGATCTGCCAGCTGAGATCCAATTATATATTGAATCTCAGCTAGAGTCAGCAAGGTGAAAATGCAAATGATACCAGGTGTTTGCATTTGTGAGAAAGTATCCACCTATGGGGTAGAAATCTCATTATCACACCTTCTACTAGAGAGTCGTAGAAGAAAAGTACAGGCTGTACAGTAACATCACCTGAACCACAGCAAGACAAAGTCTGATATTGTATCTCAGCCCCAACTAACTGACCTGAATTTGTCTCTTGAAGATTATAGTGCTGTGGTAAAATGTTGATGAATGAAATCTTGATTTAAGTGTATTGAGGAACAGTTAAGTCGCTAGCTGTTGTCGTTATAGCGCTGGCAGTATATCATGATTTTAAAATGCTGTATTTTGTAATATTCTACACAAAAGTTACACAAGACCATAACTGCAACTTTCAAAGTATTAGTATGATAGGATACTAAATGTGTGTGTGTGTGTGTGTGCATATGAGCGTGCCTGTGTGAATGATCTTCTTTCAAGGTGCCAACTTTTTTTTTTTTTTAACCTCGGTTGAAGGTGACATAAATCACTTTCTTAGTGGGAACTCACATTCCACCTTGAGAGCACCTAGTCCCGTTTTTATCAGTATTAATGGTTGTCCCCTTACTTAGCCAAAGCTATTTCACACTTGGTTAGGTAAGGTATGAGAACGTCTCCTTGGCTGTATATTTAGCTGGGCCTTCCTAAATATTTTCAAGATCCCTAATCACTAAGCAAAAGCTGCCATGTACACTAACACACTATGAAATCTCGCAAAAGTCATTAATTTTCTTTTCCCATATCGAACATCTCTCAACTAATGCACCATGAGACCTGTGGTGAGGTTCTTGGAGAATTCTAATTGGTAAATGTTCAATAACGTCCTGCAGTTCTGCCTGTGTTCTCTGTTCCTCTCACACACACTCACACACACACACCCACACACACACACACACAGCTCCAACCTAGTAATATAGTAAAAACTGAAAGGCCAAAATCTAGTGTAAAAAAATAATAAACTATGAAGTATAAATGGTTTTCATCTGGAAAAATCATTACCTTCCCATTGAACTACTGAACATACTATTGCATATGATTTTGATGTAAAAAATATAATTTGAATAAGCTCTAAATTTTTTATTGCGCTTCATGTTCAAACAATTCCCAATTCCCATACAAGGCAAAGCCAGCGTGTTTTTTTTACGAGTTAACTGCCACTGGCTTCCAGTGTATCTTAAAATGTCCCATGAACACCTCAAAACCCCACAGAGTTTGTATTATGGTGTGATGAAGCAACTTTCAGAAGAAGCGAACAGTGAACTCATGGCCTAAATTGCTCATAAAACAGTTCTTACACAGTCAGTTCACAGAGGAAGCTGAACTAGATTTCACAGCAAATGATACTTTCCAGGGCAGAAGCTTTGCTGGGTAGCTATTGTCAGAGTTCCACAAAGCTAGTCTTTATCCCTCACCCCATGTGGCCTTAACAGAGGCACTATCAGCGCCGGTCCCTCTGTCCTTCCACACACTCTGGGAATGTGGGTCAATATCCCCATTACTTCCCAGTCTCCCTCTTTAACCCCCCCACTCTCTTTCCCCTCTTATCCTCTTCACCCACCCGGCTCACTTACACTCGCATGCATACAGACAGACAACCACAGACACATGCATGTACATGTGTGCACACACAGACACACATACACACACACACCAGAGACAAGAGACAGGCTCAGTGCCAGGAGGTAGGCATTTGCTATTCCATTCCCATTACTAAATGGAACATCCAGCTTGCCGTCTGGGTCATATCCTTGGATGAGTAAAACTAGTAGGGGCAGTAAATGCATATAGTGCACTTATTATCTAAAATAAGGCCGGGAACTTGCCCTGCTTCAGACGTGAATCTGAATCTTAGAGGTGAAAAATGAAAAGGGCCTTTCAGATATTTAAAGTTGTCATTATCGGATATGCATTAAGGTTTATTATTAGAGTTCTATGACAATCAAACACGCACTCAAACACACACAAAAACCACAGTAGTGTAGTGACCAATGTATACCAATACATATTTCCGTGTGACTTATAATATGACAAATATGACAATATCACAATAACTTATTAAGAGGACTCTTGTGGAGTTTTTATGAAACCTACTGTCATCATGAGTTACCGTTGTCAAGCCAGTGAGCTGTAATAGACTGATAGAACCAGTTAACCGCTATTATAACATCCTGTTTTGTATAACACAACCCAACCTAATACCCAAGATATATCTCCCTGGATCACACAGTACACTCTTTAAATCTAGCAGTGCATGAAATAGAGTTTGGTCGTCTATCCAATGGTTTGAGATTTGACCAAAAATTCAATTTCACTTTGACAAATCCAGGCAGTATGTATGCAGCATGGGTACATTAATGCAGAATTATGCTGGAAAAAGGGAAAGCGGGAGTGAGTGGCTGCAGATAATTACAAAAGCAAACACACTCGGTGGCCATTTAGGCCTAAAGTATTTCTAATTTCACAGATGTGATCAACCTTGCCGGGACTCTTTCTCTCTCCCTGTATGCGGTGAAGTGCTTTGCTCCTTCTGGATGTCTACGACAGTGATGATGAAGTGTTAAACAGGTTTCTGCTCCACACTCTGTCACTCTCCTGTCTGGATGACTCTAAGACTCTCCTAGGCAGCGGTGCGGAGCTTACAATATGCCATCAGACCATGAAACAGCCAAGTTTGCCCTCAAAGCTGCTCATATACCCTTGAGAAAACACTCTGGCCCAAGTAATTTCAGGATATAAAATCTGACTTCAATAAGAGAATGTGTCTAAGTGGACCTAATACAATAATGGCAAACATTACTTTGTCAGAAATAATGCTTTACAATATCTTTGTAACAAGAATATTGTATGTTGTGGCTTCTGTGAGCATTAAGCACTATTTTGACTATGTCAAGCCCTACTCTTCATTTGCTGTGAAGGTCAATTGAAAACATTTAATGTAATTGTTAGGCCCTCTTCCTCTAGCAGCCGAGGGCCTGGTAACATTACCTTTAAGTGTGACTGCAGGTGTAATCTGTCAAATGGCCCCCTCACAGTGAATCATTGGCTGAGCACTCTGATTCAGCCCAGACCCCTGAAAAGCCTGTGATTAAATGGGAAGTGTGACATAACTCTTGTTTAATGGTAGAAAAACAGCAGCCAGCGTGTTGGCATAAAGCCTGCCCCATGGAACATAAATTCTATTTCCCCACAGATGCTGCTTGTAAAAGGTCAGCATGACTTTGAATCATTTTACTGTTGAAAATTAAAAGGCAGAGGAGGCTAATCCATTGTTTTCATTTGTTTGCGTAGCCTCACGTGTAGCATTTGTCAAGACAAGCCTGAGGTTGTCATCGCAGTGTGCTGCAAAAACAGACAAAACAATCAATACAGCTGATCTTCAGGGAAGTGTCATTCTTTATCTATGTGCAGCACTGAACATCCCAGTGCACCGGCTCTTCACATGCAAATCAGCTGGACTGAAATGATCAATAGAATGCATTAGGGAGCAGGCCTCTCATAAACTTGACCCAGTGGCAAAATATATGCTTATTACAAAAACACTGAAATATTACAGCCAAGGGGATGTAGGCAAAGGGATCATATTGTTGTAATCAGCACACACACACACACACACACACACACACACACACACACACACACACACACTGCATTTGGCTGTTGATACCTCCCTCCCGTTCATGGCGGGACAGCAAAGTACAGGACAGCAAAGCAGGTTTTGAGGGAGGAGGGTGTGGGCTGTGTTGAAAGCAAACGTTATGCTGATTTCAAGCCGTCGCTGTGCCAGCATCTCCAACATGACAGTCTCACTGCACCTTGATAAATATCACGGAGTGTCAGTGGCGTATAATACAGCCCAAGTCAAAGTCACTTCATTGTCAGCCTGACAACCAGACCTTTAAGAAAAAGCAGAGCAAAGCATATGACATAAAATCGACGTTGCCCAGTGTCCTACTCAGCACAACCGAAAAGGGACAACAACCGGGTGACTTATTGGGAATGATCGACTTTTCCCTTAGAGGATGCGATGAATAATTCTCTTTTACCAGAAGAGGAAAAAAACTCCCCAAGGGTATTGAACCAAATCGTCTTTTCTCTCTTCATTAGAAAAAAAAGTCTACAAAGTCTTATCAGCATTCTGCATTCTCTGCCATTGGAGCTCAGATAATTGATTATGTTTGGGAGGTTCACTATTGGATATGCTGCGTCTTGGTAGTGGAAAGAGATATAGCAGTAAATTAAGTTTACCTTCCCAGGGCAGAGTTAAACAGAAATTCACTGACCTCCAAGGACATAGAGTGAAATTGAAATTACATTAAATAAAAAGTTTTATTCAGAAGTATTATCCCGATTGGCTATACTACATACCCATATTTCCTTCTTTAAATGATTTTTCATGTAATTTATGGTTAGAAGCCACATTCTATTGGCTCAATTGATAATGTTTTAGTCCATCCTCCATCTAAATGAAAACACATACACTCTTTACCCGGTGACATTTTTCACCCATTTTCATTCTACATTTAAATTGTTGATTTTTCAGAAAGCACATTTAGAACTACAAGTCATTTAACTTGTAAACAAGTTAGCCAGCTCACAAATTGCTCTCTAAATTGCAGCCATGTCAGAATGTGCAACCATATGAATTAGCAGGTGCATTTCGTTCAGCTCCAATTGGTCTTCCAAATGTAACACTAGATTTATCTTCATTTTTTTTTTTTTGATTGATCTGTTTGTCTCTTCTTATTTTCTTTCTCATACTCTCATCTCAACTCATCCAAACTCTGGTCCAGTGTTGTGTTTGGAACCGGGTAAAGGGAGACTACAGGTTGGACTGACATCTACTGGCTAAAAAAACATGCTATTGCAATCTACTATTGGCTGATCAATGACAAACCATGACAAAACAGGTAACCTTAATCACTGGTAACTGGTAAGTCAATAGCAGCCTGCTTGTGGTAATTTAATGTTACCATAGAGATTAACGATTAGTTAACCTGCCTTGCTTTTGTTATAGCAGCTCATATTTGCCACTAATGTCAAGGTTTCAAACAAATATTGCAGAATAAATATAAATGTATGGTTAGGTGTATATTATTAATGCCTTACAACAACAATGGCATACATGTTTGTTTCTCTCCCCACTGGGAGGAACAGACATAACTTATTATTTCTCACAGTACTTGCTACTAGATTGAAGTTGTGAATTAGTAGCGGTGAGTTAGTAGCTGACAATCACCTGGTTGGAAAATGAATAAAGGCAGGGGAAATGTGTAACAGAATTGTAAAAAGAAGAAAAATATTTAACAAGGAACTAATAGCAATGACATACCAATGTATTAAGTGCTGATACTTATAATGTGGGCTATAGCCAACATAACAAAGGATTTTAGAATTATAAATTATTTATAAAATTTTAAATTATATATTATGTTATTGAATGTTAAAATGATGTTAAAAGTCGGCTGATTTTCTTTCGTGTGTTGTTTTAAAGTATGGCCTGGTCATGTGAGGTACTGTTTGAATATACTGCAATCTGCTAATTGAATGAACTCTTGAGAGTACAGTATGCAGTACATACTGATTAGTATGTAGCATGCAGTAAGTTAATATCCGGTTCAAAACACAGCTCAGACCATAGAAGTGACCATTGTCCTTGTACAGATGGTGC
Source organism: Centroberyx affinis (assembly GCF_046629955.1). Classification (NCBI taxonomy): domain Eukaryota; kingdom Metazoa; phylum Chordata; class Actinopteri; order Beryciformes; family Berycidae; genus Centroberyx; species Centroberyx affinis. The sequence continues at coordinate 20,077 of NW_027279100.1, forward strand.
CCTTTTAAAGTAGCTGAGTTCTTCTTAAGGTCATGGCTTACAAAATCATTGACTGTCCCACATCCTTGTGCTAGAGTACTTTGCTGCTCTCCCACTCTCCGACTCTCTCGCACTGTATGTGAGTGGTGTCAACAGTGACCTGAATCCACCACTTTTGACTCGAGCACCACCAAGAATACAAAAAAAAAACCCTCAGTGCTGAACTCCAGCTGGCAGGATGTAATTTCACTTGCAGCCAAAAGTTCTGGTAAAACACCGCAGCTGAAATTGCCCTAACCTTCCCCCTTCCCCCTTTTTTGTTGGCCAAGAGCTTAACTACCTTCATTCTGTTTCTGTCCTTTGTGAATAACAGGACTCTATGGGTTTGTTGCTGTGGAATTGTTAACTGGATGGCAGTGTAATACCCACCGGTCTTACTTCTCTGTCCTACTACCCTGAAAACAAGCTGAAACATCCGTTACACACACAAACACACATACAGGCCTACATACATGAACATACATTCATAATAGACACACACACATACACACAGAAATTGCCATGTCCCGTTGATAACCACCAAAGGGAGGCAGACATCTCAGAGCACACAAATTACTATATCCTAGATCAGTACAGAAAATGGTTGGCCACTTTTATGGCTGGTCCAGTAAGTTGAGGCATTCGCTTTATGGGAAAAACCTTAAGTATTTAAGTTCCAACACCATCTCATTTTCTTTACAGTGCAAATACTTTCTCAGTTCATGAGCATTTCTGTTATCATGGTCCACAGGGGGACCTTGGGAGATGAAGGAGCTATTAAGGAAATAAATAAGAGCCTGTGCAGACACTTAGCTTGATCAAGACCAAGCATTAAATAATTACAGTAATTCACTTAAGTTTCTTTTAAGCTGTATAACGATTTTCCCTGTTTCCCTCCTGCATAAAATTGATCTGATGAGGAGGACTAAACAAACGACCTCTAAATTAATTGGGATTCTCTCCACCCCAAAGTAGTGCATCTATCTGTACAGGAACTGGAGGAAACCTTTTAAAGAAGAGGAGATAAGTCAGACGCAAAGGAATAAAAAAAAAAAAAAAGCAGCTCATGAAAAGGCTTCGACAAGCTTTGCACCTGCCTCCACCACAGCAGAAACATTGTTGTAATTAAAATGAAGGAGACTGCTACATTGAGATGAACCACAACCACCAGAAACCAAATTACAGTACCATCTTGTCCTTATGCTATATTCAAAGAGAGATAGACAGAAAATGAAAGAAGAGCATGTGTGTGCAGTGTGTGTGTGTGTGTGTGTGTGTGTATGTGTGTATGTACTGCCTGCGTGCACACACTTGTAGCCCACATGTCTGTATGTGGGCGTGTGCTGAGGCCAGTCAGCTGTAAAATAGACCAAACGTGGAAAAGGAATGGAGAAAATAAAGAAAAAGAGATACTTGAAGCAGGAAAACCTAAGGTGGACATCACAGGACATGACACAAAGTTAATCTCGACAGCTGGGGCCAAGCAAGTTTGGGGGCCAAATCCTCTCGGAATCGGATCGCATTATCTTTCTAAAGTGGCTGACGATCGCCATCCATCTTCCAGAGCTGTGTCCTGAGGCAGAGGCGAAGCCGTGAAGTGTGCAGTAATCACAGTGGCGTTCTCTACCATTCTACCAATCTCCTACTCCTGGTTTTGGATCAAAGAACCCGTGCTCCCTTTGAAGTGGAAGGGCCGCTCGCTCTGGGAAAAAGGTATGCTTCTTTCCATGGGCTAATGAATCAAATCCTCCTCCTCATTATCTCTCTGTGTGAAGGGAAATTGCAAAACAGCGTTGGTCCTCATGGTGGCTTTCTTTACCATCAAGGAAGGCAAACGTGAACGTGGAGTCACTGCAGGTGTTTGAGTTCGGACCATAAAAGTCACAACACACTGCACTGTCTTAATGGGCAGAGGAGGAACAAAACCCACAGATGCCATTAACCCTAAACCAAGACTGATGGTCGTGACTCACGAGGAGACAACACTGACGTGTAATCATCATTATATCAGAAACGAAGACATTTGCATAACTTATAATAATTAAATAATTAAAAGCGAATTTCCAAACGATGCAGAGTCATTCATTAACAAGATAACTTCACATAATGATAGCGCTGGCTTTTGTGTGGGCTGATGCCGCACATACTAATGGAGCAATTAAAGAGGTAATTTCCACATGAGCTTGACTAATAAATATACTGTTATTAAAGGTAATTATAATGTGGAAGGTGCAGGACTGTTGATCATCCTTCTCTCATGGGCTAAGCCAGATCTTTCTCAAGGATGACTTGCTGTGCATTCACACCGCGAGCAGCATGATCAACAAGTCGCCAGAAGTCCATTCATTTCCTATAGAGCTGTCATCAGCCGTCAACAGCCAATTAACGCGCTTCCTTGTTTCCCTACCAATGTGGTTTTGTTTCATGATCGATAATCCCGCCTGGCAAGTGCAAAATGGATGAGAGGTTGATTACAGCCATTCAAAGCAGCCTCCCCTCTTCCGTTCAAATTAGTTTGTTATATTCTATCAGCATATCACCGAAGGCACAGTATTTTTGTTGCCCCAAGCGGTGTCAGTCCACCATCAATCTATGTGGGTGTGTAGGCCCATATCCCCATAATAACACCCCTGCCTCTAGAGGTCAGCCAACCCTGCCTTATCATTGTCAGTGTAAATCTAATTTACACTTGTGTGGATGAAGTTTGTCCTCTATGTGAAAGGGTGGCTGACTTGTTTGATTCATGACCCAAACGTAAAAACAGCCACAGGTGAGAGTATGGAGCCATAGATGCCCTTGACTAGTCTATCATGGCTGGAATATAGAATCGCTTTTTCTCCTCTTCATACTTTGCTCTTTCCACCCCTGCATCCCAAGTTTGGTGTCAGAATTCAGACCTATGTTTCTTGCGAGCTGACATGTACTGTAGGGGTCCAGAGACAGTAGCTGTGGTCTGGAGTGGGGTGATAAACAATAAGAGGAAAGTTATGGACCTGCGCTTTTATGACTGCACTCCTAGACAGCAAATAACATTGCATTGTCATGGAGATAGCAGTCTGACTTGGCCACAGCTACACAGGCTTCCACAGTGATGTGTTTGAGCAATAATATTTGTGGCCTTAGATGGAGCCTTATGAGAGGACATGGCAGACAAATTTTATAAAGTTTCCTCTGTCTGTTTGCCTCTAACTCATATCAGCAAAGGGAGGTCACTGTGCTGACATGAGACAACTCTGTGCAGCAAAATATAATATCTAGCATAGGTAGCTGGCTGTCGTACTTTCTTGGTTTATGACTCTTTTACCATCACTTTATTTCAATATATCCTTGTAATAAGAAATTAATGTAGTGCTCTTTTGTCATTTTACATGAGCTGTAGTAAGTTTGCAGATGGTGGAAAAAGACATGAGCAATATCCTATCAGTGATAATAGAGTTGGTTGTCATGTTTAAGTACCCCGTCTTCTCTTTAATTTGCCTAAAGTAAAGCATCTCCACAACCAGATATCACATCACAGATGATTGATGATGCATACTGAATGAAATGGAGGAGACATCGGATGTTAAGACTAGGTATGGTCTCTGCCACAGACACAGTATTGTTCAGATCAGCTCTGCTGCACGGCTACTGGTAGACTAAGGTGAGGCACCTGGGATTGTATTCCACTTATCCTGTTTCCCTCATTTGATAGGATTAGCCTCTGAGCCAGACGTTGCACAGCAAATTTTGTTACATCTTTCCTGCCTATTGATGCTATATGATTAAGCACTGTCATTTGAACAAAAGCTAAGACAAGGGGGAAATGTGGAGTGTAAGAGGATCAGCAAGGTGCAGAAAATGGCTTCCATCCAACAGATTTTCTGTGTTGCTCTTGCAGGGCAGAATCAAGAAAAGATGTGATCATACACAAAACGTGCCATGCAATTTTCATGATAAGTAGGTTGAGGAGAAAGCTGCCTATCTCCCAGTTGTGCTTTCCAAAGTAAACAGAGACTGAGCCTAGCATAGATGGACTGAGAATGTCACACTGAATTAGCCTTTAGACTACTGACTGACAGCAGGCAGAGTGCAGCTCTCACCCGCATCAACTCAATTGGCTTTCAGTGGCAGGTGGGCAGAAAGGCGCTTAAAGAGATAGGTTCATTCTCACCTGAAATGAAGTCCCTCACCTTTCTATAGGGCTTGGTCTTTTTTATTTGCCATCCCATTCCAATCTTAATCTTCATAGTTTAAGCATGAAGCGATCACAGCACAGCCATAATCTGTGGTAGCATGAAATGGTAACATGGTTTTGGCCATTTGCAGGCTGTAGAGCCAGTGAATAACACTGTAATAAAGCTTGTCCCCTGACTGAGCAAACAGAAAGCAGCTGGCTCTTGATTTGTTGTTCCAGTCATGTAGGAGGCTTTCACCTTCGATAAGTCAGAGGTTTTCACTGGCAGCAGAAGAATTTCTTTACGATTCCCCTCCATTTACAGCTGAAACCAGGGACACACTTTATTGAGACCCAGATTGCTCAACATCTGTGTTCTTGGCCTTGTGTTGCCTGAAAGTTGTTACTGTTGTCTGGAGGAGAGGGTGCGTGATGAGGCGAGAAAGAGGCACAGTCCGCATCGCTCTGTCACTTTGGGCCCTGGTTTCTCCCAGCTTGCTTTCTTGCCAATAGGGCCAGTGATTTCCATGGATGGAGGGCTGGCATAATCACCAAGAATTGTGAGAAGGGATTGACTGACTTTTTGGTGTCAATTACCACCTGGGCCCCAACCCATACATATCATTTTGACAGGCGCTGTCTCTAGAAGATGGTACCAATTAGATGTAGATGTTCCCTTGGACTGTACATGGCTAACTATTTGATAATACTTATTTCAAAAGCAACAGTATGACAGTTAACTGTTAGAATCATTGTGATCACATCATGTTCAAGTGTTAATATGATTTATCTTAGCTAAAGTAATCAATGTGCTGAGCACACTTTCTATATTTGTGTTTGGGGGTGCATAATAGCTTATTAATTGACATGAAGATATCCTGCTTCATTCAAGAACTTCAAGCTTAATGCTGATTTTTTTCCTCCAACACCAACTAAACTTTTCTCCAACTCAGCACCAAACCATCAGAATCTTTGTCATTGCTTTCTGTATTTCATGCTGTTCTTATTTTATACTTAACAATACCACCTGTGGGCTTCAAATCCACTTGTATTGTTACTTTGTCATTCCCATGTCATTCAGCTCAATCCAAAACATACTATAATAAAGGCATGAATATGTGTCCTACAAAGAAATATCTGCAGATCTGATTGCACATTCTTTTCCAACAAATCTAAAAATTAAAAGCAATCCAAAAGTGGAAAAAAATCAAACATGTTCCTCAATTTTCAGCTGTATCAGCTGAAGTGCATTAACATTTTAATAAATGCTGAATACCCAACATACTCAGAGATGCAGTAGTAGCAATTATAATGTAAATTGTTTGTGTCACATAGTTGAATAAATAATCAGTGAGTTTGCCGATGCAAATTGAGCATTCTTCTTACATCATAAAAAATATAAATAAAAATCATCACAAAAATATAAATGGCTGCACAAATAAGTGTAACTTCTATTTATGGAAGATCAGTTAGAGCAGTGTAGCCTCCCTGTGGGACATGAGATGTCTTTTGGCATTTGACTGGTGAGTAATAAGGCTTAACGCCAACAGGCTTTATTAAGGCAGAACCTGGGCTGAGATTTCAGCTTTGGGCACATATACCATTGTGGCAGATTGCAATGAATCACCCCCTCAAATCCCTATCTCACCCCCTCCAGTCTTGTTTTTCTCCACGACACGACTGCCAAGGCATCACCCACCCGAGCTGCTGCACCTTTCTTCTCTTCTGACATAAATTGGCTAAAAAAACAAACAACTTCATGGATGTTTCTTCTGTGCACTCACATACATGCACAAAAAAACCCTCCACCCCAAATTCTAACTCTAATCCTATTTGACTGTGTCATTTTAGGGACCTGTGGCAGTGTTGGGGAAGCGGTAAGCTGCTCTGTCTTAAGGGCAGTATGTGGAGACACGTTAATCACAAGGGCACAATGAAGGAGGGGGAAAGACAGGATTGGAGTCCAGGGGTGTGAGGTGGGTGGTTGAATGGTTGTACTGCCAGAAATTACCATCACTTTGTCACTGCTGTTGTCTCACACGCTGGAGACACCTACAGACCAAATTGCCACCACATTGCTGTTTGTCCACAGCAAAATCAGATCGAGGGTAACTGAGCACATCATTGAAGCCCTGTTACTTAAGAAATGAATGCAAATGATACTTGGTATGCAAACACTCCCATAAGCCGTGGCCATGTGTATGCATTGCAAATATTTTTTTGCTAGTTCATTGTGTAGTGAATTGAAAGTCATGACATCAGATGCCTGCAAATATGCATTTTGTATTATATTTGTACTGCTGAGAAGAGAGGATCCTGTGAGACCAAGGGGATATTACACTACAGTGAGAATCTTAAGCAGCCTTCCCTACTGATTTGACCAAGTAGCAGTGAGAAAGCAAAATTGAGTTAGGAAAACCAGGCAGTAATAATTCACTTAATGCTAAAATTAAGAGAAAAGTGTATGCATCTGATATTAGGTATTAGATGTATGCATCCATATTTAGCCGGCATAGTGATTAAACACAAAGACAAGCTTGAGCAGATAGCCTGCAAAGGACTTGATAAATCTTTGGATGAAAATTCTCTGTTTAAAATCAGGAATGACTTGACAATCTGATGCTAATACAATGACCGGTTTGTCCAGCCTGAGGAGCCATTATAATGAAAATCATGAACAATGACTCTTTCCAAAAGCCCTGGAAAAATAATCCCTCAGACACTACTTCATTGATCCCTGCGGGATGAGTGTCTCCGTTTGAGTAAAATGACCCTTCGCCCCTCAGCCTGTACATGCCAGGCTTAAATAAGAAAAAAACAGGCCTTGAATCCAATGAGATATGAAACCTCCTTGAGATAACCTGGAGGCTCCCTATTTTTAGATAGCTCTATTTCCTTTGTCTCCTCAGCTCTGGGCAAGTTGTTTAAATGGGACTAACTCACTGGAGTTCTACCAGAGCTGATAGGCCATGTAATGGGGTTGCTGTCAAGTTGGGGTTCAATGACAAATGCCATAGACCAATATAGCAGAGTGACCCTTTTTCCCCAAAACTGTGATCTGATATAACGACCACATAACTGAGAAAGAGTTCTGTATTTCAGTGACAATACATTTGCATTGCTGAGGGACCCATTGGGTTCACAAACAGGACAGATTCTTTATTTGCTTTTATAGTTCATACCAAATCCCCAATCTGAAATAGCTTTAAGGCCTACTGGTTGTTTGTATGGTGTGAATGTTCAAGTGATCTACATTTGTTATTTTATAATCTAACCCTTTATCCCAATACTGTGCTGCTGGCGAAAGCTAACACGATGAAAATAGGCAGTTCTAGTGCACAAATTGTGAGTGTTTGGGGTGATTGTAGGGCTATAAACGTATAAACCAGTTTTAAGGTCTGGAGATTACACTTTGATGTCAACTAAGGTCAGTCAAACTTCTGCTTCAGCCCCGGGTTGTATGCTTATTAGGTCACAGAGGTCCAGGCCATCAAAGTTGTTTACAGTGTCCAAAGGTTTTTTAGAAAATAGATCGCTGAAGATTTCCAGTGATTTTTCCCTTGCTTTCTTCTCTTCTATATCTTTTGCTCAGTTTCTCCTATTCTTCCCATGTTTTTCTCACAAAAGTGCTGTCGTTCATTTCCCTCCATGTGGTAGCTGAGTTGAGGAAATTAGTGACTGAGAAGCTATTAAGTTTCCTTGTCAAAAAGTAATTATGATGTCTTTCAAGGGTGTTATTTTTCACAGAGTTTTGGTGCTAATCTTTCCATCAAAAAAAAAAAGTCATCGATTCTCCCACACAGACCACAGCAGCCTTGACACTCATCTGTTCTGTGACCAATACACACAGCTCTCTCTCGCTCCAACATGCCCTCATTGCTCACCATGGTAACCTCATTGCTCCTGCTGTGCGTGATGCTGGTGGTGGGGTGATGCAGTTGAGGTTTGATGGCTTTCTTCACAGCCTTCAACTGTTTTGACATCAAGGGTCATAGACCAAACTAAGAGGAGAATGAGCTCACCACGCGTTGTGGCTGGTCTGTTATACAAATTCCATATAGTCAAGGTTAACAGGTTTTTTGCAGGATTGCTTCAGTGGGCTTTTACAAAAGCTAATATCTGTGGAGAAAGAATGTCACTAAATGAATGCTAACAGCTATGACCTATACTGACTTTGTATTATACCTGCACTGCACTTGTTATGATACCCATTTGGAGTGCTAATATTTATCTGAAATGTGTCTCAGATGAAAATTTTATGGATGTACATTGGAGAGAGACAGTGAAGCGCAATATAGCAAGAGCTGCAGCCATGGGCAATGTAGTGCGGATTAAAAACACATCTTGATGCAGGCTGAGGGGAACATGCGTGTTAGGGGGTCAAAAGGCTCTCCGGGCATGGAACATTTCATTTCCTACATTTCCTCTCTCCTCCACATCAAACCACTTTCACCAAAACCAGCTATTCCCTTTCAGTGGCAGCCTTAAAACCCCCTGCCTTGCAGTAGCCATGCAAAACTGGGACCATCTGTAGCCCCAGTAATGAAGATGGCAGAGGGACCTAGCAAAGCTTTGAAAACCATTCCTTTGACTTTGGTGGGCCCAGATTAACACCCAGGATACAGCTGCTGCCCCAGGAGAATTGCAGCCGCTTTGAAATCTCAAACGAGGAGCAAGAAGAAGCGTTGCCTGTAATCCTCTTATCTGTAATACATCTGGCTCTCCGCATCTCTCTCCCTCTGATTGCACAATGACTTTATAGAAGCCGAGAAAAAAGGGGGCATCTCGGACTCTTGATTCTGCTGTACTGTGCAGCGACTGTGTTAATGTATTTTGGAGTCCTTAAATGCTTATATTTGTGCAGTTTGCCACGTGAACAAAGCAAGACAAACTGTGAATAGAGGTTGTGGGTGCTGAGTGCCAGTGCCAGCAGGCATAAGGCTGCCATGTGGATGTTGCACAAGGAAATGCACTTGTGTAAAAATCATATTTGTATATGAGTAAATTTAAATCAATTTTTGATGTTTTAAAATTAAATCAGCATGCATGCATTTGATATTCTTCATGATCAAATTCACTTCCGATCGTTCATTTGTGTCTACTTAAGGTTAGGGCCGACATATGTGTGAAATGAATGCGGCAAAGAGTGAAGCTCTTATTGATCTTGCTATTTGCTGGGCCATTTATATCTTTACAACACAGTCTTTCTCAGCGTAATACAACCTCTAAGAACAATCCTAGCTGTAAAATGATTCCTAGATGACAAGCAGCAAAAACCAGCCAGCACAGAGCTGCAAGGGCACCCCCAACTTGATAAAAGAAATATTTCTAATTTAATATTTTACTCAATGCTTCTAAATTACATTCTAATTTAAAATTTCCCTCTAAAACAATCATTACTATCATTATGTATTGGGCATAATTTTGATCAACAATTGTGGGGCTTTTTTCAATTTTAGATACAGTTTTTCAAAAATCACACTTACCATGGCATCCTATACAGCAGTATAGAGTGTGCTCTGTTAGAGAGGCTGTGAATATTTGGAATGTATGTATATTTAGATGGATGTGTCTGTGTATGTGTTCAAGTGTTTGTGTGTGTGTGTGTGTGTGTGTGTGTGTGTGTTTGTGTGTGTGTGTGTGTGTGTGTGTGTGTGTGTGAGAGAGAGACAGAGAGAGATAGAGAGAAAGGGAAAGTGGGAAGCTGAGAGAAACAAACAAGCGTGCTTTTGTTGTTGTTCACCCCAAGGCGTCACTTTCATCCTTTTGCTGTCTACTCATATTGTGACTCACCTGTGGACCTTGGCCAACAGGTCTGGATGTCAAAGCTGCAGTCAACTCCTCTAAATGTTACCCTGCATGCTGTCACTTTAAATACATGTAACTATATGTTTATTTTGAAATTTTAAAAAAGTAAATATTCAAAAAGCTGTGCATTTTTTTTTTTTGATAGAAGGGAATGTATCAGTCGTTCAAGTGGATAAATTACTTGGCTGCTGTTTTGGAAAATCTTGGATCCCTTTATGAAAAGTTTGAGAAGTTTTTTTTTTTTCTGTTTTGTTTTTTGTTTTTGTTTTTCAAGTAATTATAAGAATAAATGAATCCATGCTGTTTCTGTGTTTCAAAAGCAAAGAGGCTGAATAATTCACTGGGGATAGTGATTTGGCCACAACAAATCTTTCATTTTTTGAAAAATGTGTAAAATATTGATGTCTTCTCTGAATCTAACCAGACACAAAAACAGAGCAGAAAGGAGACATGAATCATCAGTGGACCCATTTCTCTTTTCTTTTTTTTTCTTTTTTTTCAATTTTCACTGCAAAACGACTTGAAGAGATGTCTTTTTGTCAGTGTTAGCGTGCATGCCTCTGAATCTGTTTGACTTCCAAGAGCCCAGACATAATACAGAGACAGCTATTGTGCAATTCAAACAACTTTTCTCTCATTCAGATGTATGCTACATCTCAGTTAAAACCCCTATTTACACAACTTTACCTAGCATCTCTAATGGAGAATGGAGAAGTGAGGAGCACAAACACAACATCTCATTCAACATCTTATTCTTATTTCATCCATATACGCCAACCTGATATGCTGCACTTCTACCACTCACCCCTCTGATAAAATAATGTCCTAGCTGCAGTGCATATTATATTTTTCATGAGGAGCCAACCTGAATCCTTTGATGGTAGTGGATCAACTGGGTTAGTTTGACACGAGGTGGTGTGATCAGAGAGGGAGAGACCGATGGAAAGAACCCCTGACCCCAAAGTTTAGTGTGGAGCAGAGCAGCAGGGAAGCCAGGGCTGTACTCTGTGTATTATTAAAGACACAGAGGATCAGCATCAGTGCTGCAGAGCACTAACATAGCCAGATGGAGGGCCTTGGGTTGCCTGGAAAAACCCACATCTTTACACTACATGATAGGAGGCTACTGGAAATCTCTAATGTCCAAAACAGAGACAGGAATATAAACAACCGGCCTTATCACTGAGGCTGCATGGAACATGACTCAATGTAGAAAATAAAGTTGTTTTATGTTTTAATGTCTAAGGGTGCAATTACACCTACGGTTTGTTTTCTGTGGTCTGAACCACAGTGGAAAAGTTTACTTTTTTTTTTATTTGGGTTTAGGTTTACACTGCCCAATTACAAGCACACTTGGGCCTGTAAACAAAAGTCACAGGGATTCACAAGCAACTCATTTGTTGGACAGAGTTTTGGAAACCTGTCATCCCACGAGGTTCGAGATTTTGGGGTCAGAAAAACAAACAAAAAAATGTCACAGATTTGTAGAGATGCTACTATTTGTATTTGTATCTGTTTTGTTGAACCAAGCCAAATTATTTGTATTTGAATTCAGATAAAACCGGAAGTGAGTGTGGCTTAAGCCGGAAGTGGGTGGGGGTTCAGCGCGAAATGTTTGGTCATGGTTTACAATGATAATGTAAACCAGTTTAAAAACAGATACTTTGCTTGTTAAAGCTGTTTAACAAACAACAACCAAGATGTTACGCAACCATAAACATAGGCTTTTATCATTGGAAAAAAATCTCCACCCTGAACTTACTGTATGCTAGTATGAACTGCCGGAGCCCCCCACCCACCTAACTGGGGGAAACTACACAGCCAATTAAATTATATCTTTATGAATCAAAATATATCTCTTCATTCTCACTGTATTGCACCCCCCCACCCCCCACCCCCACCCCGAGAGACTGAACAGCCAATTATGCACATCTTCATTATGAACTACTTTATGCTATGAACTGCACGACCTGCACAAGCAGCTCCCCCCCCCCCCGACTCTCACTGGACACTGAACATTTATGGGTGGAAAAAAAGAACTGAGATGAAAGTGCAAATGAAAAAGCATAGGGTTTTTTTAATGTTAATAGTATGTTTTTGTATCAACTTCTTTTTTAAAAAATCTTTTTCATTTTACCTTTACTTTTTGTTTAATCTACACATGCTGGTATAACTAAAAATATACTAACTAAAATAGCCTATATCTTTAGATGCTGTGCCCTTGCTCAAATTTCTCTTAAGTTGTATTTAGTGAACAGACTGAAAGCAGAACAGCAGAACAGAGGAGCAGACCTGTTGGGACAAGAGAAAGTGAAACTTGGCCGCACCAATGGTAAATTAGTAATCAAAATAACTGACTATTCCTGGAGCAAACAAAAAGCATATGAACAAGCAACTCTCTCTCACTCTCTTTCTTTTGCCATAATTTAACTTATCTGGTCTTCATACCAGTGAAAAACACATGAGGAAATAGCTGAATATGAGTATCATTCAAAACTAATATATATCATAAAAAAAAGCATCTGCCCAAACAAACTGCTCCAAACATGACTGGTGTGAATGAACCCTAATACTTTTTATATTATACTATACTATTTTATATTCAACTATTCATAGTATTCTGTTACATCAACACACCGCCATCTTGGTAGGAAATAACAGGTGATTGTAATAAATTAACAGGTGATTATAATCAAATGACAGCCACAGCCAATGAGCTGTACTGTAAAGCATATACCACCATATTAATAGGAAATGCATGTGACATCATGTGAATACTATGAATAGCTAAGATCTCGGTTAAATGTTAGTGGCTTGCCACATTGTCGTGGTGCAACTCTGTCTGAAAACTGTCTTCTGAAAGAAATGGAAAAAAACTCCTACACATATGCAAATAATAAACATCTCAAAAACATGCAATGGTCTTTGTTTCTCTTCCTGTATCTAATGTAGGTCAGGGATAAAAACATCACTTCATATAATTTTGCTGCATTTCAATATGTGACAGGAAGAAACTATAGACTATTGCCATATATGAGCCATTCAAAAATAATAGATACAGTATGTATAGCATATGTAGCGTTGTATATATATAGTGGGAGTTATGCATGGCAGTGATTTGCTTTGCATAACTCCCACCGTGCTTTTGAGAGAACAAATGCAGGTCAAATCAAGCAAGGATGCGTGAAAAGGCCAATCACTTCATGAACTTTCATAGCACATCAGCTGTGTGACAATTCCCTTTGGAGTGATGCATCAGAGCGATCACTGAGGAAAACTGTCTGCAGGTGAAAAATAAAAAGCTATGAAATTTTGTAATAGAGCTCCAGACGATATTCTGTACAACCCGCTCTACCCCAACCTATGACCATGTCTTCTTTGCTCTTCCTCTTCAAACACCTCCGAAGCAGCAAAGTCTAGATTCATGCACTTAAAATGCCTTCAGTGAAAGATCTAGATATTTCCTTTAAACTGCTGTACTCCTCAATAAAATACTTGTCAGCTGCTCTACCTCTCTCTAAGGCATGTTCAACACAGGGAATAACAGCCAAGGGTAATGTTGGTTATCAGGAATCATCTGCAATATGGAATCTGGATTACTATTAACTCTAGATCACACAGACCACCATAGAGAACAAGCAATAATTAGACTGTCACTGTTAGTAAAAACTAATAATGCCATCAACCTTTATTCATATGCAAATGGAATGACTGAATAAATAGAAGCTCAGGTGTTCCATGTTTCACAAGATGCAAATCTTTTTTTTATTTTGTGTTTATGTGTGTGTTGGGTATTTTCTCGCATGTTATGAACGCCAGAAAAAGAGAGGCACTAAGAACAAAAGAGAGAGAGAGAGAGAGAGAGAGAGAGAGAGAGAGAGAGAGAGAGAGAGAGAGAGAGAGAGAGAGAGAGTGTGTATGTGTGTGTGTGTGTGATCATGCTCATGCAGTCTGCTGTGATTAATCTGACACAGTATAGGTGGCACAGGTGCTGTGTCTCGCAGAATGAAGATAAACCTGGGGTTTATGCCCGATGGCCACCATAATTACTGATTCTTTAATCCAATCTGTCACACCTATCATTCCCACAATAAAATGTGATGGAAATTTTAACTGCCTCCATTTGTTACAGTTATTCATGTTTCCATTTTCTCTCCATTTTATCAAAAATATTTTTTGAAAAGTTTCTTTTCTTTCTGTACTTTTCCATTTGATGTGAGAATAAGAATGCTTAAGGAGAGATATCTCTGGGGCTTAAGCTGTTACCACAGTTAATTAGCACATCTCGTCAGCACTCGTGTATGACAAATTCTCTTTGGAGTGATGCATTAGAGCAAGAGGAAAAGTGCCAGCTCTCTTTAGATTTGAAAGCACCTGAGAACAATTGACCCAAGAAGGAAAAAGCACACCTGTCTACCGCTTCACATAAATGAGTCACATTAAAGCAGGTCCAACTTTATGGTTCCATAAGAGTTAACCTAAGAGGGCTGGACCAGTCGACCATTAGAGCTGTCAACATTCGGTGCAGAGTGACTGGGGTTTGCTTTCAGCTTCAAGTGTAGAATATGTGAGAAGAGAAAATTTGTATTTTCTTGGTTGTTCTCACTGGGGTTCAACTGATATGAGATTTTAGAAAACTACAATGTATAATCTATATATATCACTCCTACCGCAAGTACAGTGACATGTGCATTATTCTATTCTATTCTATTCCACTCCTGTTGACTTTAGTCTTGTCCAGACCCATCCCTCATGCCTCCAATTATATGAGTAGATGACAGTTTCTTTTAGATGTTCTCTGGTCTATACAAAGCTGTTTGTCTGCCAGTTGCCAATCCTCCCTCTGATGGATGCTGTTATTGGTTCTCAAATTGCTATGCAGGGAAAGCAATTAGGCATCCAGAAGTCTCAAGGTCAAATGTAACGGCTTCCTTTATAAACAAGACATCAATGGGCTGAACTCTGAAATACAATGATTTTATAGTAATGAAAGCAATGGAATAAGATTGATACACTCAGCAGCAAATGCTGTTTGGTTTTCCACTTCTGACTCACAGTACACAAAGTAAAGCATAATGCAGCATTGTAAAGTTGTTCTTTTATACTCGTTTTTATTTGAATATGCCAGTAATGACAGACAGCTTGATCTAATCTTAAAAGCAAACAGCAGTGCAGCTCCTATTTAGATGATTCACTATGACCAGGCTTATTGTTTTTCAATACTTTTATTCACTTCTTCTTTGCCCAGAGCAGGCGTGTCACCTTGGACCACATCTCACATTAATTCACAAGGATAAACATGAATAGACATGCTCACTCACTCCCAAACCACACTAGAAAGTGAGGCCAGCCTGGTCGGTTTCTGACTTAGAAATGCATTAGCAAAGGCAGCGGGAGGACCTGTCAGAATATCCATCATCGTTGTCAGAAAAATCACATCTGTATTCCTCAATAGGCACAGGGCAAAATGTGAACCTGCTTATCATCACTCATGGGCCGCTTATAAGGGTCACTCTTGAAAAGTCAAAGACAGACCATGAATGTTGAGATAGAAGCTCAATTCGCTGGTCTAGATCTGTAGAGAACAGAAGTAGCATACAGCAACTTCTTCTGAACCTAAATGTATTTATCACTTTTCTAGAGAAATGTTTTACAAAAAATTGACTTTATTCAAAATCACATTTATCCCATCAAATCTCAACCATCAAATCTCAACTCTCTATTTGTATTTTTCTTTCTAGAAGTCGATATGAATACAGAGGTTTAAATCTTGTGATCACAGGTCATTTTAAAAGATCCTCTCCCAGTGCAGAGGGCTGCCTCTGTACTTCAGAGCCATTCCTGTCCAAAGCAATATACAGATCAAGATCGCTCGGATAGAAGCCTGAGTGACACAACCGCATTTCTATTTTGGGAAAACATCAGCAATTTCCTTCCAGAGAAGGAAGAAATGTTTAGTAAGATTCCTGTCTCTGTTCCGAAAGCGTCCCATGGGAAAAAGGAGACAAACAATTTAGACGTGAACCTCTCTGGGAGGGTCAGGCTACAATCTTACCCCGATCACTGTTTGACAAAAGAGGCCACTCTGCATTCTGTGGCGCACACCTCCCCTGAGCAATACATAAAGTCAAATAGTCACAGAATGATTTCCCTATCCTGACCTCTACCAAGATGATACCTACCTACCGTACGCAATTACTGTCTTATTGACTTGCAAAGCAATGTTCATGCAGTATCTATCCTGGGCTGAGCAAGGGAGAATTGGTGTGACATATGGGATTAGGTGCAGAGGGCACATATCTATTTTTTTTTTTTTAGCTTTACAAGTAATGTCAGAGGCACTTAATGTCAGTTATATTCTTTTTCTGACATCCCAGCATAAGCAATATTATTCTGTTAAAATGAGAAGAAGCACTGTGAGGAATTATAGTATTTTTGTTGGGGATGCAGAGATGGTGATAAGAATGAATGTCATGGCTATTATGTTATGGCAACACAAAACACATCTAATGTTAGGGGAAAAAATGCAGATTTTGATATCCCTAACTTAATAAATCACTAACTTTCATCTACATCTAACGTAAAAGACTGGTCCTATCCGAATCTTCAGTGAGTGCTCAGGAATGCAAACTTCTGATGCATCCTTGTGTACTTATACAGTTGCTCTATCATATTCAAAACCACATCCACTAAGGAGCCAGGACCATTTAAGTAGAGTGAGTTATCCTCCTCTTTTGGTGTGCTTCCACATCTGCGTTGATGCTGTGTGTAGATTGGGCAGGGCAGTTTGATTGGGTAAGGATTTTTCTGTCAGGGGGAAGGAAAGGTAAGGGTCCATGCTGACGCTGGCACATCCCTCCTCTCTCTTATCCCTACACTGATTAATGGCAGAGTCCCACAGTCCTCTGACAGAGCACTGCAGCCCAAGGAAACCTCCAGAGATGAGGCTCCCTGCCAATTACCTTCCTCAATAACGTCCGCTCAATGCCTGAATGACAGGGACCCGCCCCCGGGGCTCTGAGTGGGCCGCTATTAACGCCGAAAGGTCCGGGCTTCGAGAGATATACAGCCCTACATGACTGGAGCGGCTGCATATGAATTGCAGCATGGAAATCTCAGAGCCAGAAGTAAGCATTTTTGCAACAGCAATAACAAGTGTAACAACTGCAACCTCTTTTAGCCTTTTTTTTTTTTTGGAGTAGACGTGCAAAATATAATATGTACATACATATAACATTTCAATGAAATGAAATAGGTAAAATAACATAAAAATACAAAAGAGGGAAGTAAACAAGAAAACAAAACAGCAACTTCTTAAGTATTTGTCAGTAAGTGCCCTAATCATTCTAATCATCATCATTAGTCATATGAGAAACAATAGCTATAAAGTGGCGTGTGTGTGTGTGTATGTATGTATGTGTGTGTGTGTGTGTGTGTGTGTGTGTGTTTGTGTGTGTGTGTGTGTGTGTAGCCTACCTACTTATGATACTAGACTGGCAAAGATGGGTTCCCATGGATCTTTCTCCAAAAATATTCTCCCAAAAACAGCATACAGCTTGCCTGCCATGTACAAAAAAAGATGGAGAGAGGATGTTGGAATACATACATACACATAAAAGATGGGAGCAAACTTTTTGATTACAGGTTTAACTTCCCTGAGCCTTCAAGGGCATGGCACAGAGACTTCAAATTGTGCCACCTTTGGAGAACTTCCCTCTGAGATATTGGAGATAAGTGAGGCTGAAAGGGGAGATTAGGAGCTTGCAGGAGAATCGGCTTCTCCCTGCTGATTTGGACATCCATTTTAATGGGCCACTTAACACTCCTATTCAGAAGCTAGGCCTGGAGATTCACAGGGTTCCTCTTGGCACAGTCACACTGCTCCCTTAGCAAGGAAATGGTAGCCATTGTGTGCATTAAAAATGCATCGCCTATGCTCCTCTGTCTGCTCAGCATTCTTACCAGTGGCACCACCTATTGTCACAATACCACTGTATTGACAGCTGAGCAGATAGCTTGTAGACTAAAGACAAGTAGAGCTGTAAAGAATTGAGCAACATCCTGGAGTATATTGAAGGGAAAGTACATGCTAAAAATATTCAGATATATGCTATTCCTCTGATCTTGAATATGAACAACTCTCTCCCAACTCTACACTCCCAACAGAGTCTGGAGTCTTTTGAGGATATCATTAATACACAACCAAGAGCTGTTCAACTGCCAATGAATCTGGTTCATACCTGTTAGTTTGTGAAATATACCTGTTTTGTGCTTCATATTGTACCTGACAGTTATGTGGAAATAAAAAAAATCACAAATATTCACAGTTCACCAAGCTTCGATTCAATATTAGAAGAGCAGCAAGTTTTTTTTATTTTTTTATGTCAACACAGTCTAAAGCCTTGATTCTTAAAATATAACTTTCCAACATACTGATCGATTCTGACCAAAAACACATCAATTGCTTCACTGTAGAGCTACTTACATCTTCCTCTCCAATACAGTCCTACAGACCCAACGGACACTCAAAAAGATCAACCCCAAAAGCCAATGTCAGCAAAAGATATAAACACATGCCTTTCTCCTAAAGTTTTGATTCTACCTTGGCTATTGCTTTAGCACTGGGTGTGGCTGCCTGTCCTCATGCGGCGCTGTGTAAAGTAGTGCAAAATAAATAATGAAAGTTGCCAGGTCATGGATAAACCTAAAATTAACAAGACTAGGTCAAAACCTAGTATATGGCTGGACCGTGTATGAATGTGCCACGTGCCACGGCCGACCAATGGTGTAACTAACTCCGCTGTTGACAGGGGTTAAAGTGGGATTTGGCAGGTGGGGGAACCCTGTTTCGGAGGGGGGGGTTCAGAAAAAAATAGTAATTTAAAACAAATTTCCTGCATTTCTACACCACCTAACCTCTTGGATTAAGTCAAGAAACAGCAACCCTGTATAATGTTAACCAAAAATGTAAAGATTATGTTATATTACTAGATTTCAGCATTGAGGTGCTTACATTCATGATCTTGCATAGGCATACTAACCTAAAAAAACTATTATTGGGAATCATGAGAAAGTTTCAGAGCGAGACACAGAGCGTCCCCGTAACCATAGCAACTTACTCTCACTCCTGCCTGCGTGCGCACGGCGCGAGAGGAGAGGGAGAGACGCAGAAGAGCCACTGACTGAGATTACTCTGAGCAGCATGGGGATAAATTACAATATAATAATAATATAATAATAATATAATATATATAATAATATAATATAACAATTTGTGTATATTTCTCGCTATTCAGATGGTCTGAATAACTCTCTGCTGCACAGTGCTGCTGTCTCATCTGTCCTGCTGTCAGTTTCCTTTTTTCTGTCAGTTTTGACGCTATGATGTGCCACGTGCCACGGCCAACCAATGGTGTAACTTGATCACTCAATCAGTCAGTCAGTCAGTCAGTCAGTCAGTCAGTCAGTGACAGACATTTGCATTTGTAGGGCTGGCCCCGCTGTTGCGGTCCAGCCAAAAATAGATCACAAAAATAAAAAATAAAAAAATACTTTTGGGGTTGATTTTTGGAGCGTCCTTCGGCCCTATAGGACTGTATTGGAGAGCCATGTATCCAGGCAAGCAAGATGGAAAAGGATAGGAAGATAGGGTCCAGACTGAAGATGGCGGAGTTATGGAGTTGGTTATGGAGTTATGCTTCAAATTTCCATGTATGGAAGAAAGTTGTTCATCTTCACCGAACTGTTTAAGAGCATTGGACTGAACTGACTAAATTGTCTGAGAGCATGGGAATAAAGTGAATGGTGAGGAATGAAAATTAAATTACCACCATTGAATAAAATACACTTTCTTAACCTTAGGTAATATTAAAAAATACTTTGTTTTCTTTTCTCCTTCCACTATCACAGGTCCATTTTTCAGGAACATCCTGTTTATCAAATTTTACATCGGAAAAATGTCTCAGATCTATATCATATTCACATTATTTTGTGGTCATCTTTACACTACATAAAGTAATCCTCTCATTTCCTACATCTCCTTGTTACAAACTGCTTTAGTTTGCCTCTCTTTGACAGGATTAAGATGTGCAATATGTCCCAAACTCTGAGAAAACTCATTTCAACCCATTACAGATACAGAAATACACAGCCAATTAGAATGAGTGAAGTACTGTAAGAATAGGCCCTGTCAAATTATTTTTCCCATTTCCCTTTCATCTCCCCAACAAACACAGTTATGTCAGCCCATTACACACACACACACACACACACACACACACACACTCTGCACCCTGTGAACACCCATGTCATGTGTCTCATCCTATAATGCAGGAGCACTGGGATTGAGTGATTATTACACCACTGTCTTCCCCAACTCGCATCGGCAAGACACACAACTGATAAGAGCACAAACAATGGAGGAAATCACAATAACAAGAGGAAAAGATATATCTTGATTTAAAGAAGGTGGGAGCACAGCTGCTCTGCCAGAAACAATAGGATTTCTGAGCAATTTCAGGACACTCACACTCTACGGCCTCGGTTCTGCAGCCATATCTCAGAGGAATAGATGCCATTTACATTTTTCTCTTGTATTAAGAATGACAAGTTCAGACCTGTTCTTGTACTTTTACGCACATAGCCTATGTATAAGGGACATTTCGTTCTAAGTAACTGTTGCCTGTCCTTGGCCTGGTAGAACAGCCCATGTAAGAGGAGTGTAGTACATTTTCATTAGCATACAGTACATAGAACGCTTTGTGGGTAGAATATTAATGTGTTTTTCAGGGTAATGTGACAAGTGCACATCTTAGCCTATGGGCTTAGCTGTGCAGGAAGAGAAGAATGGGAAGGGAGAAAGTATTTAATAGTGTTTTGGTACGAAGGGCTGGGAGGTGAAAAGAAAATTACTATATCTATTATGTGGTAACAAGAAAAAGTGGAGACCTCAAATGGTGTATTGCCAGCTTCAAGCGCTCAAAGTGAAGGGACTTGAAAATACCGCAAAAGAGATACTGGCTTGACAAATACATTTTGTTTAGGGTGGGAAACATTGATGGGACTTTCTCTGTAAACTTGTCTCAAGTCAACTGTGATTCTTATAGTTGCCTTTTATTAATTACATAAATGTAGTAAAATTGAAATTTCAAATTATTTTTTACTGTCAAACGTTCATTCAATAGCCTATATATCAGCCCTCATAAATATTATACACACCAAAGATGTCAAAATTAGTTTGTGCAAATTGTAGTGTTGCTTCCACTCTATCAATCATACTGCCCTGTTTAAATCATTGCTAACAATATCTCTCCTATATCTATCATCCAGTCATGAATCCACAAAGGGAGCATTTCATGGCGCCAGCAGCGCCACGGGCAAGATGCGCATTACAGAGGATTCCAAATGATATCTCTCTTTTCATCTCCCAGCAAGTCAAACCTCTCTTACCTTCCCCCAGTTCTCAATATAATTTACGTCAGACCACTCTTTCTGCAATTCCCCGTGGGCTGAAACAGAACTATGATAATAATAAGAGGGAAGGGAAGATCAGTGTCTTTGGTTGCCTTCTAAGCCAATTGAATTGTCTGCTTCATCTCAACTCAATACCCATCGACCTTCTGTCTCCCGTCTCCAGGAGAGTAGCAAAGGTGGCGCCTGAACACACCCATCTCTGCAGCCAGCTGATCAAGCCAAGGAAGTCATCGATGCCTTTGTGTTCCCATTCGATCAAACCTGTAAATTAAGTGTGAAGCAAAACAACACTGTCCTAGACGCACAGATCTTTCTGAATAATGCAGTGGATTCACCTGCCATCCAAGTTGCACTTAAACAGAATCAATTTCAAATCATTATAGCCATCTTCTCCTCTTAGTCCCATACAGATTTTGAAACAACTGTGGAACACAAATAATAATCACAAATAATAATAGTACTCAAACTGCCAAACCACATTTGATATATCAAAATACAGCATGGTAGTTTCTTGATACTGATATGTGTGCAGCTTTCATGGATGTATTGCAGTCCCAGACCAAGATGTTTCACAAGTTAGATTTAAATGAAAAATGTATAGCACCAGGCTTCATCCTTGTTCCTGAAACTAGCCTATTGCTAACACTGTACAAGCTTATCTCTTACATCGATGAAAAAAAGAAAGAAAGAAAGAAAAACAAGAGGCAGTAACGCCGACTTGGCCTTTTATAAGGCATTCTCAAAACTTAATCAACACAACTTGAAATGTGTAAAGAAAGTCATTTTACACAGTGGTTCATTTTAAGAGATGTTGATTGAACACAGCATGGTATAGCTTAATACATTGGGCCTCATCATGCAAGAACATTTTCGTATTCTTATCTTAAATTTCTCTTACTTTTTTCGTGAGGTGGACTCGTATGAGTGTGCCACGTCAGATTCACCAAACGCTCGTACCTTCAGAAAACTGTCGTAAATGACCTGCGTAAACATGATGAATTCCACCTGTTCTAAATGAACGCACGTTCATGAGAATTGTGAATTTGCATAATTGACGCCCCAATAATGCCATATAAGGTTAGGTGTCCGGCCCATATGTCGGGAAGCTTCATTCATAAAACTGTCAGGAAGACTAAGGAGAAGTCTACCAGCTGTGGAGATTGAAGTCCTACTATTAGAAATAAGTCAACCAAAGCATATAATATTTAATATAATTAAATAGTGGAATCAAAGGCCCTGCTAAAGCCAAGTAATGGGGAAAAATAATTATAGTATATTTCTATACATTTTAGATAAACACACAAAAATACCACGATAAGGTCACTATAAACTCACTATTGAGTACCACAGACACACAAGTCCCAATTGGACTATTATAGGAATATTATAGGACTATTGATTTGTCTTGGGGCGACGTCACAGAAATCAAAAAAGAAATGGCTTGACATGAAATTAGATGCAAAAAGCAAGGCGATCCATGACTACAACAGGAGGGCCAGGAGGAATTCTCCGTTACACAGACAGATGAAAGAATAGGCCTATACCTGCCATAATTGGCGATATAGCAGTGTCATGTGTTCAGCAGAGGATGTCGCCCTGGACAGCGACTTGCACCTCAACCTGGTAAGACCTAAATTTAGATTCACTTGCACTTACCCACATTAAAGTTATCAACTGTAAAATAGCTGTAAAATAGCCTACAAATCAGATTTATCTCCCTCTATAATGTATTTCCCCCAATACAATCTAACCTTGCCTTTGTCTCATCTGAGTGTTTGTCAAATAACCTGGCAACTATTAGTGTTTTTTGTTTTGTCTTTGTGTTGAGCGCACTTATAGGCTACTAACCCACATGGATACTTATGAGATTTTATGCAGCTCTGGTAAAATAAATTACGCACTACCTTCTTTTGAAAAAGCCATCAGTGCTCCCTTGCTATTTTTCCTGTTGCTGTAAGCACTGTACTGGTTAATCTCAACATGTAGCAGACTCTATTGACATTATTCACCATAATCTTTGGTTTGGGTATGTTTAACACACACAGTTATATTGTGTGCTTTTCAGGGTTAGGGAGACACAGTCCCTTTAAGAAAGTCTGGCTTTTCTGAGCAACGTCAGCTCAATGTAGGTTTGTTGTGTTTTGGGCAGCGCCATGTAAATTGTCTGGCTCTCTGTTGGTTTGAAATAAATGACACACGAGTTGGTGTAGTCAACGAGAGAAGTTGTCCATCTCTACATTCCTGCCATGTCTACACTGGTGACCCCGACGTTTGACTGCTGGACGTTTCCAGAGACAGCTCTTCACGAACATGGCGACTAATGCAGTTTCCCTCAAACTGTTGAGTTCTGGGAATCGTTGGCCTCGGCCTGGTTCGCCCAGGCGGAAGCGCAGTTCGCGCTTCGGGAGATCACCGCGGACGCCACAAAATACTATTATGTGGTGTCGGCCCTTGGGAGTTCAACTGCATCCCGAGTGGTGAGCCTCCTCAAAACTCCCCCGCTGCAGGATAAATATGAGACACTCAAAACCCATCTGTTGAAAGCTTTCGCCGAGCGGGCTAGCCGGCTCTTCTCTCTGCAAGGCCTCGGCGACAGCAAGCCGTCTGTTGTCCATCTCTACATTCCTGCCACTTCTACAAACATTGCAGTGTCATTTATATATTCAAACTCAAAATTTCTTCAAAGTGACAGAAATACAATCCATTAGTCAACAACAAAGTTTTTTTTTTTTGCTTTGGAGAACGGCAGGTTGATTGTACGTGACTCGTACAACAGGTCTGGACCACTCGTACATTTTGTTCGTACCTAAGAGAAAATTGTAAATACGAGAAAATTGGTGAATGCGGCAAGTTCTCTTAAAATGCTCGTATGAGTGATTTAAGAACGAATCTGTTCGTACAAGTTGTTCTTGCATGAGGCCCATTGTCACATTGATGTAGGCTAAATCATAAATTATAAAAAAACAAAGAATGTAGCCTGGTAAACAGGAAAAGCCCACGGTGAAACAAGAAAGCCAATAATGGAAGCAGTATGTGGTCATTTTAGAGCCAATTAATGTTGAATTAGACGTTGACCCTGTGGAAGCAGAGGGGAATTAGCCATCCAAGGTAGCTCCCCACCAGTGACCCCAGGAGTCGCAGGTAGATATCTGTGATAGGCTTAATAGAAAATGGTGCTAATCGCATTAAAGTGACAAACATCATTGACTGCTCTGAGTAATAGGGGCCAGTTGGTGTTAAATAGTTCAGGATGGCTAATAGGCTCTGAGTCTTTTATTGATTGTCAGTCTGGTGGGATTGGTAAACAAAACATTTCCCAACAGGCCTTTCTTCCAACAGCTATGCCTTCCACAGCAGTATTTGTGTATGCTGCCATTGTGTTTTGCTCACTGTGGCAAAAAAGAGAAATGAATCTGTGCTGAAACATTCTACGGTACAGAGTAGTATTTGTTAAAAAAAAACAAAAAACTAACCTAGCTCAACTTATGCATTACACTACCACTTATGTAAATCACCACCATTATAATTTCTTTTTTTCTCACTTTATCATAGCCATTGATGTTTTTTTTATTACAGTGTCCACTTGGAAAAGAAAACCAGATGAATGTTAATGAAATGCCTTATTTCACTTTGATGTTGATACAAGCCCCGCACTCCTCCCCAGCAGCCTTTTCAGAGGTTAAAATTACCCTGAATGTTTGTGCTCAGTCCCTCTTCAGACCAAGATAAATATTGCCAATCTGGCTTCCGCTGGCTCCTGCTCAGCTCGTACACCGAGGCCAAAAAGAAAAATGGTCTGCTTTCCCAAAGGGACAGAAGCAATAGAGCTATGTGCAGGGCTATCAACGCTGTGCAACTTACGGATGCTGTAGATATCAGATTGCACTTTCTATCCAAAGAATGCCATTTATCTCTCCATCCCGAGCCACCTGATTGGTGGAGATGGCTTTCTTTGTACAGATGTCAGGGGTGACATTTTGAGACATCCAGCTAAAATAGAATGTTTGGAGTCAGTCAGCCCGATAGCTCAAATGCTGACAGCAGGGGATATGTCAAACCCTAAGAGAACACATCCCTCAAGTGAAACATTTTTGGAGATTGGATCCACCATATGCCAGATGGAACAAGATTATGATGTACCGTCTACTCGAACAGCATCTGGCCTTGCGCTGGTTATCACACAACGCTAAAATGCGTCCACACATTGATATTTACCTGTCTGAGTATTCATATTGACATAAAAACTACATTATCTCTTCCTAAGAGTATGCATCACGCTGTACTGACTGACGTCCAAGCTGCGAAGAGTCAATAGAATGGAGATTGTTGACTTGTTTGATGTGCAAATACACGAGAATCCAGAGAAAAGTTGTCAATTTTGATGTGTATATTCAATATTTTGAGGAAAAGAAAACTGCAATGGCGTATTAGATCTCGATTATACAATACTGCATCGGAATGTGGTCTCCTTCCTTAGAAAGTAGTCAAGACTTGAGTATAGTTGTGTGATCCTGCCTTGAATTGACAGTTTCACACTTCCTCTATTGTAATTAGCCCCTTGGAGACAAAAACAACACACTGGAAGAAGATATCATTACTTTCTCATGCTCCTGTCAGGAGTCACACATCTAGTCCCTGTTGGAATCACAAAATAAAACCAACAGCAACTGTATACACTTTTAAATGTAAAACACATCATTAAAACATCTGAATGTCACTTTGTTTTTTGTTGGTTTCTTTTTCATCTGTCTTTCCTGGATCTCAACAGAAAAAAGGACCATTTTGAACATGAATAAGCAGATTTTGCATTGTGTTTTCAAAAGAGAATATGGCTGAAACACAAAAACTATAAATACTCCATTTAAAATTTAATAGGATTTGTTTTTCCTCTTCTTTTCTGACAGCTCATGGCATGTAATTCCCCAGATCAAGTTACTGGTGGCTTGGACCCACCTTGATTCAATAACATGAAATAAGGCCAGGAATAGATATAAAGGAAGACAATAAATTAAAGAACACCAGTGAGGAATCACATGTACAGAATACAAAATGCACCTTTATGAAAGGGCCTCTGACAACTATGAGACCGCAAAATGCTGCCAGGGGAAACAACAATCATTGCATTAACAGCCACAGAAAAAGACTGACAAGGGAGCAATTGAGAAATAACACAACATATTCTATAGGTAAGCAAAACAGTGAACAGCATCTGAGAATGAAAAAATGCTTGATACTACAAAAACATTTGAGAGAAATACACCTGTTGTGTTTAAATCGGTTCAGGGCACTCTTTTTGGCACCCAGCAAATCAAGCTGTTTTCGAGCATGGATGTGCCTGTATTGTTTCAATAATTGAAGACAAACGCCACTCACAGGGACAAGACGTGTTCACACCACAGTCGGCTTTGATGATAATTACAGATGCTACCAGATGAAGGAATTTATTTTCACTGTGTTGTTTTTGTTGTTGTGAGTGACTGAAACAAGATGTCATACTGTTGGCCTTCAAACGAAAGAAAACAAGAAGCACACAGCTTATTCATAACACCTTTCTACTCAGTCACTGTCATGCTATTGACACATCCTATATATATGTCACATTATGATAAATAGAACCATCAGTTATCATGTGGTTGCCACTTTCAATATTAGTATAGTATACATTGGTAGTATATTTCTTAGTACAAGGCTACTACCAGATTACCAAGACACTGTATTATACTGTACTACCGCTGAATTGTAAAGCACTTTGAGCTGCATTCTGTGCATGAAAGGTGCTATATAAATAAAGTTTGTTCATTCATTCATTCATTCATGCAATTCATTCAATTCATTCAATAGTTTCTGTGATACACACACTTGCATACATGCACACAAATATCCATACACTGGTGCATACACACAAATATTTGCACACATTCACACACTCACAGTTAGAAACGTCCAGTCCATTCTTTCCTACGCTGACACAAGTTATTTGTTTTCTCTATATCAGATTGATTTCCTATTGTGTACCACTCCAGATGCATGGCTGCTGTCTGCTGTGTCAGCTGTTACTGCAAACCCTGACTTGTGCATTTGAGCTTGGCTGGCCAAACACAAAAAGATCTGAAAACCAGCAAACTTTAAAGGCATAAACAAATCAATAGCAAGTGTGAGTTCTCAGTTTGTCCCTTGCTGAAAGACTTAAAATATGATACACAGATATTTCTGATCGAAAACTACTTCCATTGCTTGTCCAGTCTTGCCATTATCCAAAGTAATGCTCCCTTCATAATCGTAAAATATTATTTTAAACCCTAAAATCTGACTCGAAAGTGTGAAAAGGTTATGTGAGCTTGGTCTCCTCAGTAATAAAAACGATTGTGCAGGACACAAAATAAGCAGGTTTTGGGTCAGATCCAAACAGTCTGAACATCAAACAAAGAATTCAGAAATCCCATGAACATTAATTTCAGAATTTTGTAGTATGACCTTGCTACAGTATACGGCCCGAAGTCAATGCCCAATGTCCAGTCCAATACTAAAGCTTTTTGGAAGCATGTAGTTTGAGTGTAAATGAAACAGAGTCTCTTTTCTATATATTTTTTTATAAACCTATTGGATTATTTGCTCATAATAAACTCCTTGTAATGTCAATATGATGACTAAGCTAACAGTTCAGCTAATGTACCATCATGAGCCAAATGAGCAAGCCTTCTGCCTCTAGTTCCAAAACACAAGCAATCCAAAGTCACAAAGCAATCAGCAGGTTCTTGGCTCTTTTCATCAAACGTCTCTTCAACCCTGTAAACTTTATTAAATGTGCGAATGAGAGCTGCTGGTGGCTGAATCATAGTGAAAATAGCTGTTAATTAATGCAGGTTAATTATAGTGCAGTCAAATATTTAATATACTGTAATACAAAGGGGCTATGCATTTAGCTAAGCCGGTTGATAACAACAAATGACCTGCCCAGTGTTGAGCAGCACACGATACATTAATATATTCCCCTAGGACTCAAGCTCGAAACATTGCATTTTGTTTCTTTCAGCTAAATCTCAGATTTTCATTATCACAGATGGAGGAACCAATAAATTCTGGACCCTCTGGAACAATGAAAGAGACAATGAATTCGGCAGATTTCTTAAGGCTGGTTAAGGATTTATGAGGGGGGTGATTGTTCATAATGATGTGTTTAAGCTACAGTAGGCAGCTTTGCACATCGCTGGCTCCAAATGGCAGTGAAACTGTTTGAACTTGAACTTAGATATACCCAGAAATCAATGAATGTAAACTGCACACAGCACGCTCATGTTTCCCAGCCCTGCCAGTCTGTGATCACATGTACCAAAGTATAGGACGAGAGAGGCAAAAGCAGTAACCTTTTTCTGGACAGAGCGCTCACTCGCTGCTGTTTAGGAGACCCTTTTGTAGTTTGCTTTTAAGTTTTGAATTGTCACTTCCTGTGAGCGGAGTAGTGTCCTTATCTAACACCAGAATTTCATTTGGGTAAATACAGCGAATCTATGGGGGTCTCAATTAGGGGTAACAGGACAATGTTCTCTACAGCCCCACTTTGTGATTTAGGGCAGTGATTCTCAAACTTTTTCATACCAAGAACCCCTAATTTAGCCTACATTAGAGCCACGGACCCCCATTTGATGAGATTTTGTCTCTCGGACCCAAATCTGAGAATATTTTTATTGTTTGATATGATTTTGTCCAAAATTCCATGACTATCTGTATTGTAGGTAGAGAGATAACAGTGAAACTATGATCAAAATACTCTTTTACACTCTCTAAATGTGTTAACTTCTTGTAAATTACATAATGCTAAAGTTTAACAATTCATCAACTTGCTGGGGACCCTCTGGAACCCCCTCAAGGACCCCTGGTGGCCCATGTTGAGAACCACTGATTTAGGGTGTATTTTTAAATGAAAATCTTGTATAGCTTTAACTGTGATCAAAACTGTTGAGGCAGTACACAGGAATGCCATCTCAATCTCTAAATGAAAAGAAGACATATTTATTTTAAAAAGCCTTCAGAACCATGTATCGCTAACAAAAGGAAAATCAATGACAACCATTTTCTCTCTGGCACTAATTTCCCCAGCTCAGACTATAAAGCAAATTGCCTACTACAAAAATCAATTACATATTAACTAATTAAATGATGTGAGGTAATGAAGTAATATCAGATATGAAAAATTCAGAGCCATGCCTGTTTTTATTTTTGCCAGCTACCTAACGGCTACCTGTGGACCCTTTAACCAGTTTAAAGCCCATAAAATATATCTAAAACATCAAATATTGAGTAGTAATGTTACAAAATATTGCTTCATTTTCCTAGGAAGTCATAATGAAAGTAGATGCTCCCTGGAGTGGGAAGGTACACATGAAGGCAGGCATAGGCTTCCTCTAAGAAAGGAAAAGGAAGAGAATTCTCTTCAAGTCATGCAGGTGAAGCTACCTGGGGCTTTCAAATAATATGAGCTTATCCATGTCAAAAAAGACAATTTACACCCGTCTAGATTCACTTTACGTATGGCATGCGTTGAATGTCTCTTGGAAATCAGAAGGATTAGTCATAAAACTTTGGATGAAAAGTTCCAAGAGCCATGTGTGAGTAGGTTGTATATAACAATTAATTAAGCTATTACAGTTTATTGTAGGTGAAGTGAGATGTCACTGTGCTACATCACAAACAAAACATATTTTCAATATTGATATTCATCCTAGAACCAAAACTAATAAAGAAAAAAACGTATTGTGTTGTAGCAAAATCTAAAATTAAATGTTCAAAACCTTGCGGTGTTGCGTTAGTATTGCTAGAGGGTTATGTGTCAAATACTCAGCCGTTGCAGAGAGCGCATTCACAACAAAACAGAATGCAGAGTATTCATCATTACAAAATGGTCCATTGTACTCATCTATCATAATACATGTCACTAAACATAACTTTCCCCGTGCCAATGTTCCCTCAAACCATTCTGCAGCTGCTTAAAACAGAAGTTCCTTTTTCTAATGCAATGCACTTGTCTAAGATGTCCTGGGGCAATGTTGTCTGTGTGGACAATAAATCATGCCGTTCCTAGATGTGTGGAGGCCTAGAAACAAATGCAAGCCTATGAAAGTTTCCATCAAAGGGCTTGCTTCAACCCGCACTTCACATTTCTGTTTTTTTTTTTTTTTCTTTTTTTGTAGGGGAGGGGGGTGACGCTACTATATTCTCCAAAAATGAGGAAATGATCTTGACTGTGGAGCTTGCTGTAACATTTATAACCATGCAATTTACAGGAACAAATGCTTTGCTCAATCAGGATGCGTGGTAAATTGAAAATCAGAGGGATGAAAGCCAAACAATCCAGTGTTTGGCAAAACAGAATTTTAGCTGTTAATTGCCTCGATTCAACTTTGAACCACATTGCCAACAGCTGTAATACTTATACAATATTACAGTGCAATGTCAAGTCTGTGTCGCCCTGATGTGATCCATGTTGGTGAACTGAACGAGACACACCCACTGAGGGGGGGGATGAGGGAATGAAAGGTACAGTAATCTGATTACAAAGCAAAATAACACATTCATTGGATTACACCTTTGAACAAAAATGGGTGATTAGACGTTTAAATGTACATGTTCAAAATCTGTATTATGGGCATCAATATAATTTAGAAAAATGGTTTATAATGTTTATGGGTGATGATGTCAACACTAGACATTCTAAATTAAGAATGAATTGACTTTTTAAAATGGTATACTCTGTGAACATGAAAGTAAAATAATCCAAAAACATGTGAATGCAATTTTCACAAAAGTGATATTTCCAGATTAAGTAATCCAATGGATTATGGTCCGCCACAGACCACAAACAGGCGATCAGTCATTTGTAACAGGTTTTGAAAGTAGCCATGATGTCAGAACAGAGAAGCAAAAACAAACTAAAATGGATATCACACCAAAGCCAGAGTCATTACTGGGCTCCACACTAAGAAGCCTGACCTTTACAAAAGTGTTGTGTTTCTGTACGGAAGTACCTCACAAATAGATTGGTTTGAACACAGAGTCACTCTTTCCCTTAGAAGAAGACAAGGGCAAGTGCCGGAGAATAACAGCCTTGCCTTAGTCACTGATGTGTGCCTCCGGGTCAGGGTAGAAATTCTCATTAGTTTATCCTTCTGGTCTTAATAAATGGAAAAAAGTAAATGTTATAGAATTTCTGATGCTCCTTACATATTTCACCACTGATAGCATTCTCCCTTCAGCATGTCAATTTGTAAACCTCTATTGAATACATCTTTCTTTACCTTCAAGGCTGACAACATTCTCCATTTTGAATAATATTTTTTTTTCCTATTGATTTGTTGCACTGTTGATGTTAAGGTTGTTTTGTTACTAATGATATTACACAATTTTGTGACATTCTTTTAACTTTCCTTGGCCATAAAACATCCCACAAATATTTTGTTTCAACTATGAGTAAAGCAGTATCATACATGTTATATTAGTATTACCCATCATGAATTAGTGTTACACCAAGGCTCATGAAAATTACATTAGTACTGTTGTTACCAGTGTGAATAGTTGGAGAAAATTAAAGTGGAATGCCACTGATTTTTAGCTTGGAAATATGATTTTTTTAATATCCTGTTACAATTCAATGTGTGTTAGTGTTAATGTTCACAAATGTCTCCCATAGTCAGAGAAAGGAGAGGTCAGTTTGTCCCACCTCATAATCTTTAATGTAGAGCTCCACAGAGAAAGAACTGGGAAAGATTGGAAAGGTGATGGTGATGGTACTGATTATAATTTGGTACATTGTAGTTCATGTCCCCAATAGTGATTGAGCTGTCAAAGAATTGTCATATAGGAATTCCTAAGGTGCTGTTCAGACAGGCAGCTCAGATCTAGAGTTTCTGGCATATCTGATACGAGTCGGATATTTTTTCTCATGTGTGAACAGCAAAAAAACACATGGAATCCAATCTTTTCAAATCGGATACGAGCCACATTCAAATCACATTTGTTGACTTGCGACTCAGTTTGACCACTGTGATTGGATTGTTTTTTTTCCCCTGCATGACGCTTGTTTGACACTAAGCAACATCAACAGCAATTAATAAGGCAGAATGGATAGAGTAGAATGGATGGGGAATTAGTGTGAATGATTCAGGATCATGGTGTGACACAAAAAGTCATGTCAATACATAAAGAACCTAACCTAAGTCTGCTGTCTAACAATTTAACACTGGTGTTGGCATGTTACTTGAAACTGCTCAGTCTCAAGGAGATTGTACTTTGCTTTTCTGTCGCAACACCTACGCACTGTGGTGTTAGATGAAGAAATCATCTCCTTCAGCACAGACTTACAGCAGGCTATTCTAAACTGCGGTCACAGTGTTGTTGATGAATCAGACGCTTAAAGGAATGTAGCAAGTTCAACTCATTAAGTGATGAGAACATAGACACCAAAATCATCCACTTGTCCTCGGTACA
This sequence comes from Centroberyx affinis, assembly GCF_046629955.1. Lineage (NCBI taxonomy): Eukaryota > Metazoa > Chordata > Actinopteri > Beryciformes > Berycidae > Centroberyx > Centroberyx affinis. Next base: position 53,009 of record NW_027279100.1, read on the forward strand.
TCATTGAAACTTGAGTGATAGTAGGCGATTAGTATTATCTCAAAAGTGAGAAAATGAGAACTTGAAGCAGCTCTTAAACTAAATGCTACGTGGTTATCTTTAATGATATGCAGGGAGATTGGTAAAATTAACACAAAATATGATGAAAAATAATTTACTGTTGTGAACTACCAGGGACAGCTTTACCAGTTTCAATGGTGGTGGCCAATGGGAGGCTGCATTAAAAAGCTAAAAATCACTGTGTAGCCAATGAATATGGTTGATCACCTGAAATAGTTCCAAAAATAAACCTGCCTATTTTGAAGCTAATAACATTTCATTTTTAAAATATATGAATCGATATATGAATAAAATGTATGAAAAGAATGCATCTCTAAGCCATGTAGGCTAATAAAAAAAACACAGTAACAACGTTTTATACTACCAAAAGATTTTTGCTTTGGATAATGCAAGTTGTCTACTATCACTAAACATAGTACCAACATGGCAAGAGTTGGCATGAAGCACAGGAGCAAATAATCTACCGAGGGCGCATGGATGATTTTCATCTCTATATTCTTACCGCTTTACGGGTAAGTTGACCAATGGGCCAATCTCCCAAAAAACTGTGTGTATTCCTTTAAATGGTGCATGGGGAACAATAGAGAGGGACGCATAAAGAGAGAGACAAAAGCAAAACAACACAGCATACGAAAGAATACAATACAACCTAAAAGTCAGCCTCTGTGCCTTTAAACCCAACAGGGTGATAGCTTCCACAGATCATGCTGCCTGGACTTCCAAGTGAAATGTAAAAGCAATGGAAAGAAATCTAGAAATGCAAAGAGTTCTGTCTTTTTTTCTTCTTAAACTGCCAGCTGTAATTTGAGGCAGTTGGCTGTGATCGCCCGAAGACTGTCCACAATCTCCTTGTGCTACAGTGAGCTCCCACCCGCTCTTTATGACAAAACGAAGTGCTGCTCCTAGTTCACACTTCATTACCCACAGTAATGCCTCAGCACAATGATGTATGGAACTCTTCTTACTCCCAGACTTGCTCCTGGCAGGAATGGCTCGAAAAACTTGTAAAAGGGCTGCAATGAAATTGTTTCAAACACTATTCTGGAACTTTTATTTCCTCTAAAGAGTTTGGAATGGACAAGGCAAAATTTATGACAACACCTCTTTATATGGACACATCTACCTTGCTATAGGCAGGGCTATATAGTGCTCACGTAAGCACTAGGTCTCAAGTCTGGTCTCATTATGTAGGTCTTGCTCTTTTTAGGTTTGGTCACTTTTTATGTTAGGTCACTTTCGTCTCTCCAAGACCAATACAAATAATCTAAAAAACTGTGATAATCACAAGATTATCTCTTTCTTTTTGGTCTTAGTTTGTCTTGAATTCAGCGAAAGTAGTCTTAACTCAGGCCTACTGTAGTGGTATATTTTGAGCCTTGAAATGTTATAAATATACACATTAAAGCACCTTAATGGCCCTTAGGGTACGAGTAAATATTTTTTTAGAAAAGAGAGATACAGCCAAACTATTATACTTCCATAGAGTGTTATGTGACAGCAGGATACTAGCAGTATCCAGTATCCTGAACCAGTGATAACATTTTGTAAAAGTTTTTTAGGCATTTCCCAGTCATACCCATTTTATATGTCTACTATGTTGTATTAGAGTTTATACTGTACTAATGATTTTACAGTGTATAATGTTGTATTCCTTTTTATAACAGTGTAAAGATGTGAATTATAAGTCGGACACATATATTCACTCAACCAATTTACATCTTTGACAAGAATGAATTTTTGATGGTGCATTCTTGACAACTCTGTCATAGTTTGATGTTGAAATTAATACATCACACATGCCCAGGTGCTGTTAATATGCATACAGTATAACATTATCATGCTGATCCATCACTCTGTGGTGCGGTGAGCATGTGTTTCAACAAGTCAAGTCAAATTATATTTATATAACACGTTTCATACCAAGGCAGTTCAATGTGCTGTACATGCACAAGAAAGATATAAAAGGCTATAACGAGAGAGAGAGAGAGAGAGAGAGAGAGAGAGAGAGAGAGAGAGAGAGAGAGAGAGAGAGAGAGAGATCCATCTCAGTTAGGAATATGCCATATTACTAATCATGAACGTTGGTAAAGGGCAAGTCTTGGCAAGGGGTGCAGAGTGGATATTTGAGCTCACTATAACTCTTAGCGTCCCTGGCCTTTTTCAGGGGTGGAAAGAGCACCAAAATATCTTACTTTACAAGGATGTACTGTTAGGCTTACTTTGCTAAAATGTTACTTAATTAACAGTGTTATCTACTTATGTGAAGGTAAAAAGTAGCACATTTAAAAACTACTAATTACTTGCTAATTACTGAGTTACTTAAAAAAAAGCATACATTGTAACATATAGTATCACCTACAGTATGATCTCACTTTTAAAAATGATGTAGCTGTAAGCGGTGATTCTGTGATTCAAGCCCTTATGACTTTTAAGCTCAATACGGCCTATATGCCAATATTGCATAGGCCACATCCACATGCACCAACAACATCCACACACACCAAATGAAATTCTATTTACCAGATTAGGAGATACAAATTTATAACTTTTGTGGCGCCCCCTACAGGACCTCTGCTGAACATCTGTAACAAGTTTGTGTTTGTGTGTCTTCGCCATCTTAATTCTTTTGTGTGTCACAACAAAAACAGTTGGTACCAAAATTCTGTGATGCAGAGATGATGTACGTGGTTGAAATCTGCTGTGTGTAGAGCCACCATCTGGCTGATTGGGCTTATTTTTGTTGCCTCAGCAGTGAAGGATATTTGAAACCTATTTACCAAATTTGACTGCTCTAACATGAAGCATTTCGGAATTCTGCCTCCCTTCATGTTTGTTCATCTTCATCATAAACTTTATTCATGCGTCGAGGCCAGTTATGAGTAGCAACAATCTGTGAAAGACACATGATGTAGGCTGTTCAGTTCAATCATGCTGTGTGTAAAAATGGTGGAGATCGAGTCAACTTTGTAGGAGAATTAAAAACAAAAAATAGCTGATATCGCAAGGTTGGCAAAATGTAAAGTTGCTTGTTACAGCAACCATCTGGCCAATCTGGGTGTGATTTTTGTATCATGGTGGAAATGAGTTCCCAGGTAGTGGGGGAGATTTGAAACCTATCCATCATTGATTGCTCTAGGACTTATGGTCTCTGAGGTACATATCGTTTCTGGGCAGAAAAAGAAGAAGGAGAAGAAGAGTCCTAACAAAAACATTAGGGTGCATCCACAAGGTAAAGCTTGAATAAACACAACAATTCAAGGATGTGTTAGTGCCTTGGTGGTTTATGCAGACCATCCCTCTTTTCTTCACCAACCTGTTTTCAGTTGATGTCTTTTCAGATGTGCAAAAAATAATGCTAAACAGGCCAGGCCCACGGATCTGGATGGATGGACATTCATTGACTTTTCTATTCAGTGTTGCTCTCACTCACCAATTCTCTCTCCCTTACCCATTTTTACTTACCTATTCACTTTCCTTCTTTCATCACCCTCCTAATTCTTTCCCTCAATCACCCAAAAGAGGCTGCTGTGGGCAACGTTAATTGCAAGTGTGTATTAGCCCACATAAAATGCAGATTGAAGACAGAATAACAAAGACAAAGAGGTCAGGTGAAAATATGGTGTTGAATGGAGGGTATGAATCTCTCCTTCCACGGCTGCCTTAAGGTAGAGCAGACGAAAACACTCCTGAGGGAAGAAGCCAACCTCTTATACCTTTTGGTTTGAGGACAAGATAGTAAAATATACTGAACAAAAATATAAACGCAACACTTTTGTTTTTGCTCCCATTTTTCATGAGTTGAAATAAAACATCTAAGACTTTTTCTATGCACACAAAAGGCTGCACATTTTAGAGTGGCCTTTTATTGTGACCAGCCCAAAGCACACATGTGCAATAATCATGCTGTTTAATCAGCATCTTGATATGCCACACCTATCAGGTGGATGGATTATCTTGGCAAAGGAGAAATGCTCACTAACACGGATTTAAACAAATTTGTGAACAAAATTTGAGAGAAATAAGCCTTTTGTGTGCATAGAAAAAGTCTTAGATCTTTTATTTCAACTCATGAAAAATGGGAGCAAAAACAAAAGTGTTGCGTTTATATTTTTGTTCAGTATATTTGTTTTTAACATGTTTTAGGAGACTGTCCTCCCCCAAAAAACGACCCCATAGTTCATTTGTACAAGCAGCTTATTATGACCTATAGTTACATTTTAAAGTTAAGTGACCTCTAGCGGTTGTGTAAATAACGACAATGTGCTACGTTGGTCTGCGTCCACGTCACGTGACTGTCAAGTTTATCTCTCAACATTGAAATTGCACGGTGGAGAGTAAGGGCGTTGTGGTCGGGGATGGCGGATGGGCGTATTTTATTTATTTTTTATTTAACCATGACCAAACCATTTTCCTAACCTTAACCAAGTTGTTTTAGTTGCCTAAACTTTACCATAACCTTAACCACACTTGTTTTACTTGCCTAAATTTAACTATTAATCAACCTTTGGGACGTAATTAAATTTGTGGCGGAGGAACGTTTTCAAATTCGTCGAGGTTGTGTTCATTTCATGTGTTTTTGTGAGATCACGTTGGAAACGCTCCTGTGGGTTGTATTAGAGGGTAGGAACAAACGACCTATGTGGTCGCATGGGTTGGAGGACTTGTGTTTTAGAGACATTCTTCTCCTTTAAAAACATACATTTGTGCTGAAATTGCTGCTACTTTGGCACTGTGTTTCCATGACCATGACTTTGGGGGAAATTCTTAAAATATTTAGGCTATGGAAATAATGAGCCAAACCAACTCAAAATTCAATTTATGCTTTCACTAATCTGCCTACTACGAGGTCAAATTTTTTGTATGAGCTTTTATTTACAAATTTGTTTATTCAAATCCCCGTACTCAAGGTAACAGTTATTCTTCCTGGGGTCCACATGGAGCCTAAACAGTAATGGTCCATGGACTGGGTCCATTTATGCACACACACACACACACACACACTCACCAACACCAACAACAACAGCACTGCATATGTTCAGGCCAAATGAAGTGCACATCCATCCTCGACTAGCCAATATGGAGAGAGCCAGCAAACAATATCGTAAGAGTAACTTAGCCTGTCAGTCAAGATACACAACACAGCCAATATCCAGATAATGTGCTGGATTTTTAAAGTAATGACCTGATACAGTCTCTAGTAAAATACAAGTGGAAGGAGGCCATGATGGACAAACACACACCACAAGAAGCAGAAAAACACCACAAATTAAACTGCAATTTACAAGCAGAAATACACCACACCACACAGTATAGTCACACTGCCTTCAAACAGACAGTATAGGTCATGTTGCAAGCGTTGGCGCTGCACAGAAACACACAGCTACAAGAAGTCAATGCATACAAGAAGCCCCTTTCACACAGATGAAAGGGGCTTTGAATTCAGTGTGAAAGGGTCAGGCCAGTATTTTTCAGACCACCAATAACCCACCTCCTGACCTTGTTGTGAAGCCGGTTCAAAGCCGGCTTTTTGTGCTGTGTGACAGTGTGAGCTTACATACAAGCCCGAGCCTGATCCAGTTGCCGCTGAAGAGTAGACTCCTTTTCGCTTGATCTTTCTCCTGGCCGCAGACTGGTCTGCATAACTGCATTATAGTAGCCGTAGCCTGTGTGTTGCTTCCATTGCCTTAGCGCTCTTTCAAACAGTAAAACGATATTAAAAACAGACACAAAACTTCTTCTAGTCGGCGCCATCTTTAACAGCTGATCAGTGAAAATAAACCTCTTGCGTTGTTTAGCGTGCAATGGAATCACAGTTATTCTACAGATATGCAAGTAGGCCAAAACTAACTAAAAATGCACAATTAAAACAGTTTTAAAAAAATAGAAGTTATTGTCCCATTTGGTATCCTTGCTCCCAGGCCCCCTAGTGGCTGGGGCCCAGGGGTGCAGCCCATGTAGCCCATTGGATAACGGGTCCAGCACCCTACAAAGCACACTAACAACTCAACGTCTTAAAAATAAAAATCTCAATTGAAACATCAGCTGAACTATAAAAAATAAAATAGAAAAAAATCTAATATTTAACATGTTGTATATGTACATGCATATGTACATGTTGTATTTATATATAATTTATAATTTAGATTATATTATAATTTATATTTATAATATATAATTTATATTTTAAACTGTGTAATACTGATTCTAGTAATAATTTTGTGCAATAATTCAACTGTGCAATAATTATTTAATTATTTACACTGTTGAATATATAGTAGTATGATGCACATATTTGTACATAATTCTTATTTCTCTTATTTCTATATTATTATTATTATTATTATTATTGTTATATATTGTATAATGTACATGTATTTTTCATATTTCTTATTTTCTTATTTCTATTTTTCTTATAATTTCTCTATGCTTATATATATATATATATATATTTCTCTTCTAGAATGTGAGCAACTGCAACGTAATCCAATTTCCGAGGAACAATAAAGTATTTCTGATTCTGATTCTGATTTAAGATTAAAATAAAAAACTTTTCTGGTCCATTATTTACCAATCTCTTAGGATGTAGTGTAAGTACTAGGCATTACTGTAACAACAATAAAATTCAATACAATTCATGATAAATAGGATTATTTGAGCTTGTAAAAACATTTAGACTAAACTGCGAAGACATGAAAATGACTGAATGATGATGAAAGGAGGATGAAAACAGAATAAATGTTGTTCATGTCATATGCAGTTCAATCATATTCTCAAATCTAATCTATATTTCAGATGAATTGTTCAACACTGTAACACTCAACCAGTTTTTGCCTGCCCTACCAAAACTTCAATTAGCCGACTGTTTACTCTCTATAAATGTATTATTGATATTGCACATATTTTTAAAAATGTAACAAAGTATAATACTTCAGTCAAACTTTTCTATGCCAAAGTAAAATTATTTACTTCATAAAATGCTCCAAAAAGTACACAAAAAAGCTTCTCTCGTAATATCTTACTTCCATCAGGCCCATTTCCATTAAATATCTGAAGGCTCACTATAAAAAATAGGTCACCTTACTTTCTCTATATGAGGGTGTGGCTCAGCTGCAGAGGTGCACACCTGCTTCATATAAAGTGTAATTAAGCTGTGCTTGCCTGGACCAGGAGCACACACGCCCTCGCCTCTGTGAGCAACCAACAAAGACTGCTTGGTTTGTTTATGGTGGCTGACTTTTTGTTCAGTTGTTTTGCAAATAAACTGTGTGTGCGTAATTGTCTCCTGGTATCTGTCCACCCTGACCCTCAATCTTGATACAGAGGAGTATCGTTTTAATAAAGCAGAAGAAAAAAGAATGAATTTGCCTTCTACAGCAAAAACATCCTCTGTTACTATTACTATAAAGAAAGAGAATGATGCAGTTTCCTCCAAATAAATTTCACTAAACATTTCAGCAGGCCTGATGAATATGGGAGTCGCATGAGGAGACGTATTGTGAAAACCTCATTAAAATGTTTTGCTGTGTTTGTCAAGAGAGTACGTGGAAGATCATGATGGGTAATTTAGACGGTGGGTGCTGCACTGGGAATGACTGCAGTAGCAAGAGATGCTCTGTGGGAGGGGTGTGAATTAGCCTTTTTTTTCCAAGCAACACAATGAAGACCAATTATTTAGAGCTTTTCTCAACCAGAGCCTCTGATGTTGTCCAACTTAAAAAAATAAATAAAATAAAGGCTTTTCTAGGCGTGCGTGCTTCAACAGCTGTGAATCTGGAGACTAAAATTATGGGCACATCAAAAAATGTCCATCAGCTGTGTTCATCAGACCATATAGTAGTATTAGAAACCCCACTATATAATGCTTTATATCTGACCAGAAAAGGCTTGTTCCACAGCATCAGCGCTCTGCAAGCAAAAAATCAACCTAAGCTTCAGTAGTAGCTGATCAAACATCGGGTCTTTGCCATTAGCACTCTTTGAAACTATACCTGCCTGTGGAGCTTAGGCTGGCTAAATCAGTATCACCTTTAAATCACTTTTTAAAACTCAATTTTATAGACTTGTATAAACTTTTATTTCATTTTTTTTCCAATTCATTCTCCCTGATCGCTCTTTTTGCATTTTGTTCTTGTTTCTTGCTTCACTCATTGCTTTTTACTTTTTGTTTTCATGTAACTCTTTGTACAGCACTATGTAGCCTAATAGTGTTTTGACAACTGCTACTACTACTGCTGCTATCTTATGCAGTGACTTACAGCTAGCCTACATTTTTCTCCAGGAAATTTATTTTCTCGGTATGGTCATTATTATTATGATCCATGGTGAGAAAAGAAGCGCATGACTGAGAAAAAAAAACCCTGGGGAAGGACAGGTGGAAACACATTGTCTGCATGCTAACATACTCTAACTAGTTCTGCCGTACAAAGACAAACCACATTTGGTCAAAATTGAGTTAGGATCATATCTGTGCTCTGTACCATCTTAGTTATCTTGTGACAAAGAGTCTGGGCTGAACTAATCACCATTTTAGAGAAAAAGGACTGTCAAATTTGCAGTAACTACAAAATCCATGAGAAAACTAGAAGGGCACTCGGAGAGTGCAGACGTCCACCAAGGTTTGTGCTATTATTGCTTGTTGGTGAGTCTGATCCGGATCCGCTCCAAAATTTAATGGGTTCTTCCTTGGCCCATGCTACACCCTTCCACGAAGTTTCATGAAAATCGGGCCAGTAGTTTTTCCGTAATCCTGACAAACAAACAAACAAACGGCACCGAAAACATAACGTTAACCAATTGGTGGAGGTAACAAAGGCAGACCGCAGTATGTGAAGTTACTGCGCTCTGGCTTGGTTTCACCACGCAGCAGCTGCAGTTACTATGACTTCAAGCTATGCCGTAATGGCGCTATCCAGAGGAAAACTCAAGGTGAAACTAAAAAACAAATACCCAGATAATGGTAATAAAACTGGCTAGCCAACATTATATACATAAAATAAGGGCTAAGTTAATAGCACTGCCCTCTGCTGTTAGCGTAGAAATAGCCACCGGCTAACGTCATCTAATAGACTGAAAGAATTATCTGATTCCTACCTGCTCCCTTGGAGACTTGCTTGTAAATCATCTCTGATATCTCACTGATAATCCTTCAGTCAGTTCAATAACCCGATTCATTGCTCTTGATTGGGACATTACCACACGACGTGGCTAGCTGACCCAGCTCAAACTTCCCTGCTAGCTATCCTAGCTGGCTAGTTAGCGCTAGTTTCAGTCATTTGCAGAAGTCTGTGATCTGTCTTCTAAAATGTTTCTGAAGCGGGGGAAGAGGCAGCTGTCAGCTGGCATGGCTTGAAACCTGTGTCAATGTTGAATTGATAATTATAATAATGCTGAGAGGAGCAGAAACTACACATGATGCTGACTGACTGACTGGAAATGCCATGTAACCTATCAAAATATCACTGGCTCACCGTCAGTCTAAATGATGTGAGATGACTGATGAATACAACCTGCAACTTGAAAACACTGATATTCTCTTCTTTTAGCCCAGCCTATGCAGTAAATGTAGTCAATTTATTTTTATTCAGTAATTATATTTATATTCTGATTGAAAACCTGATTGTTTCATTGATTAATTTTACAGATAGATGGCATTTCTGAATGAATGTGAAAATTATGTTATATTTTCTTTTATATTCTGAAAAATTGGAAATATTATTTTATTATTTTTATTTTATATTACCCAGCATCTGCCCCACTCTTCCCCCACATCCCTCCTATATCTTCTTAATAAACTAGCTGTTTCATATTGGTGAAACAATACCTGGATTATTTCAGCTGTACCCTTTTTTTTTTAATATTATATGATATATAAATTAATAAGGTAAACTATTGAAATAGGTTTCAAACAATTTCCATGAAATAGATAAAATAAAAAAAAAAAAAGTATAAATACATAGATAGCCTATTGGTAGTTACTGCACTTTGCCTTTGCATAATCCATATAGTTGCATCAGGTGGTACAAAGGCAAAATGTAGTAACTGCATTTTTGAGGTCATAGGTCAAATTTAACAGTTTTTATATATACAAAAACTGACTTTATAATAATACAATACTTGAACACATCACTTGTCTACATATAACCTATTTTCCTGGACTTTGGATAAACTTTAAAGTCATTTTTCTCAGTTTCACTGTTTGCGTAGTTACTGCACTTTGGATTTGTAGGGCAGTGTTGTCAGGAAATGAACCAGCTAGCCGAAAACAAATACTGCAAGTCATTAAGAGTAGACAAAGAACAAAGACAAAACACAGATGATCAAAACAAACCTGACCCTTACTAGTCTGTCTTTTGAATTCCCTATGGTTACCCCAGACAGGAATGCAGTGAATATTTAACAATAGCAAAATAAAGACTAAGCCTTCAAAGTGAGTCAGAGTACACACGTTTCAGTCTTGAGACACTGCTAACTGCCACCACTGTAGTGCAGCGATGATCAGCTAAAGACACATTCAGCAGTTAAAGACATATACTGTAGATTCAAACATAGAGAAAACTACAGGCAAGACACATCTGATGCCAGCCACAAATCCACTGAGATCAAATACCCCAATTACCCTTCCATTTACCTACCGGCCTCCAAAGAGCAGTCACATGACAACATCAAAGTAAGTCTTGCAACAGCTCTTTGTTGATTAAAAATGCAGCAGGTTGAGAAAAACATTATTATTCTTAACAGTGGATGAACCCAGTCTACAACCTAATTTTGGAGGGTCAAAATGTCAATGGGCAGTTAATTGCATAATTTAACTATTGTGACTGGAGTTGTTAACATTTTAGTTTGTGCTTCAAAAAAATAAGAGTCAGAGGGATCAAAAATCCTGATTGGAGGCTAAGATGTGATTCTATGGGCAGAAATATGTGTCATTTGAATTTGTATTGTTTAACTTGAATAATTGCATTGAAAAACTGAATCTGAATAGCATAATTTGAAATTGAATTTATTAGTTTGAAACTGAATTCCAATAAACTTGAAACTGAATGTAATATTATGAAACTGATTTCATTTGCTCTGAAAACTGTATTCAGTTCTCACAATTCAAATTCAGTTCTCGTAATTCAAATTCAGTTCTTGCAATTCAATTACAGTTTACTGAGACACACATCCTGGTCGTTGAGGAAGAGAAATCGAGTGCAGATTCACAGAACTCGAGAAAAAGGCAGAGTAAAAGAGTGTAGAATGGCATGGAAGAAATCATTTATTTTGTTTGCTAACATTGCCAATTATCAACATTTTTGATATATTCTAATATTACAGTGTTCACATATTTTTCATTGTTATATTTTCATTTTCCAAGCCACTTACAGCTGGCAATCACGCAACTAGCGCTAAGATAGTTTTAATTTGTTATAAGCAGAATGATGTGCTATTGTACTGGTTAAAATTTTGTATGCTTCTTTTTACAAAAAAGCTGAAAACCAACCGTCCAAGACAATCAAATTGCTTGTGACACTTATTCATCAGTGTGAAAGTTATGGTTGAGAAAACATACCATTTTGACTGTCAATGTGAGACGAGCTATCAATATTGAATGCTTGAATGATAACTGTCCAAATTATACCTTTATAGGAGCTACATTTACCATTCCATTTACCACATTCTGACTGCTTTTAATTACATACCTGCAGGTGCTCTTCCATTTCTGCAAGTCAGTGAATCAGTGAAGTGACAAGAGTATAGACTCCCAGTCCCTTTTATTCTTTCTACAAGCGTTTGGGTTTTATGAGCAACTTTTTCTCAACTCTCAAAGCTCTACACAGTGCTGATTGCAGTATCAAAAGACCCGCTGTGTGTACCTAAATAAAAAGAAGCACTGGTCAATCAGATTGAGATGGCTTTTGAAATGAGGGTATGAGCCTTGATCATGTTGCAGCTGATAACTGTGTATTTCTGCCAGACTGTCTGATTGCCTTGCCATTGGATTGGGCACTTTACTGAAAACCAGTACTGGCCCATTTAACCTTGTATCCTAGCAGCCAACTGCATTTCATCTCCTTGTAAATATCCCTGGGTACAAGAGTGCCTTGCTGAGCTAAATTATGCATTATATTAAAGCCTGTGCACTGAAATGTGTACCTCGTAAACTTAACAAGCAGCTCTGTTTTCAAATGCAATGATTTGGTTCTCTCTTTGTAGCCTTACATTACAGTAGCAAGTGATTTGTTGTTGTTTTCTTGTGCTCAGTGTAGTGAACAGATGATGGGGGCTGACAGCAGCCTCTTTCGATATTTGCATATATCCAAATTTTTCTTATTTGGTTCATTAGTAGTGTACCTCATTTATGTCAGAATTCGTCCCTGGTTTGGCAATGAATTTGTGTGTTTACCCAAATGAAAAAACACATTTCATTACTCACAGTAGGTTCCTCATTGGCTTGATGAATTTTTCCTAGATTGCTAATCTTCCAGTCAGTCAAGTCATTCAAGGTGCCCTCAACCATCACAACACATTGAAAGTCTGCTCTAGTTTGTCTCTCCAATCTCTGACTAGATGCTCTGCAGTATAAGTTCATGTGACCAGATCTTAAGTCCATACTCAGCATTCAGCTCCTATTCGGAGCAGTTAGTCTCTATTGTTAGCACTCTGCGCATTAGCATCCGACTGATTATCATACCCAAAGGTGGTGCTGTGGATCAAAGGCAAGGATGTACTGTTTAATATTTCTGCCTCATTACAGTATAAGGGCTTTTGATTACTGGCCTTTGTGTGCCTCTGTCAATTTGAGACAGTCATGTCCTTTGCTCTTCAGCAGGAGGTGCAATATTAATAGCAGCGGATCTTCTCTCCGGAATTAGGGAGGCAGTCCAAGGTGGTACACACTGTGTTTCAGGCAGTACAGGCCCTGTAATTGGTCTTCATATGTCACCTGCTTGACATTATGTCCCATGTCCCCCCTTTGGGAAAACTACTGCACACGTTAAACTTATCTCACTGTCTATATTAATTTCACCTTTCCATGTATGACACTGGTGATCAATTGTAATGGATGTGCCATCTACTCAGTCACAATCGCTGTAGAAGACTTGTATTACTAATGGACCAAATGTCATCTTTAAAAGACACAAATGCATTGAACACTGCACTTCAGAATCCTTCATCCAATTTTCTTCTTCTTCTTGTCTTAACATGAATAAGAGACTGGACATTAGTTTTAATGTCCATCGCTTTAAAAAGAGTGGACAGTTGTTCAGCAGTCATTAGTCACTTTGCATCTGAAACAACAACACACAACATCACACACACAGGTCATTTTGTAAGGTCTGGGGAAAGTATTACATTAACATAATGTAAAAACCAGTGTATCCTATATGCGGTGTGCCCTGTGCCCTTTAAGCAAGAAGCATTGACTAATTCCACCTGAACCGAGGCACCTTCTTAATGGATCGCACCATTCTGTCAGTGCGCAGGAAGAGTTCAGTCTAACCCCCTGGTCGGTATTATGCATATGAGCCCATTATCTGCTCATTCTCAGCTTTGTGAAGATACATTTACTTGCTTTGGAGCATACCTCTGCCCTTCCCGGAGAGCCAGTGCAAATTGACAGTCTTTTGTGTGTCTATATCTTGTTCTTATATGCCTGAGTAATGAGAGGAAGAGGCTTGGGCTAGCATGGAGGTCGTTGTTGTTTACCGTGGTTGAATAAACAGTGTGATGAAATGGGCTGGCTGACTGATGGCGCAAGAACTATCCTAGTGTCAGTGCATCGATTCGCTCACAAGCTCAAGCCGATGAAGCAAACTGCTCAGAGACCATCCCCTTCACCGGCCCTTAACATAATCTAATATTGATCAGGTACAGCAGAACTGCAAATATTGCTTTTCTCTGTTTCCACCAGATGGTGAAATTACAGGGTTTATATATATGACACTCAAATGTCTTGTGATACGCACATCCAATTCTTCTACTGGTGTTGGACAAGATATATGACAGCCATATTGGCCGCTGAAACATTACAGGCGCCAGCTGGATCATCCAGTTGCTATTACTAGATTGTCCGCACGAGCTTCAAGGCTTCTGTTCAGGCTTGGAGTAATTATCTGATAGACTGCTCTCCAGAAACTCAGGCTTTAGAAGCAAAAGGGTTAAGGATGTGTGGAACAGTAACTACCCTTCATGTTACCCCAGAGTGGAAGACTATTCCTCCTCCTCCTCCTCCTTTACGTCTGTGTATTGAGAAAGACCTGCTAAGGATTTGTTTTCACGCCGGCGAGAGAAATCAATCTTGTGATGGTTGTTTTTGACCGTGTGTCAGCCTAAACATTTGTTCACTTCCATGACCAGTCATTTTTAATAAAGCAAGATAGTTGTGGTCTTCAGTTCTGATTGGCTGAATCATGTTCAGAGCGACTATAAAATATCTGTGTGATACGCACACACTTGTAATCACATAACAGTTAATTTAAAAATCACTGTGTCAACCAAAAATAACCACTCATACCGATTCTTGTGTGTTTAAGAACTACTTGGGGAAACAATAAAATGTATCATTATTATTTAAATAACATCAATCAAAAATAAAAGGTTTATTGAAAATGTCCATTGTTCCTTTTTTAATAGGCTGCAATGGTGTGTTATTGTTGTTTATAAAAGCAAACAGCTCTGCTTGCTGTCATGCCTAACAACAGCTCTTAGCTGTTCTACAATCACTGTAAATCACAGTCTCTCATGGCTTATTACATTAAATATGACTTTGCTCAAAGATTTGAAGAAAGGTTTCTCCAAACCACCCTATAATGAAGGGGTTTTGCCATTCATTTTTATAGAAAATCACTATATGGGCTGTTTTATGTTTGCCAACTACTGTTCACAGTAAATTTAACTGACAGAGCTTGTTTTGCACTAAGATACAGTATAATATACCGGTACCTAAACACTATTTGACACATTCCCTATTAATGCCATGTTGAAACTCAGGTGACAAATGGCACAAAAATGTCTAAATAGGATTAAACCAACATAAACATATGCACACACGCTAACTCAAACGCACGCACAAACAGACATAAAGCAATACACACTTCTTGTTTTTACAGATGAGAAGCCAAACTTTCAGCAGTCTGTAGCATTAAATGAGCCGGATTCCCTGTGATGTTCTTATCACCTCATCCCGCTCCTCTCCAGGGTCCACTAATGCCTCCCCCCCCCTCGCTGATGCTTGACAGAGCCGATGCAGTCTGGAATGAGATGAGCGACTGGCCCAGATATGACAGAGAAACCGACAACTCTGAGGTCCTCTGCCCGGTAGGGATGGGAGTAATTACTGACAATATTATCTCCAGCTGTGGGCTGCTCGGGCTGCTGTACTTTTTCTACTTTTTGCCTCAGAGCCCGAAGGTCTGTTGGGATTTCCTTCTGTTGTTCCTTCGTTACCTTTTTCAATTTCTTGCACAGTTGCTCACTTACATGTAGCCTATTTGTGTTTTTGGAACAGATGAAATGTTTCAAAGATTTCTTTCAGACAGTACATTTATGTATGCATAAAGAAGCACATTACAATCGGAAACTATCCTTGAAATAGGCAAATTCTGTATGATATAATAGTCTATATGCTTAACTACATATAGTATACAAGAATATGCAAAGTCACACTCTTTTTATCCTTCTGTGCTCAAAAGGTGAATTTTCCCTCACTACTCTAAGATAATAAATGCATGTTGTCACGCCGAAAATGATTTTGAGGTGCCTAATTAAATTAACAAGTTGAATTCCGTTAATCATTGTCTGTCCTGTTTTAACCTCAGGGAAATTATGTCTGACCCACATGAAAATGACTGAGATTTGTTTTCATTGTTTAAGAAATGTGAGAATGTTCATTAATTATAGGCACTAGAGATATTAAATGTTCTCCTCCACCTTGTTATAAAATAAATCTGGCAAACCACCGGTGAAGGAAGGAAAAAAAGAAAGAGGAAATACTAAAAGCAATCACGGTGTCACAATTTCTCTATTTTAGGTGAGTTTGAGAGAGTTAATGGTCCAGAAAGATGATAAATGTATTTTTATCCAGGCTTTTCCACATTGCTGGGCTGTTTATCTTGATGAGGTGTCCCTACAGAGTTAATGTCAATCAAACAGGTAAATGTGGAAGTGTGATCAGCTCATTATGGGGAAAGAGTATAGGCTAGCAATACTGGCATATCCTTTTCTTCCTTTCCATCTTTGATTGAAGCTGGTCTCCTGCTGTGATCAAACGTTCCTGCCATACCAGGTTGTTGGCATTCATCCACGGGTCTGAAATAGACGCAGGGCGCCTATAGAGAAGTGCATTCCCTTGCTGAATCCACAGCACCCTCTTTAATCTAAGAGTACAGTTGGGTTTTGAGGTTACAGCAGAGGGAGCAGTGTACAGATTAGCCGTTGCAAGGTACAAAATGAAGTAAATGGTTTATTGATTTTGCTCCTCCCTCAGACAGAAGATATTATGTGATGAGATGTTAATAAAGCCTGAAACTTTAATGTAATGAGGCCTACAGTGCCTATAACCTGCTGGGAGATCTGGCATTATTCCTGCTCAGTTGAGCGTTTGTGTATCTGCAGTCTCATCCTGTCCTCCTGTCCAGGTACAGTATCATATCAAATGAAGGAATACTCTATTTATTATTTCTATTGTTCTACAGAGATACAAAGTTCCTGTGGTGCCAAGATCAAGGAATTTGATATTGCTAAGTTACTTTTTCTCCTCCTTTTCTAAGACTTAAATGTAGTTTTAGTGGGCCTGGACAAGTATTATTAATGAGTTGCATCAGTGCAAATTGATCAGGGCCTTAGAGAAGATTATCAAAAGCATTTGAGAGAGAAAGAGAGAGAAACTGTATCGATTCTTCAGGCTGGTTGCTTAGCTTTTCCACTGAAATCTCATTAAGGATGAAGAGCCCTGCCACAGTTGGCTTTGAGCAGTGTTTACCATCTTCCACATAGAATTTTTTAATTACGGGAGCTGCCTAGCTGCCAGAATCAATGCTTACGAATCTCACTCCAGTGAGAGGGGAGAGGAAGCCCTCTTCAGTTTGGAACTGGAGACACGAAACAGATGGACTTGAGCTCTTCAGATTAGGGCCCAAGTTCATAGTAGTGTCCTTCAAAGGTTCAGTCTCGCCTCTTATGGCCTTGAAAAAAATATTCAGCCAAATTGGCAGAAAGGGCACTGATGTGTTGAAAGGCTGGTCAGTTATACTTGTTATTTTCCTTACTGATAAAAGCGTCATTAGCTCAAGGTCAGTCCACTTGTACATCCTCCTGCATTTTCACTTTCTGCACATGGGTTCTGCTTTTTGCAAAGGTGCTACTATGTGTTAAATGAGAAAAGCTTTCTTCTTGCCTCAGAACCAAAAAAACATGATTAGATGATGATTTCATTCTCTGCAAATTCCCGCTCAGCACTGTGCATTCACACAGCAGTAAAGAAAGATACTCATCAAGTCACACCATGGCCAATGTCACCGTCTAAATTGACTAAGATATTTGTATTTTAGTACAATAAACTATCCCCATTTCGAAGGTAAATGTCAGACATTAGGCAGTCACTTTCTGTAGCTAGTGCTTCATAAACTGATGAAATATCTATATTTTGTACAGTATGAACTGTGCCCAGAGTTTTGTTCCAAAATACCATATGCTGTATCCAATTTGGAAAAATGTTGCTACCTTAAATTCATCAGTTAACTTTAAAAAATACAAATGATTTCACCCTCAAGAACATACAGCAGCTAATTAGCAAGCAAAGGTCTTGAGATTACTCATAACTCATTACCAACAACACCCACTCATGAGTAATTATAATAACCCAAAATGTGATTTCCCTTTTCTATAATTTTGTAAGAGTAGGCATCAATTTTTTCAAATGGCAGATATCTTATTTTGAAATGAAACTCTTCATATGTCTTCAGTTAAGTCTAATTTCACTGAACTGTACAACAACATTAATGATTAATTTAAGATTGAATTAATTTCTCATAATTAACTTCTTCTCTTCTGTTCGAGGGCTGCAGCCACACCACCCACATGAGATAGTTGAAGAAAATTAGGATTTGATGAGAGAGAGATTCTGGTGAAGCCGAGAACACAAGGCCTGGTAAGAAAATATTAATTTTTCATGGTATAGACTGAAGGCTTTCACAGTCTCTGAATTTTACTCCAGGCAACATGGCAGTAAATTAGTAGTAGTGGTAGTTTGGAAACCTGTCAAAATATTTGACATTACTTGAAACTTATAAAACAAAAAGGATATGATGTTACTGTGTGCCTCAATATGTTCATGATGAAACCAATCTCCACACAGCTCCGACTCAGCAGAGAAAATGTCATCATTGATTTGTGGACATTTATAGGCAGAGCATTACTCGCTCATTACATATCTATTGATAAGGGGTATAATAGCTAAATTCAATTAGCCAATCCCCTAGAAGTACCATCAAAATAATGAAGTTCCCTGTTCCTCCACAGCGCACCCATCCATCATCCAGGCTGACGCAGATAAATAACGCACTTAGTAATTAACAACACGTCTGTAGAGGTTATTCCTTTGCATATCGTAAAATCCTCATGTCAAGCAATCCTCAAGTCAACTCTAATGAGGATGAGAACTAAATTAAGGCCAGAGCTTCTCGACTCATGGATTGGTTTGGTGACATAACATCTCATTTAGATTCATCAGGACCACTAACGGCGAGGACACCACTAAACCCAGGTTATGAAATACTGTATATTGAGTTCACTTTAACAGGCTCATTTTGCCAGCAGATAAGCTGAAGCCTCCAACCCTAACCCCTACACAGCATTAATTCATTGTCTACTCAGTCTGTTTTATAGGCACTGAAACCCATCCAATACTGCTGAGCATGGTGTGTGAGTGTGAGAGGGAGCAACATAAACAGTACTGACATGCAGTGTACATGCTTTTCTTGATATTCTCGTCAAACTGTCTGGCTTAAAAGCCAGCTGCTCTAATTAGCTATGGATCCTGCTCTACTGTGGCTCTTCCTCATTATTTGACTTGCCATTTGTCTGGCCACCAAACCTTAATGTAATAACAGTAAGTGTTTGAACAGCTGCTGCACTGTTGCTGAAATGAAATGACTCTCTAAAAGATGGTTAACAAAAGCATCAGACTCTAGTAAACACAGCCAGCCTGGCTAACTGGGAGACTGGGAAACTGGAATGTCTGTGCTAAGAAGTCCCTTCTAACCCATGTCTGCATATCCTTGTCCTATACTGTATATCCTCAACACAAAATTGTGATGTGAATTGTTTAAAATTTTATAGTTTAAAAGCATCCATAGTCATCTCTTCAACAAAAACTCTGGTAGACCTGTGATGTATCAATGTCATGCAAATCCTTTTAGGAAAGGAGAAATGAGAAAAGTAGTTGACTTTCCCTTTGAATCTCAACTATTTTAGAAATGTCACGATGCATTTTAAATAGTTCGGCTCAAGAGGTACGTGGCTGCATATTTCAGGAGTCAACAATAGTTTTTAGAAAATGGGAAAAAAATGTGATACGATTCGAATGTACAAATGTGAGGTACACAAACGTCAGGACAGCGATGACAGGCAATACAAATGTCTTCTTATTATTTGACAGTGAAAAGGCTGCGGTGACAGGTTGCTGCTTTTAGCATAATGAGACTTGGAATCTTTTCTTGAACTGTCATTGTCCCTGTGCCCCAAGTTCACAGCAAAAGGCTTTCTTTTTTCCAGGTCTGACACTGAAAGTATGCTATTCAGTGAGTCCTTCTGATCATGTTTGCCATTTTCTGTGTTTGCTTCCTCCAGCCAGCCCCAGTAATGGGGCCTTCATAGAAGCAGCTCATCTAAACTGAGCTTTGTGCTCTTTCCGATTTCCAGGCATGTAGTGAGTAAGGCACTCTGCATAATTTCTGTATAAGGATATCATTAAGCTCACTGAGAGGCCTTTGTATATTGATGGAGCTGCTATGGGATGGTATGCTTTGAAGTGTCCCAGAAAGGATTTTTTTTCTGTGTCCCTATTTGGCTCAAATAGTTTGGTTTGTGCTACATTGTGTTATTTGTCCTATGGTACAAGTCAAAAATAAGAAACCCTATGGCCCAGAAGCTATTAATTTTGTTCTCCCTCACTCTGACTAAAGTAAGAGGTCAGCAATGTTTGTATTAAGCTAGTTCAAACTCCCAGTTCATGAGTTTTTAGTGTCAAAGTGTCCTGAGGCTCAGTGCAAGAATGCATTGGTCCACTGGTTTCAAAAGCACCTGCACAGACACCTGCAAAGTTCCCTGGTGCATTTCTTTGAAATGCTTCTCTCAACACAATCCAAATCAGCGCAGTTTGTGCTTGTTTTCGGTAAACAAGATCTTCAAGGTGTGCATTTTCGGCTGCTACATGGCCTATGTCACCCACTGTTTCACACTCAAACTCCCAGCCTCAGAACCACTCAGCACTTTTCTCTCTGAAGAATTCTAATCAATCAGGAAGCCCTCCGGCCACCTCCACGAGAGCTCTCTCATTCCCAGCCAGGACAAAAAAAAGACTCCAGTCAGGTGGGAATATAGATAGAGGAAACACTGAGGTCTGTGGGTAAAATGAGTGCCTGAAGTCTAATTTTGGTAGATGAAAGCTGGGAAACATTAGGGCAGAATCCAGCCCTTTCCCAAAGACCCTATAACACAGTAAGCATTTAAATCAAGCACTGGGAAATTAGACCTTTGTTTCATACATTTTGCAACTCATTGGCAAATAAGAAAAGAGAATGTGCATGTTTCACTGGCTATACCCACCATGGGGGAAACAAACTGTTATCTTGTTGCTTCCCATTCAGTTTTACCTTTGAACTCTTTTGTGGCTGTGAAATACATCAGCAGACATATCAAATGAGCTCTACACAGTCTGACTAATAAGCTAGTAGTCTAGCAGTCTTTATTGAAGTAGTGATCACAGAGAAGGTTAGCATGAAGGTAGCTACTGTTGTATTCAATGTACATAGAACTGCAGCTAGCTAAATTTATGTATTTAATTTATGAACATAATCTATCCCTTTGCCCCTTGCAGGTAATATCCAAGATTAGGATGTGATCAAATAAGGAGTGGTATTTTTGCTAACCTCTATGATGAAAAAGTGTAAGAAAAAGGATGTTGCACTTACTTTTAGCATTTTTATTGTTTATTGAGACAGTGGCAAGTTATGGGGAGACACAGGAGTGAAAGCTAAAGTGGGATTCAATCCCAGGCCAGTGGGGCACAAGTGGCTCCAGAGGTGAGAAACTGAACCACTCAACTATCAGTGGGCACAAGTTGAGGACACTTTTGAGAGGTGACAAATGGCCGTAATGGTAGAGCTTTTAAATGCCTCTGAAAAAGCACTGACACAAGGATCTGTCTAGAGTGGGATTTAGTGTGGAAAAAAACATCTTGGATTCCTACATAGCATTATATCCTCAGCAGAGGAGGTTTTTCTTAACAGGGCAAAAAACACAACATTTCAATGAAAAATGTGAAACAGTGTGCAGTGTGTGTGTTTACTCTAAATTGTGATATATACGCTGATAGAGCCTTGACATCACACAGAGTCTCCTCAGAGTGTCAGGATGAAGCGAATTGCTTTTGTGTCACTAGTGTTCTCAGAAGAGGTTCGACAATATTTTACAGCAGCTCTGTACCGCAGTGATATCTAATTCTTTGTTTTCTGCCTGGGGCAGGATCCTAATTTTCCCTATTAATTCTATAGCGCGAGGCTGGGAATAACAAATGTAAATATGGGAGTCGTGTGATATCTCTGCAAGCAGATGCGCTACTGTCTGTTGTTCAATTACATAAACATAGCAAGCCGGATTACTGCTACCTTTTAACTTGTCGGATTTAAATGTAGATTTCATTTTCTGGATATGAAATAAATGGCCCATGACGTTGCTTATCATGGCCCTAAGTGCATTTAGGGTTCAGCTGAGCGTGTTAACTATATTCTTAGTCAAGCTAACTCTCTCAGTCATGCACACAAACACACCACAACATATAGGGTTGCACACTCACACACACACACCTACACACGCACACACACACACACACCTACACACACACACACGCACGCACACACACACACCTACACACACACACACACACATACACACAGATGCCATTTCCCCTGTGACTGCTCTCTATCTCTACTCTTTCTGTTTGTACATAGCCGGCTGTACCCAGTAAGCAATACATGCAGCTGCTTAGGCCCCCCTAACATTGATTTTCAATTTGACTCCATCAGTGAAACTGATAGTAACCAGTAATGTCTATAAGGACCTTAAAAGTTTAGAGCATCTTATCCTCCCTATACCATGATTCAACACAAAAATAAACTCACCTTCAGACTTTGAGATGAGCTGCCCCAGATACAGTGTCTGACACGTAATCTCTGAGAAGAAAGGAGAAGCATTACAACTGGCTAATAATTCCCCTTACAGCTTCCTGAGTAACATTATACCACTTCATATCATGCAGTTTTTGACACGTTCTATTCTTTCTTATGGTTTAGTGATGACAGTTCAAACAATATGCTCTCCACAACCACAACTGAAGCATTGAAAAGTAGCCCTCTAGGTGGCAGGTGTATTGAGCTTACTAGCTACAGTTTGTTAACTTCAGCTGGTTCAATAAACCCCACTTGTGAGCATAATGGTAAAGCAATAATATGCAATATGAGGCAAAAACTGTATTGATAGCCCCACCTTCCTCCCCCTCAGTGGGGCAAGTTCCCGCCCCAATACTGATCTTGATGAGCTGTCTGCTTTGAACTGCATCTAGCCATCTATCTGTGGCTGAGATAACTGGTGAAGAGGCAAACGAACCCAGACAGTCTGCAATTAAACACAGGCAATTTCAGTGTCAACCCTTATTTTGTCTGCTGCACGATTAGCTTTGCTGTTCTTTGTTTTTTTTTTTACTGCTTTCCACCGTTGTTGTGGTTGCTATGACTTCCCTCCACTGTGATATTGAAGCTAACCTTTTGGTTTGTTTTTTTTTGTAGCTTGTATTTGATTTGACATATTTATTCATTATTTTTTGTATTGACTATTGCATTTCTGTTCAATTAACAATGTCAGAACAGTGCTGACTGCAGTATTTAACACTTTAATTTATGATGTTTACATAACATTTATTTATTTTTTGTTCAATTGTTCGATAATGTCAGACTAGGAATATAGTATAATAGTATGGTATTTAAGATGTTCAAGTGTTCAGTAGTGTAATATGGTATTGTACAATGTGTCTGTGTTATGCCGCCCATAAAAAAATAATAAAATAAACAATAAACAGTAAGTGTACTTTACAGTCTATGACTCTCACAAATGGGTTATGCTTGACTAAACATTGTATACCTGCCTCCTCCTGGAAGTATACTGACCTCAGGTACTAACCTGTTCACCCTTGTCTGTGTCTCCCTCCCTCTGTTTCTCTCTCTCATAATTCTGCAAGCGCAGCACACTAACCTACGCCTACAACTGTTTATTCCATTGAACTGTCTCCAGCTAACCCTGACAAATACTGCTCCTGCTCCTTAGACATTGCACTATTACTGAATCTACAAAGCTACAGCTCCATGAATTCAAATGCCACTGCACTGTAATCGGTGCCAAACAATCTTTCAAATCCCAAGTAAAGAAATGTGTCAACTTTACGGCCAAATGTAATATGAAACATTTCATATTCATCAGTGACTGACGCTTGTTTGAAACAGATTGGATGTGCAAGTAACCTATGATCATTCCTTACATGACACGTTGTCTAACAAGCTGGGCACAAGCCTCTAAATCCAGCCTTAACTCCCTTGGCTCTGTGTACAAGCAGAGTTTAAAGACCTGAGAAATTACACAAAGAAATCATCACCGACGTCATATATTGTATAGACTTGTAACTTCAATTTCAGATTTCATGCCTTGCCATTCATGCCTTGTTTGTAAAATTCTGCACAGTCTGCCCCCTCCACTTGGTGCTATTGTTCCATAGAAAGCACATAGCTACAGACTGAGGAGACTGCATGCATCATTAACGAGGAGTTCTTTTATTAAATTATTATTAATTTTATGGGCCCCAGGGTGGGTGAGTCGGGGGTGTCTGGGGGGTTCACTGTGTGGGTGGTGGCTGGTTGACTGTTTGCTGCTCCACTACACCTCTTGTTTGCCAGGGTGCCCAGGGTTTCCCCTGGGTGCTTCTATGGAGTGGCCCTGCTGTTGACACCCTGGCTTTTTGCACCAGATCCAATATGGTGGCAGGGTACACGCTTGCTCTGAAATGTCAATGTGCAGGCACACCTAATGTTTGGATACTTGGACACCCTTGGTCGACATCTATCTACTGGCCAGGAATTCAAATAACAGTTGCTGCTTTTTGGATAATTGTGGCACATTGAAAAAAAAATGATTAATGTGCCCTCTTCCTGAAAATAAACTAAACAAAGTTTTTGTATCTTTTCAATTCAACGCCAACAACTATGTAAGAATAATGTGAACAACATTTAAAACAGAGGAGACAACTGCCAGTGTTTGAATGGTAAGAGTGAGGAGACAAATTTAAGTGGATGAAAGAGGAACTGAAAAAGGAAATAGAAAGTAGTTTAGGGCGGTGGCAGCCTGTTGTGGTGTAATTAAGTCAGCCTGGCATCTCTTGTCCTCAGCACTAGAAGAAGTGGCACTGAGTGCCTGGCCTCCGCTGGGCCTGCTGAGCGGATGCTAATAGAGGTGCCAGTGGGTCTTGCAATGCAGTTGTTAAATACTTTACTTTTAGAGTTTTAGACAGACACAACTTGGTTTCAAGCTCTGCAGCTTTATATTTAAAAAAAACTTTCTCGTAACTCATGCTTACGCATTAATCATACTGCTTAGAATTTACATAACATTAGGTGTGGAATTCTATTTCAACATCAATTGACAGGACACAATTATGGTCACCCTCTCCTTACCATTTTGATAATTATCATCATCATTATTAGAAACATCTGAGGTTACCCAAATTAAATGTTAATACTTTGTGAAAATATTTGTAGTTGAAAAAAGTACTAGAGCAGAGTCCTGTGGTTCACTCATTGGTATTCATCTTGAAACCTGGGGTTTCAAAACAATTTAACCCAGACCAGCCATGTGAAAGATTGATGTATCTTAAACTCCAAACATTAATCTTTCACGGAATATACCCCAGCAGAAAATCTCCATGAGAAATCTTAATTTTCAATTCATAAATTTCCATAAGCATTAATTTGCTGCCACTGCAGAATAATACTGCAGCCAAGGTACTTAGAACATGACTGGGATGATGTCAGACACATGAGCAAGATTAAGTGTGTTTAAACATGTATGGAGGTAATCACCTTAATAAAGCCATGAAATAGCATGTCATATCTGCCCTAAATAACAGTGTCCTCTGAACTTGCCCTGCTGAACAATGTGCACATACATTGTATAGCTAGCCGTATAGCTATACAATGTTATAGGACAACAGTGCATATGAAACAGCAATCTAAAGATAAAAATAAAGAGTCTGAGAAAAATGTGTTCAGTCATTTCAACAGTCAGAGCAGTAGGATGTGCAAATCACACCCTGTTTGCAATCATGAGGATTGCACTGGAGTTTATCCATGTAGCAGCAATTGCCGAAGTGCTGAAGTCAGTAACACACAACAATACATTTACAATGTTGGATCGTTTGTCATTCCCAGTTCCCAACCCGCATGTGCCCTCAGCAGCACCGTGAATACACCCTTCATATAAATGGCTCTTTGGTATTATTCACCACAGAGAAACACAATTAGTTTAAGTACTGAGCATGCATCAGAGATTCATGACAAGCCTATTTGTTACAACCACACTTTATGGTTTTAATGGTGCATAAAATAATTTACATCATCACAGAACACTAATCAAATATGTACAGTCCTCACTTAAACCTGTGTAAAAGTAGATGGAAAACTTAATAGTGGCTTATATTGTGTGCATAGACGTTGTTTTGTATGCAGAATTTCCTGTCCCTCTCTTTTATTGTGGAAGACTGCTTGCGGAGTAGCCAAGCTATTTTTCTAGTGCATTTTCAGTTATTATTATTAGTGAGTTCAGACCCCTTCAGAATGACACGACGGCGGTTCTATCCACTGTGGATTTGTGCAGCGATGATAAGAATTCACTCTAATTTCCCTGTACATCCCCACTGTCCGCTAGTCCAGACGCTCCCCTTGTCATCTTTGCTCTGTCATTTTCCTTTGATCACAATGTCAATATCTATACCGAGCCCCGTTTCCCTGGGCGACTCGCTGCCATTTACACTAAGAAATTCATTCAGAAAGTTATTAATGCTTGATCATGAGGGACTCGTGGCTCCCGGACACACTACATTTCCCGAGTATCCCTCAGACTTGTCTCCAGTTTCTAATTTTATTGGCTTATTGTCAATGAGAGCAAGTGCCCAGGACACAATGCAAATTAAAATTCTCCCTCTCTGCTCAGGGTGAAAAACAGAACGGACATAATGATATTCAACACATAGTGATTGAAATGACAGATGCTGGGATAGAGCCACCCCCCTATGTAATTAATTGCTCATTGTTATTCCCCATTTAATCTGCTAGAATATGTGTTAATTGCATATTAAACAATGATACATACGCAGTGCAATTAGGAAGCTGACTCGATGGGACTTGATCTTACCCTTAAAAATATGCACACACACACACACACACACACACACACACACACACACACACACACACACACACCATGTCCTGTTTGACCTGAAAGCGGTGGGTCCCATGGTTTTATCCACTGGTCGCACAGTTTCAGTTCAATTAATTAGATTTTTGGGTCTTTTTCAATTTATGTAAATTTCAAGCAGGACTGAGCCAAAAAAATATAGAATTATTATGCACATGTTTCAACTGCTTGAGATGCACAGTGTGTATCTTATTGGACATATCTCTTGTTAGATGTCATTAATGAAGCACTCTTTTTTTCTAGTGCAGTGTTCTAAATATATTCTACTATTATAATTTAGTCGGGCCTAATTTTGTTTTGCATTATATATCATCCCTGACAGAAAACCTTGTAGTTATAATACATTTTGTTCAAAACACACAAAGCCAGATACACGCACAAGGCAAGGTATTTTTTTTCCTTAAAAAAATCATACACTATAAATCATTTTCTATAAAGGGGTTCTTACATCTAATCTCTGTAGAAAGTAGTATTGAGAATGAAGGCTCAAACAATTACTATGTGGATACCAGTTTCAATTTGCATTTTCAATTTAGTGAGTTGACCCCAAGCCAAACACACATCCATGCTCGCCAACTCACACAAACACTTAAGCAACAACATAGCAGGATTGCAATAGCCTGTATTCATGTCATACCTGCATTTTCCACAGTGTCATGTGTACACTGGAAAACCATTATTGTGGCTTTGTTCCACATGTAGTGTAAACAACACTAATGAGCAACGTTTCAGAAGAGCTGCGCTCCTCTGATTAGAAACTGTGCTCACAAATCTCAATCTTCAACATGGCCTTAAGCCCCTATAATATACATATGTATATATATACATACATACTGTATATATATATTGGCTGCCATTAAACACAGTGCCTTCTGTGAAATATAATACAGTACAGTGGGTGTAATAGAAAGGGACAGAGAAAAATGTGCTATATCTTCTAGACTTATGATTGTAATGTAACCCAGAAATCTATACACAAGTCCTTATCCCAGTGTCTGTGGAGAATAGAATTACTGAAAATAAATAAAGGGGAAAAAAAGCGTATCTCTTATAAACAGGAAGCAGCATTTCTACAACTAAAATACAACTAAAACAACTTCCAATCTACTCAACATGATAGCAGTGTATGAGCTGGCTTTCCTCATACACCGGTTTACCCATCCATTACTAACTTTGGTAACTTCAGTGAGAAACTATTCTCAACCCTTTCTTGTTGCTTCAAGCAATGACCATCCATCCACCTTTTGCTAATCTATCATACGAGGAGAGAATGAGAGAGAGAAGGATTGCAAGCGCAGGGGAAATGGCCTATAATTCTCCTCTTGACACTTTCCTTTTAAAGCGATTCCACTGAATCTCTTAATCAAAGCCTCTGCGCGGGAGAGGATATTTAGGATGGATGTTTTGCACTTAAACTAAATGAATCGCGTCTTTTGTCATTAGCGAGTCCTCCTTTGTCCCCCCTCCCATTGACAGTGTTGATAGAGAACCCTGTTGGAATGTGAGAGGAATGTCTTCTGTCATGTAAAGCCATTCAACTGGGAAGGATGTGCCATGGCCCTTTAGTGAATGACATATTCCAGTGTCTCGTAGACAATGTCGGCTAATGATGAACAATCCTGTAACTGTCAAGCCACGTTTGTATCCTGTGCTCTTTCCCGATTGCATTCCGGCTGAATGTTATTGTTGGCAATGAAAATAGCCTAGCATAATCGTGGCTAATGGGGCTTTAATGGAGAGAGTCATAGAACAATCAATCTGAGCAGGATGGAGGATGAAGAGAATATCCACCGCTAATGAATTCCTGCAACTGTAAAAGAAAATATTGTTCTTACAGTAACTCATGAGCTACACGGGCAATTTAAGTCATCGCTGCGAGTCGATAAAAGAAGACATGCAGGCTTTGTGGTTTTGAATTTGATCGGTGAAATTTGTTTCGAAAAATATTATGGCATTCGTTCTCAGAGGCACAATGTCCTCTGTATCTGGACATCCATTAGATAAAGTAAAGATAAAAAATTTGCACTGTTTGTTTTCTTTGCAGCATTTCAGAGCCCTGGGTCCAATATGCTGCTAATAAATTCAGAGCTGATCTACACTACAGTATTTGTCCTTGCTCTGTTTCACCCTTAGAGACAGAACACTCATACCCAGCGTTATGATTTGTGGTGTGAGCCCAGAAAAAGGAAAGAAAATGAAGATGGAGGATGTGCGTGTGTGTGTGTTGGTGTGTGTGTGTGTGTGGGTGTGTGTGTGTGTGTGTGTGTGTGTGTGTGTGTGCGAGCGTGCATGGTCACAGAGTGTTTTTCACCTCCTACTCCCAAAATCCCTGTGTTCCTGCGATAGGTCTGAGTCACTCGTCCTGACCTAAATGTCAGCCCTCGCCAGACGTTTCAGCCGGACCACTGGGCCAAGAAGACGCAAGGGGAGAGGAGAGCGGGGGGAGATTGAATTTAGGGCCGAAGCCATGCTTGATGCGAAAAGACATCTCTATTTATTTCTAAAAAGATTTGTGACTGTGCTGACAAACACAAAGTGACATAGCTGCCACACCGCGGCTAACTCCAAATGCCGCTCCTGCTACTTGTTCTGTCCAAATACAGTGATTCACCCAGGAAGCGTTCCGCATTGCGCCACGGTGCCGGCAGCATGCAGACTTCAAAGTCTAACTTTCTTCTGATTTAGTTGAGCATTATTGTTTATCACAAAATGTATGTGTTTCCTTTATCCCTCTTTTCCCCTCAGATATTAAATTACTTCATTGTATTCCACTGCACCAGAAATAACTCCTGGGCCCTCTATTGGCAGATAATAAGCAGACCTCCACAGTGCCCAATTGATTTTAGGCTCCCCAAAGGACCCTGCTGTAAGCAGCCATGATGAAGACAGCAAAATTATTTAGAGTAGCTTAGATGGGCCTCCAGAAGATTTTCCATTCGTTGCAGGTTGGACTCCCTTGAGCACTAAGATCAATAGTGCCTTGTTGCAGATGCTGAGAGAAAGGACTGTCTGGCCAGATTTGCAGTCAGGCTGTGCCGTTGCTTTGATATCAACCACAGGCTTTGGGAGATTTCTGCCTTATTCAATGACGAGCATAAACAATGTTTAAATAAACGTTGAGGGAGGATACATTTGTTTTCCTCGTTGCTAGTGAAGATGATGCTTCAAATGCACAAAAGACTGTACACCCGCACACGAGAGACACTCGTCAGGAGATGCTATGTTATAGAGAAACCTTTTGTATTTGTATTCATCTCTGCTTCCGTTGAGCAAAAGATGTATTACCCCTGTGTGTTGAAGGAGTAGATGTTTAGGAATCAGCTCATTTCACATCTTCCTGATGAGATTGACAATAATAAGTTCTGCTTTTTTACCATATACAGTAGTTAAACAGAAAAAGAGAGAGAAATATTTCTGGCCATCTGCTGTAAGTGTGTGATCTTATTTGTGTCCATCTGCCTGCCTGTAAGCCGGTCAAATCATCTAAATTGCTTTGTATACATATCTGATGAGCATGTTAACAATGGAGAACAGTGTGTCCATACCTTAAGTAATGTAAAATATTTACTGAGGCAGAGGCAACCTGGGTTGTATTTCACTGACATCCCACTTCTTGTCAGGCACATCCCAAATGCACAAGGCCCTAAAGCATGTAACTATCAGAGCAATCAAACCTGATTCACTACAAGCTTTCGAATGACTAAAACAAGCTTTGTAAATGACAAATGAGAATCTGAGCATTTGATGAACATACACAAAGGGATTTTATTAGCAATAAGAAATAAGTTAGTTATTTTAAATTAATTGGAATCTTTTATGTTTATAATGGCTGTTAACCTTTAACAATAAAATGTAAAGTCACCACTCCTGGTGACAAGATTAAGGGATAATTTTCAATCAGAGATGAGATGTTCAGCTTAATGGAAGAATGAATGAGAATAACTACTGAACAGTAAAAGTTTTGATATTTTGTTCATTTCACTGCACTGCAATACAGCAATGGATTTAATTCTTTCCTCCATTATCGCAAATGATTGAATTCAGCATTGGTATGAGAGTGAGGCTTTAGATGAGCAGCTATGGGCAGGTGCCAAACCTGAAAGACCTTCTCCCTCAGATAATTTGCTAAATGTATGTCACAGGGTGTATTTCTCAATCAATATTCACTTGTCTAACCCCCCCTTCTCCCTGCCCTCTAGGTTTTCAAACTATGGATCTGTCTCACAGTTATATGTATTACATTCTGCATTGAATTCCTCCACAGCCACACCCTCCATCACCACCCTGCACTTCTTGTGCAGATCAATTACAAGCCAGCCTGCCAACCGATCAAGTCTATAATAACACAGTCTCTCCATCTTGTTCTGCTGCAGTAAATTACCTGGGCTGCGGGACAAGCCTCATCTTTCCCTCCCGCGACCCTTGGGGGATCTTTATTAATGCCCAGGCTTTACATCAAATACAGTCAGGTGGCCTGGTAATGAGATCACAGCCAAGTCTGGCCTGATTTAAATGCTAAATACAGGTCAGAGGCAGCCAATGACCTAAACATACTCCACCGGCTGGGTGTGATGATAATCCAAAACCTGGTGTCGCAGGAGAGAAAAAGAGAGGGTGGAGGGATGAAAAGGGAACGAGGGAGAGAGAGCAAGAGAGACAGAGAGAGAGAGAAATTAAACATGTGAATATAAAATGTGTTGACATTTTTTTGTTAGCGCATGCTAATATTCTGCTATCAGAGGAAGAACACCAACAGGAACATATACAGGGGACACTGTGTTTTCCTATGTAGTCTATCACCACCTCTCATAACCTGTTTTTATTTTTGCACTAGCTTTTCAGTGGAGATGTCTTTCTCCATGTGTGAGAAATGTGTGCAAAGTGTTGCAGTTATTAAACTACTTACTGCCCCCAAACTGCCCTTACCCTTCCTCTGTCTGGCAGGCAGAAGCCAGACAAACTCTCCTCCTTATTTTCCCCTCATCCCTCCCAAATACACCAATTACTCCGGCCCTGGGCTAAATGTGAGCTGTCTAAAAGTTGAAAAAGAAAAAGTAACAGACGAATAAGAAAACAACAAACTTGTGGTAATTAAACATCAAGGCTGTGGAAAAGGAAGTGCTAATCCGCCCAACTCAGCTGATTCCACCATTCCAAAAGCATTTACACTTTCATTAAAGAGTGCAGCCAAGCAGAACAAAATCATTTAGAAGGCCCTGCATAAACACTAGAAGTGAACCTGTGGCTGTCTATGCCACACAGTTCAGAAAACAATAATTAGGACAAGTTGAGGCCACTGTAGATATTCACAGAGGAATATTTCATAGCAACAATCACATGCTTAGATAAAATGTTCAAGGACAGACTCAAACAATTGTCAACCCACTTTCCTACAACACTATGAGACATATGACAATGAAAGAGACACGATCATTTTGGATATGCAGTTTATAAATGGAAAGGCATTGACATGAAAAACTGTTTACATTTTTTAACAAGCTAGCATTATTATAGCTCACTGGTTCCTCCGCTATGCAATTGCCATGGATACAGGAGATGGAAAAAATTTAGTGGGATAAGATTTAAGAGATTAATATTTTGATCTAAATTTAGAAAGAAATAAAATCATTGACTTATTCTTCCTTATTACGTTTTGCCTGTATGATGAATATCAAATTGGGATGTTTATTTTAAACCACAGCCACAGACCCATCATTTCATCAATTAATGAATTCATTAATGAAATAATGAAAATACATTTACCTTGACCTGTTATGATTACGCCAATTTTCCATATCTGCCTAATACCTAACATCTGTAATAATCGTGTTAAGTTGTTACTTCCCACTTCCCTTCATCATACAAGCGTACACTTGGCAAGCCTGCTTGATAGGTAAGATGTAATCCTCTTGATTCTCGCTTCAAATTGACTAAAGTATTAACATTTTGAGTCAACTGCCACAAAATGAGCATTCAAGCAGTATCTGCTTTACATCCATCTTTCAGTGCAACCTTCTTCAAGTCTTATCTAGCTAACAGAATGACTGAATCACCATAGTAATGTTAATACAGATAATTTGTTCAAATTTTATTTGCACAGGGAATCTTGAGACCTTTGAGATATGAGACACTTCAGACATGAGACATTTCTCTTTTTACACAAGAATGCTTTGTACAGAAAAAAAGAAAACAAAAAAATTCCATGTACTTTTTACAGACAGAGTAATACAGTATAATACAAAAACAAGACAGATGTATATTTGTTAAAATATACACATCCTGAATTTTTAAAAGGAGACTGAGAAGCCTAAGATTTTCTTTATTTATTGCCGTTTAGTGAGCTAATGTGCAATGTAGAATGAGATTATTATTGAGCTGATTTCACCTGTTCAGTCTGTGCAAGAGGTTTTACTGTATGCATGGATGTGTTCAGTTAATATTACGGGATGGTTAGATGACTGTCAGTGCACTTACTGTATAACATGACTACAACATTCTGTGAAGCCACCCCATCCATTAATGAAAACATCAAGCTTTCAATTATGCATGGCAAACTAACTCATTAACGTCAGCCACAAAAGAAAAGCAAGCAGTCCACCAGATGAGTTCTTTTTTCTTTTTCTTTTACAGTTCATTAAGTTTTAAAATAAGAAAATCAATGCCTGGAATCCATAAAGTCAGCTGCGGTTTTGAGTAAACGCTTTCAGTCAGTAGGCAGAGGTATGAGTCAGTCTTAAGGCTCACACCGCTACCACTCCCACCTGCTTTACTGCCATCGACGTTATGTATTTATTTTTTAATGATTGTGTTTTGAGTGTAGGAGAGCAAGCCAGAGATGCGTATGGGGGGTGTATTGATGGAAGCGGTGAGAGAGGGCGAGAGAAAACTTTAAAGTACCAACCACAGAGACGGAAGGTGTGACTTCTTAGCACGTGTGCCTGTGCTGCTGTGACTTGTGCCATCGAAGTCAACATTGTGTCAATTGCCGTTATCTTTTTCTATAAATTGTTGTGACAGACTGATTTTCCTTACAGTGCATGCCGCCATCATTTTCAGCACTGCTACCAATGCATAAAATAGAGGAGAAGCAGTGTATAGGCATGGATGGATCGGCACACAGCTTCTGCAAACAGATGGGTTTGACGTGTATACAGAGATCAACTCCCCCCTTGTCTGATCAGCAATCCCAGTCAGAGAGTCAGAGAGAAACTCTGATGTAGTGCTGATCAACACCAGCAAAGACATGATGGAGGTTGAAAAATAACAGATAGATATTGTAGAAGATATGACCTTTTAGACATATGCATTTTAATTGGTCTAGGCAGTCTTTTTTTCCAAGATGCACTACGTTCTTTGAGACCTTCCAGTGCCTTGCAGGTGAACCAAACAGTGTTTGTCAATTGTGTTGGCAGCACACTGGCTAACCTAGAGAAGGTGTCAAATTGAGGTCAAATGTGCAGTCCACTGTTTCAGTCAAGATGGTGAAGATAGATTGTAGTTAAAGCTGTTATCAGCAGTGTGTCACATGATTGATAGACACCCCCATTATCCTTACTTCACCAGGGCCATAAGGCTGACTTATATTATGGCAGGATTTTACACTTCACTGTCTTTCTGACACAAAATGTTCCACTGGAGCTCTTAAAGGTTGCTTTTTTCCTCTGTCAGAAACTGAAACATACGACAACTTCCAAAAGTCTGTCTCTCAGTGGGCACCCTAAGGGGAATCAGCTTTAATGTGGTGATATTTAAAGTGAATGTGAACGTGTTAAACTGAACAGATTGAGCATGAATTGCATTTTTTTAATTATATTTTCCATGAATGCAAAATGTCCAAAGGCCATCAAGGATAGTAAATGTTAAACACTTCCGTGCTTTAAAAGCAAAATGGCATTGAGAGAATTCTAAGTTGTATTTAGTAGAATGGGGATGAACAAGCTTGCCTGGCTTACTTTACTGTCGCAGAGAATAAGGGATTCATGGCAGTGGTGGGATGATGCCTACCGTTTATGAATGAGGGAAAGTTTAATCAGCACCTGAGGACACACTCCTGCTTTATCAAGCGACAATCCTTTATCAACACCTCTATTAGTCCTCACAGGCCTGACAGCTGCTGGAAATTGACTCGCGGTAAACATGAAAATTGAAAATGGCTTCATTTCATCATTTTTATCATTGATGAAGGAGTTTTGGTATAGCTGATTTGTTGTGTATTGATGTGTATTGTGCGGTGTGCCCTCCTCTAAAGACTCAATAATTATTTACAACCAATATCAGCAGACAACAGTTATGTGCAGGGGTCCACATGCTCTAGCAACATAGGAGCAGGAGGAGAAGTGACAATACATGCCAATTTATTTTCTCTGTGTTCAAACGTGGCCTTTGCTTCCAGCCACTAATTAATACGAAGTATCCTTGCAGTTGAATGGTCTTGTCCTTATCCTCAATGTGCAGGTACACAAACAATCAATGCTTGCCAAGTGCCTGTTCGCTTTTTAATTAGGCCTGCTTTCAAACGTATTACATCTGAAATACACTGTGTTCCTCTCCGTGTCCGACAACCAGCGCACGGTTAGATTACACCCAACACTTACAGTGCTGCACATCCATCTACAACACAAAGCAGGGGCTCAGAAATTGATATCATCAGTGGGCGCACCGATGTACCGCTTCCAACTGCACAGCGTCCACTCCTGTCCAAAAGGAGACAAATGACAGGTAAATACTCCAAACGGCCTGTCACTGTACTGATCTGCTGCCCATTTTTCATTTCATAATAACAATGCAGGGGGAGAGTTCTTTTTGTTGGGCCTGCTGGTGCGTGAATGACTTGGGGAGGAAATAGGCCCAGTAATTATTCTTTCCTCCACTTGTCCCTCCTGTCGCGTCCCACCATCGCTCACACACTGGAGATACAGGCTATTGAATCCTGATGAAACCCCAGCACAACAATAGCCAACATACCAGCTATGCAGCCGTCGCTGTGTTCAAGTGATTGTTCCTGGTTGAACATTGGATCTGATGCTGAGGCATAGGCAATTATTGGAATTTCAATCATGTAGTCAATGTAGAATGCGACAAGCTGTACGGAGCAACCAATACATAAGAACAAGTGGATTAAGCCTTGGTTTTATATGCGTTTCTGGCTGAAAGAAGCTATCAGTCAATAGTATATGTGAAGTATTATGCATCGAATCTTCATTAGACAAAGTTGGCAGAATATGGGAAAATTCAGAGCACTAAATTAGATGGCAAAACATGACAAAGACGAGGACTCACCTTGAACTGAATGTAAATACCCTAAAGCATAAATGCATGTCCAAATCTACTTAACAAAAGTGAGTCATAGCGCAGAGATAGGGGAATTATGAAAAGCAGCAAGCATGACCTTTAGTATGCTAATATAAATGTGTGGAAATGCCCTACAAGAGACAGGAGGACGGTTGTATTTTATTTGTCTCAAGCTTTATTTTCTTGGCGCAGCTGAAACCTACAGCAAAACAAATGTCCAGTGACCTGCAAGAGGGCATCGTCCTGCAGTCCAGCTAAAGAAATGATTCCGTTGTCTGACAGTCTCTTTGAGCACATGAAAAGAATATCAAACAGAATAAATATCCATTATTAATATGCACTTTCCTATGCACAGACTTTATATTATCACACGTGGGGCTTTCATCTCTAGACAAAAAACAAATGAGACTGCCTACCAGTTGTTTGGGTGTGCATCAATGAAAACATGCTGTCCGCTGTGGTTCAGAGCGAAAGTGTTCACTGCATTGTGTGTGTGTGTGTGTGTGTGTGTGTGTACGTGTGTGTGTGTGTGTGTCTCTGCACGACAGAGAAAGAGAGAAAGTATTTGTGTGAACACACAAGAGAAAACATTAAAGAGAGAAGGAGAGAGAGCGCTCCAGATGGCAATGCTGGTGTGCGTCAGGATGTGGACAGTAGGCCATCCAGTGGCAGGCCAGCTGGAGGAGGTCAGCACCGCTTTCCCCTGGGACTGCACAGCCCCAAGGGGAGCCAACAGGAGGCAGAAAGACCAGCGGAGAGACAGTGCATGATAGGTCCTAGGGCCAAGGCCAAGAGTACAGCTGCTTCATACCTCTACAGTACTGTCTCACCACTTCCCTAATTCACAATGCATCATTCTCTCTCTGACAATCCCTTCGCCTCTAGGCACTGTCTCCTGAACGCCTCCTACATTTCAACTCACTAACGTTTCCCATATGGTCTTAGCAGGCTAAGAGCTTTCATATCACTTTTTTTTGTCAGCCTCCACCCTAACCTGACATGTTTTCTAGTCTTGTCATGCTCCTTCTCTTCTATCCCCTCCATCCACCACACCGACCCCCACTCCCGCTCCGAGCCGTAGACCGCAGCCCCCACCAGCACCCACCAGCACCCACCATGCTTGCCCCTGCCATGTGCCTTCTGTTCCACATGGTGGCATGGCTGGGTATTAGGGTCACCCCCGGGCGGCAGGAAGAGCCTAGGGAAAGCCTGTCATGACCAGTGACTTGGAAGGACTTTCAATGCCACACTGCGTCGGCGGAGGCATCCAGCCAGTCGGAAGCAACGAAAGGAGCAAGCGACCGCACATCATAAAAAGGCCATGCATGCTTTTGTAGGTGACCTGCCCTTCCTTCCAGGTCGTTTGAGAGCCATGTTTGGAGCTGGCCTTTTTAATTCATGATACAGAGGCTGATCAGAGTAACACAAAGAGGGTAGGACAGGGAGGAGGTGAATGGGATGCAGTTGGTGGTGTGGTAATGTAGCAACCCTTCAAACACCTCCATGGCTCAAGTTGCGCCCTGGGTCCGGTATGCAATGTGATGTCATAAGTTATTAGTACTCAACACCAGGCCTTCCACCTTTGCTTACTATCTGCAGGTACACCCGCACATAAATTCACATCACAACTGCAGCCTTGGCCACACTCGGCAGCTCTGGTTTTCACATTCTGCTGCAACTTCACACTTGTTTCAGTCAAGGTCCATTGACTTTGTATGCCCTGGGTCCTTGTCCAGACAACGTGTAACCTTGCATGTATTACATGGTCTGGCACAGTCTAGCTGAGAATGAGAGGAAAGAAGGTGGGAGGACAAAGAAAGACCTGTCAAAAGTCACTAAGGTGCTACAACACAGTCTACTCTTAAATCATAATGTCACCATCTCCAGTCCTGTCTTGCAGAGTACAAAAAACGAGGAGGGGAGATAAAGAAGTTTCAAGAAATCAGGAGCACCTGATGAACACCACGTTCCCTCAGAGTGCGCCTAACGAGATAACGACTTTTTACAACTACAGTCTAGAACATTATAAAGGTCAGGCTTTAGCTTCACGTGAATACTAACTGACAAGATCCTAATTAATTATATTGAGTCGACTGCCATTTCTTTATTATCAGCTTTGCTTTGTGAGTGGAAAAACAATGAGACAGTGTTATATTGCAGATGCATAATTTTTCATTCCTCTGAGTGTGAAAATGGCTACAATCACTTTACGCACGATGACAGCACCATAACCGTCAGCTGCCTTTGTGTTGTTTTCAACTCATTCTCGGTTCCATAAATCTGTAATGATAAATTTCTCTGGAGTAATGATAAGAAATTGAAATGGGTTGCATGAAATTGGCATTATTGATAAATGTGAGTATGCGTTTCTGTGTGATTTCATTTTGCAGATTACAGAACTGGATTAGTTTTAATTGGAATATTGTAATATAAAATATTGGCATTGGCGCCACACTTCTCTTTGTTTGCTATGCTGAACACTAATTTCTTACCTATCCAGCTGCCACACAGGAGGGAAGCAGTTTCCAATTATGCTTCATTACAGCCATCCACCCCTGAAAATGATCTGTGTGCATCATAAACCCCAGTGAGTGTGGGTTTAAGTCTTGCCCGGTGAAAAGCCTAACAAATATGACCTCTGTGTGTGAAGCCTTCACTCAGTCACTGCAGCCATTAAATTGTTAACAAGCTCGGTCCTTCCATTTGCTCCCCTCCCTGCCCAAGTCTGGTTGTAAACAGGCTATTAAAGGGTCTGCCTCTGCCTCAAGCGGCCACTGGCCTTGGGCTCACAGCACCAGCACTGGAGCTGTTAATGAAGCGGAAAATTAAAAGGTTTGGCTGGACATCGAAAGCTTGTTTCGCTCTATGAAGGGTTTGTTTTTTATTCATCTTGCTTTGCTCTCTCATCCCCTCAACCTCCACCCCCATTTCACAATCATGCTCACAGAATCAGAAGTTAGAATCAAATTAATTCACCAAGTGCATCACATGTAATAGAAAGTTGACACCCAGTATTACCCAGCATGCAAACAAGCCACAAATATTTAGAAACAATAACCTAGAATGAAAAACAAGTACAGTTTAAAGACGTACCAGCTTTGGGAATCTGGGGGCCTGATATCACTTAGTAGAATATTTGAATAGATGTTTTATTGGAGTATATTACATGGTTTATGTGTTTCCAGAATTCCTTCAGGTCGATCAAACCACTCAAACCAAAGAGCACACCGAGATCAGATCAGAATAGTATATGTGGAAGCTACTGCCATACATCTTGACATAGACGGCTTGGTGTATGTAATGCGTTTAATCACTGACTAACCTTACCAGGGGGCCACAGCACAAAAGAAAAACAATATTAACATCCTGTTGACCTATTGCTATGAAATATTTACAGCAAGTTTTTCCTGCTCTCATATTATACTAGCTCCCACTCACTCAGCTGTCAGAAAGGAGTGAGTATCCTACGCTTAAATAACTAGCCAGGTGCCGAAGGCCCTTCCAGTGGCAAGACCCTATGTCACTTCTAAATGCCACCGCTTTTTAATAACTGAAACCACAGATATATCCTCAGTGTCCCATGGGGCCACTTAAAAACTAAGGGCCAGCTGAAAACATGCTTGGTCTTTATATCTTGCCATTTTCAACGGGGAGCCGAGAGAATCTTGCTCTCAAAGGTTTCAAACGAAGCCGTAAAGAAGTTGAAGCACTTTTCCAAGGGGAAATGTGACAGGCTTGTCAATATCACAAGCCCACTACCTCTAATTAAATTCAAAGGGCTGAACGCTGAGCGAGCCTCAGATACTTTTGAGGGAGGCAAAAGGGCTCACAAACTACTTTGATTGGTAGCCATGGGACGAGAAATTGTTTTGCCAAAGGTAGCAGGAACTTTGCTCTGAAAATGCCTTGCTGACCTCTTGCATTGACCTCAATCACTCGGCCCGCCCGCTTCCCACAATCCCTTCAACTTTTGGCAGTTTCCCTGTGTTGCCACGGCGATGACCTAATTCGGAAGAGGTTGTGGGTATAGAAAACGCAGCTATTGGAGGAAAAGACCAAGGACTCCAAACCAAGGATTTGGCCCTGTGACCCTTGCTTCCTGCTTTGTTTGTGTCCTTGCACTGAGTGAACATCTAAATTGCCTTGGCTTTTGTTTTGGCTTTGTATCCCAGGAAGCACTCAGGAAGAGGTTTCTGTGTAAATGATGCTGTTTATCCAAAGCTTTTTTTCCCCTGTCATATGTACATTTCTTTGGTTGTGGAAGTTAATGCTCACTCTAAACATGATACATAGCACACTATAGCTACAATTAATATCTATTGTAGACAAATATGTGCTAACATAATATTTGATACAAGCCTCAAAAACCAAGGGAGCCGGATGGATGGACCCCAGTCAAGATTCTGCTGGTCACCTCTCTCTTGTCAAGACTAGAGTTTTGTAGTGACATGGTATATGCCATAAAACAGCTGCTTTAATAATGTTCTCTTGAATTTAAAATATTGATATTATTTGTCACACATACACACAAACACACCAAAGTGTAAAACACCATTATTCATATGAAATGCATAATTTACACCTAACATTGCCTTCGGTGTCTCTGGAGGAGGTAATTTGACAAGGATATTTAACTGGGAACAGTCCTTGAATATTCAGTAAAACAGTTTTCATAAACCATTGCTTTGTCTGACTAGAGTGTATAATGATTTACTAAACAAAACAATGCAAGTGTAAAAACTAATTTACGGCTTTGCTGTCTCAAAGGCACACAAAGTACTCTAAATCTCCCCCTAATAGCAAAATTACAAAGATTAGAGAGCTGCATGCTTATTCTAATAATTAGCCTTAGTCACAAAGCATATCCATGGAGATTCTGGATCATTTTGTAACCATGCAGATAGGATCCTTCTTGACCTGTGTTATCTGTGTGTGTGTTTACTGTGTGCTTGGAGTCCATTCCCTGGACAGAGGCAGATGAGTTCTTCCTCCTCATTCTCTTTGCT
This sequence comes from Centroberyx affinis, assembly GCF_046629955.1. Classification (NCBI taxonomy): domain Eukaryota; kingdom Metazoa; phylum Chordata; class Actinopteri; order Beryciformes; family Berycidae; genus Centroberyx; species Centroberyx affinis. The sequence goes on from NW_027279100.1 coordinate 94,141, forward strand.
GTATCTGTCCGTTGGGGACTGATGCCATCAATGTTCCAGGCTTTGTACAAGATGTTCCCTTGCATGAGAGATTTCCCTGCTGATGTTGTCTTGTCATTTGCTTTCATGTCCATAATATAATGTGACTGCAGTGGTGTCCCACAACGTGCTCCATCCGAGAAACCCAACACTGCCCTGTGTCTCCAACCACCCACACAACCAAGCTGTGATGTTCTTCAACACCCAAAGCTGTTGCCACTGATGGTGCGAATTACAAAGAGCCTTTTGCTCTCCCGCACCAGGTGTTATTTGAATATTTTAAGACAGAAGAGATTCTGTATCAAGCTGCCTTTACTTTTACAAAGATAGGCAATCATACCACAGAGCAGCATCAAAAACAAAAGAGATGCCGAACGTGAATGAAACAGCTAGTTAAGAAGGTCAACTTTCACCACATCAAAATACAAATCTCCTGTTGTTTAATGAAAATGGACCTGGCCTAACGTTGCATTGATAATGTGAACCTTTCTTAGCTTTGCTGTAAGGCTATCTTTGATACCTGAACAGAGTTGTTATTCAGAGTTGTATTTTGTGCCAGATGGAAGCAAGTGAACCAACAACTGTTAGAATCTGCACAGCAATTATCACCTTTATAACAGATTGAAATAATTTTGTCCACACACTTTGACTAATCTAGCAAAAAAACAACAACCTGTAAACTGTTTGAGGATGAAACACTCTCTGTGAAAATATCAGACAGATATTTTCCATCTAAGTTACTGCTTAGATGACATTTCACATTTGCTCCAATTTTTTTAGAAGTTCACTAAACTGCAAAGAGAATATCTACTTTTCCACAATCTGCAGCGAAAAAGAGATCTTACTGAATAGTCACTAGAATGACAAGTGCTGATTAGTATAGAATAGTAAACCATATGAGGTAAACAAAAAAAATATATTAATGATTGATGTTACATTCCACACTTTGCATATTTAGCCAAATTGTCTTAACTGTTTTGATACTTGTTAAAATAAGATGATGCATCTGAAATTAGGTAGAGACAATATTTTCTCTCTGAGTTGTACAAAATATTCCATTCTATTCTGCTATTTCTATTCCTATACAAACTAACTATTCCTATACAAATTGCATTATAGCATTGCTGAATATTGCAATATTCAGTATGGATTTGTGATCATATTTTGTGTCGTAATGCTTTCTTTGGAAGGGATTTATGTAACATAATGATATTATTGATTATGAAAATTGATAATAGTATATATCATGAAACATTCATGAATAATAAATCTATATTTATGGCAGCTGCATTTCACATTGACATTACACTACAGATGTAACATTTATAAAGCTTCCAAACTAACCAAAAAATAGCAAAAAAATGCCACTTTGTCCCGATGGTGGTGCTGTTCAGCATGACCAGATGTGGTCTGACACGTGTTTGGGCCCCTTGCAAACAGGTATGTGAAGTTTGGATGCGTTTAGCAGGAAATCTGCCTCCCTTCCTGTTTGTGCACCATGGCCAAATGGCTTGGATTTTCAAAACTCTGGGTAATAGCCGTAATTTAGGAAGTCCATATTCTGTGTGGAAATTTCATTGAGATTGGATTAACTTTGCAGAAGACATAGCGAAAAATAGAGAGGTTTTGGGTTTGGGTTGAAACATTCAAAATGGTGGAAAAACTATCATGGTGGAAATTAGTTCCTGAGTAGTGGGGGAAATTTGAAACATATCCATTAAATTTGGTTACTGTAGGACTTACGGTCTCTGAGGTATAGACTGTTTTAGGGCAGAAGAAGAAGAAGAAGAAGAAGAAGAAGAAGAATCCAGACAAAAACAATAGGATTCAGCCTACAGGTTTGACCCCTGATAATAGCAAAAATAATAATAATAATGCGAAGAAGAAGAATTTCTGCAATATAATTGAATAAGGTTAAGGGATTCCCACAGACAAAAATTCCCATTTTTCATTGGAAGCCAATAGTGGGGTGATATATCAACCTAATACTAACTGCAAATTTTCCACTTAGCCTATATATTATCCAAATGGCAAGCTCTTTCATTGATTAGTGGTCAGGGCCAATTGTCCTAAGTGCCTTTCATTGTGTTTTTTCCTTTTTGTAATTAGATTATTTTTTATTGTTTTCTTGCACCATGAAAATATTGGACATCTTCATCATTCAAACTGAACAACATACGTAAATGTAGCAGAGAGGAGGACAAACTAAAGCAAAACAAAAAAAAACAAAAAACTGGAAATCACCATTTGTCCAAGGGCCTTTCATTTTTAAATCTGCCATGCAGTCATGTCGCATAAATGTTGTATAAATGTGTAATGAGGCTGCGATAAATTTTGACTTGTCATGCTGTGAATGTGTGATGAAACATGTCATGAGCCTTTTATGAATGTGCTATGCAGACCCAGAACAAAGAAAGAGTTACCCATGCACCGCTGATTGACAGATGGAAGTTATTGCACATGATCTGTTCTGGCTGATTTGTCTCAGAGACTGTAAATATATCTGCTGCGGTTGGCAGAGACTACTGTTCTAAACATCACTAGCTTTCTTTTCCGCTCTTGATATTTGTGATGAAGCAGTGGGTGTGATAGAAAATCTCTCTCATCCTTTTTCCCCCAGTTAAAATGGAAACCAGACGGGGAGGAAAAGAGAGTGGCGGGGCACAGCAGCTTCCATCACTTATCCTCCACTCATGCATGATTGAAAGGCCTCTGCAAGCTTGGAGGACTGCATCATTTATACCAGGCTCCTTCAAAAATCAAGAGGCAAGCAGCAGCTATAGTTAATGTTGACAAAGCACTGACTTTAAACAAAAAAAAAAAGAAATTAAAGGCAGAGAAAAGTCTAAATAAAGTACAAGTTGATCCCCTCTTGGGTAAAGCTTAGACTTTTGTCTTTTCTTTTTCCTCTGCTCCTACGCTAATCTTTTAGATGGATTCAGCTAAATTGTTATAGTCTCCCACGGAACATAAATGGAGAGCATCCAGGGATTTGCAGCTGCTATTAGGGAGACAAAATGATCCATCAAAGCAGCTGCTAGGGAAGGAACTGGGAAATAAGGATGATGTGAGAGAAAGAGCTATTTTTGTAGGGACGCCGTGTGGTGTTTTTTTCTTCTCCCTAGCTCTCTCTGTTCCTCTGCACTGGCTATGCCACTGTGGTGAGCTAATTTGTGTTCCCTTGCCCCATGTGTGCTCCATACATTTGGCCTTCATCAAACTTGCATTCGGCGAGAATGCATTAAGCTTAGCCCATCAGAGGCCAACACCACCGCCACAGCGGCAGCAGCGACAGTAGCGGCAGCAGCAGCAGCAGCGTCGGCCTCATCAGGCTCGACTCACAGATGGACGATCACAGCTGAAGACGCTCTTTCTCTCTGTTCCTCTTTTCCTTCCCGCCGGTATCCATCTAGCACCACAACTTGGAATCAGAGCAGAGGAACTCACTCGGAGGCCAAGACTGTGTTTAACTATGGTGTGTTACATTTGCATTAGATGCCTGGCCTGCACTGAGAATGAGAGAAGAGGGGGAGTAAGGGAGAGAGAAGGGGAGGGGTCACCATATTGATTAATGACTGGAAGCAGCAGAGCACCACGTTCTCCATTTCCCCCACCTACATCACCCTTGGAAGAGGCAAAGGTATATCTGGCACATCACTGCTGCACAACCCAAAGCCTCATCCAGTTGCGTTGCCAATATCTATTCCCAACCCCCAAGCAGTGAGATTCAAATCACTCAAGTCATTTTTTGTTTTAGATGTTTTTTCTCAGGTCCCAGAGATGGAAAGCTTGCACCTGTCAGTCACAGCCGCAGCTGGGTTTTGATGCCTTTAAAAGTGTGACAACGTGCTGTGATATGAGACAGGAGCCCAGGCTCAGGCTGTGGCTGTTCGCCCGCCAGGTTTCCAATGGGAAATAGAATCCACTGCAGTATTTATTGTTTAGTTGTTGCAGGCTTTCCTCACACTCAACAAATCCCCACAACTGAAAACAACTGTGGAAAAAACGAGAAACATCCACACAATCTTATCTCTGGAGAACGAGACTTAACATGAATCGATACCGATTTTCACAGTTTCAAGTCAGATGATGTGCAATCCGGCACATCAAAGGTCATACGGACTTGAGAAATGCTTCGCACAATTTGGCCCGAGGTCCGAACTGCTAAGACAATTGATCCAGGTAAAAGATGGCAAAACAAATCTAAGACATTTAACGATTAAAAATGGTTGCTGTCCCCCATGCTGCATGCAAGTTGTTACATTAATCAATATCTTTTTCCAACGTAACCTGGGGATGATATTATTTAATAAAAAGAGATTAGATGCAATACATAATATACTGCCTGAAAAGAAACGAAACAGATGCACACACTCAGTGCACACAGACTCCACTGTTAGACACACTCCCTTTAAAAAATGAGCCATACTGGGGTCCTGTCCTTCAGCGCTGTGCAGTTCTGCGATAAGACTGGTGATGCCATTTGGCCACAGGATCAAGAATCCAGCTGAAATTAGGTTGACAGAAAAATAGGCAGAATCTGATAGGAATTTAAAAAAAAAAACACTTAAGCTCTCTGCTGTTCTTATCACACGTGTCTGTAATATCTTCAGAATTTAATTAGTGACTCATTCAGCTCTGACTGAGATCATTAAGCTATTTTGTGGTTAAAAGTACCCATTTCTCACTGGTGAAGTGTGATGTTGAGTGTTGGAGGATGCCAATCAGTGTCTTTACCTGTTTTTCCTGGGCAGAGAGGAAGGCATCAGATCATAGCTGCGAGGCCTTATTACTCCCGTAAAGTGAGGAAAAAGAAATACATTATACATAAAGCAAGCTAAGTGAGATGTGTCACTGTATAATTTACATCTCATTGTCATACATACAGCAAGCGGCTTAATTACACTGTCAAACAATGGAAAAAGCCTCCATGGGAGTTGGAACAGAGCCCTGACAGCCTCTGCGCCTTGACCCCAGGTCTCCGCTCTTAGCCGCTCTGATGGGTAGTGACGCAGAAAGAAGTATATGCTGGCAGAGCTCAAAATACATGTGTTTGAGACTCAGTCGCCAACTTTTTCTTACCTGTTTAGTTTTCCACACAACCAAAAGTGGCTTATCATCTGAGCTCCACATTGGAATTATCTGTGATTGATTGCTACAGCCTAGCTTTTCAAGGAGTCCCTGGAAGGATGCATGGGGGGACAGGTATGCTTAGCTGACCTCCCAGACCATTGATTAATGCTACGTGCTGCTGATTTGTACCGCTCCGAGAGAGAGGGCTGAGAGGCTGAAGAACACATGGTTCTTGCTGCTTTGATAAAACCAGAGCAGGAAGAAACACACTCTTCCTCCAACCACTCAGGAGGCAATGATGAGTGATTTAGACGGTAGAAACACTGCAAGCAATCCACCCCGGTGCTCCGACAATCTATAGCTACCACCGCTGCTTCCAATAAGTGGCCAGGACGTTGCCTGGAGGCTAGCTACCATAGCCAAAGCGGGTGAAGCAGGGCTTGCTGACCGACATGAACCATAAAATGAGAAAAGCAGGGAAAGCGTTGTATAAACACAACTGCATGTATTTCACAGGGTCCTCCAGGGGGTTTAGCTGTTCACATCTCTCCTAGGCTCCAGTGGATAAAGAGGCCCACCCTTAAAAACACATCCAGGCACCCTGAGTAATAAGCCAGTGAATGAAAACAGCTTGGGAACATGCGGACAGGGCAAGGCAGGCCAGCCATCCGTTTCATGTGTTTATACTCAAGGCTGAGGAGCGAGACCGGACAGCGCTGTCTTTCCCCAGGCTAAGGGTTTTGTTTGACACAGATCTGCTCAACTTTGTTTACTGTGTTCTTGATTTTCTATTTAGTTTCCTCTCTGCACAGCTGCAGGGCTAAACACGCGTGTGTGTGTGTGTGTGTTTGCACAGCTTGGTGTGATGCTGGAGGTCCCTTGGTTCAGAGTCAAGGGTTTTGATTGATGGACAGGTTCCTTTCTGGCCATGGTATCCTGTCTCCCTGCCAACCAACACCTAGCTTGAGGAGCATCAGAAGAGAGTCTGGCAAGACTCAACAGGAAGGGCTGAAAGCTGTGGGGAATTGCTTTGATGTTGGAAGTCCATCCCCTTTAGATTTTTGATGTGTTTTATTCACCTTATGCCCCGTAGTTGACTCTGATGATACATTATACATGTGCAGAACTATTAATAACGCATCATCACACTTTATTTGGATAGTCCAGTGTTGATAGTCAACTGACTATCAAGTAACTATAATCTGTTAGTAAAAGGCTAAAGATAGTTTTTGGTGATACAATAGCGTGGAAAGTAGTCTATAGATATTCAGTGTCTGGGTTTGTTTTAATCATAGGGTTGGTGTTAGGGTTAGAATTAGGGTCAGGTTTAGGGTTGGGTTTAGGTTTAAAAATAAGGTTTGGGTTAGGCTGAGGTCAACATGGCCTGTAGCAATGCAGCAAAAGTTAAGTGGCACTTTGTTGAACATCTACTTTTTGTTTGAGTATTAACATTGGACTGTACAAATAAAGTGTTATCAAATGTCTAACACTGTTTACACTTCAAAGGTGGAAAATTAATATTCCTCTTTCCGTTTGTGTGATTTTCCACACCGCAGCAGACAAAGCAATTTTCACCTTTGTTATAATTCACTGAACTTAGAAATGTACCTATCATCACCACATGAGAGAGGTGTGAGACGGGGGAAGGACAGGACGCACGCCGTCGAGTACAACCCTGCACACCGCGTTTAAAAGAGCTACTTTGGATTACAGCAAGCGAGGATCCAGAAGGGCAATAGATGAGACAAATCGCTACAGGAAAGAGTGCGTCCCCCGGGTGCATGTAGGGGGCGGCGGCACAACTGGAGCTGTGCGTGGGGGTCACAGGATCACCTGTGTGGGCATATGCAGACACGCGTGCATATGTGAAGCGCACGGCAGCCTCCGCACAGTAACAAATGGGCCTGTGAGGATGACAGATTAGCGGCGCAGGTAGGATGAAATGGCATGGCGGGTGTGGGGGGATGAGGCACCATCCATCCCGGTCCTCAGGTGATCCATCAGGACACGCCGGGGTCCTCGAAAGGGCAACCCAGGAGATGTAGGAGGAGACAAAACCCTGTCCCCCAGATGTTGAACACTATTCCTGGGATGGATCATCTGGCAAGGGAGAAATATGTGTGTATGTGGGAGTGTGTGTGCGCGAATGAGAGAACTAGGAATAATATGGGAATACTTGAATGCCTGTGTGTGTGCGCATGAGACTGAGGGCGAGATGTGAGAGATCCAGCTGTCTCTGTCTGTGTGTATTTGCATGTGCAAGAGAGAATCAGCAATACTGTGTGAATACTTGAACGCTTACGTATGAGACTAAAAGGGGAGATGTGAGAGATTTGGGTGTGTACGTGTGTGTGTGTACGTGTGTGTGTGTGTGTGTGTGTGTGTGTGTGTGTGTGTGTGTGTGTGTGTGTGTGCACAAGAGAAAAACAGCAATACTTGACTGCGTGTGTGTGTATGAGACTGAGGGGGAAATGCAAGATCAAGCTGTGTGTGTGCGTGCGTGTGTGCGAGAGAGAATCGGTAATACTGTGTATGAATACTTGAATGCTTCTGTATTAGACTAAGGGGGAATGTGAGATATCCAGCTGTGTATATCTGTGTGTGTGTGCACATATGGATTCGTGTGTGAATAGCAAACTCACAATTGAAGCATGCTCAAGGTTATCGGTCTGCATTCAGCGCTGCATTTTGTCCCTCCTACAGTACAGTTGTATCGACCAGCACGGCACAAAGGCTCAGCATCCTCGCTCAAAGCCACAAAACAAAGGGTTAAAACAATATCCTCTCTGATAACTCGGGCTGAATGGGAGTGAGATTTGCTCCGGTGATTATGCAGTCAGACACAGCCACTTTGATGCGTGATCGTACTGTTGATGGCCCGAGAGTGCATGGATAAAATGACAGTTTCCTATTCACATATACGCCGCCCAGCCGCCCACCACAACCACACACACACACACACACGCACACACTAATCCCCAGACTGTTTGCCCTACATGCTAGAGTAAAAGTGTGCCGGAAATTCCAATGTGGTGTGAGGCGATGAAATAGACCTCCATCGCTCCTTGTCCCTGAGGTCGTGAAATCAGAATTGAACGCCTCCTGTGAAGAATTCTTGTCAAACATCATTTCTCATTTCTCAACTCCCCTTCTCCAATTTTGCATGTTGGTGAGGTGGGTGTGCGTGTGTGTGTGTGTGTGTGAGCAAGAGAGGACCAGTGGTGTCAAAACAGACAGACAGATACATACACTCACACCCACACAGACACACACTGGTTTAAGGACAGTGTATTCTGGCTGCTGCTGAAAGGCACAAGGGAACACAATATCTAAATGCACGATCACATCCAGCCTCTGGGCCTAAGCTTCAGGCTGCCCATGCAATATTTCTGAGTACATCGCTGCCACTTGCATTGCATGACAAATGAGACATGTGTCCCCATGCCGTCACAAAGCAGGAAGGGCACTGATAACACTTAACAACACTTAACAATGGCAACAACATGGCCACTAATGCTTCGCTGCTTGTACGCCCTTCATAAATCTTTTGTTAAATAACTGCTGTTTAAATCCTTGTTATCTGAATGTTTAATACCCTTAACAAACCAATTTGGTGGGTAAAGGCAGCAAAGAAAGTACTTTTTTCACTTTCAGTTGGTTGCAGCAGTAGATGAAACTCTCGTATGTTGGACGGCGTTAGAGCCCTCTGCACTGGTTAATGGTGCCTCCAGATTGCGAGGGGCTGATTAATTGATTAGGCCCATTAGGAAGGGAGCATTAGAAGTGCTATTAATTTTGCAGCAGCAGCGCCCCTACGCGTGCTGCCGGAGAGCAGATGGCAATGAATGATGTATTTTGTTAGAACAGTAAATATTGACAGGTGCGCCTGGGTGCCTCCTCTAGCTCCCCATGGGCGATGAAAAGGGAGAGCATCCTAATTGGCTATCTCCAGTGTAGCAGCCCTCAGGAAAGCAGATGCCCCGACACACCCTGCCCCAAAACGGGCAGATGCGGAGAGGGACTGGGCAGAGTTTTGTGCTTTACCCCATATCGCGAGGAGACGGACGGGGGGTGATCATTTCGGACAGAGCGAGAGAGCTGATTCTGAATCTGAACCGCTTTTGTGAGGTTGGCTCCCCAGTGAATGGAGGTGGGTTTGGTTGGGCTTGGGGAGCACTTGATCACATAATAGGTCCTGCCTGGCTCCACTTTGCCTCCAGTCACAATGGCTCCACGTCATTTCAATCGGAAAGCCAAGAAAACTCATTTCTGAGCAGCCTTGACATCAATTGCACTCTCCCGCTCAGTGGCAATTTCAAATCGATTGCTTCACCCAGATCCCCTTCCCAGACTCTGTGAAATTGCACCAATTTCAGACACAACACAGACACTGTAAAGCGACATGGAGAGGCCTATGAAACGAACAATAAAGTTATATTAGTTTAGATTAGCTGATCTCTCTCTCTCTGTCTGAGCATCACATGGTGAATTTTTAAAGCTAGACTTTTAAGTGGGCAGCACTGTAGGAAATATTCCTTGAGCGAAGCTTTACAAGGTCCATTCAAGGACTCATTCTATACTGTACAATCAAAACAAATTTCCTGACTTGTTCTCTAGGTGACAGCAATGTCAGCTGCTGTTGCTCAGGTCAGATATTTTTGTGTGGTTTTCTACATGCTGAGAACAAATTTCCTCAGTGACAAATATAACAATTTATCTATCTATGTATCTATCTATCTGTCAATCTACCTATTGTTGTAACTGGAGTAAGAGGATACACTGGTACGCCACAATGAGAACACAAAGGACACAACACATTTCTGTTTGCCTGTGTGACACAATATATCCTGCCTTTCAGTTCCGCGACAAAGATGGCTGGTGTGAGATAAGCCTGTGGTTTTTCCAGGCAGTGGCTTTTCTTTCCAGTGAGATGTGTTGTTATTGTTGTTAGCCAACCAGTTACAGCCCTCAGGAGGAAACCACGGATGATGCTCAGATGAAGTGTCTTTACCGGAACACTGGGAATAATAGCTCCTCTTATTCTTTCTCCACTTCTGTGCTCGCTCTCTCTCTTTCTATCTATCTCTGTCTCTGAGGGCCAGCGGGCCACCGTACCTCCGATTCTACTCCTTCATCCATGAAGACACGGGAAATTAAATTATCCTCGACGACTCCTGCTGCCATGTGCTTGAAGACTGATGCCAACAACAATATTTTTAGACTGAAGCCAGCAATTGCCGATATTTTTGTGCCGATATTTTGTGGCGAAATATTTTGTGGCGTTATTCAGTATCTTTAAATTTGACCAAGTATACAGTGTTTCCCTCAGAACTGTATTCTTGGCAGGATGGAAACATTTAGATCATGGAGCACTAAAACTCTCCATTGAAACCTTTACTAATTAAATTATTTTAGGGGGGTTAGCGGTCCCTTGAGGCAGAGTGACCTGGGATACATTAGACCTTTAAATTGATTCATTAACAAAAAAAAAAAAAAAACAATTAAATGAATAGAATAAATTAAAATGTTATTGCAGGTTTTACAGACTGTTCGGGAGTGGACCAGATGTCTGGCTGATATACGATATTTAATCGGCCCAGAAAACAATATATTGGTCTAACCCTAGTGTGAATGTGTGTGTGTGCATGTGTGAATCTTGTGCTTTGTGTGTATGTGTGTGTGTGCGTGTGTGTGTATGTGTGTGTGTGTGTGTAATAACACATGGCGGTACCAAAGAATGAGTGAGTGACTGGTGACACCTTTGTTATGGACTTGTGACCAAAGAGGATCAGTGCGAAAACGGCAGTGACGCCTCCAATGCCACCAGGCCCAGAGTGTTTAACCCCTTGGGTCCTTGTGTGCTTCAGCCACAGCACCCACGATGGAATGATGCATGCAGATCGCTTAAAAAAAAAATCCCTCCTGCATCGTTTTGTGCAGAGCAGGGAGGGGACAAAGCCCTCCATAAACAAAGGCTATGCATCTTTTTTCTCTCTTTCTTTACTTCAAAATACTACATTCTCCCCCGATGCATCATTTACAAATAATTAATAGAAGCAACCTAGAACAAGGAGAAGAGGGTTTACATAAGCTAGTCCCTTAGAAAGATATGCTTTCCATGCAGTCTCTCTTTAATACGACCCTTTAAGATCGATGCATACTGGATATTTTCATGGTAAGTGGCAATTTTCACGCTTTCACACTATGCATTTATTTAGCCACATAAATGCAAATCTAAGAACTGGTGCTCTGAGGCAGGGTTTGTGGAGGACAAGGTAAATAGAGGTGAAGAGGAAGAGGTGAGCCATTCTGCCAGCGTCCTTCTCTAAGCCTTATTACCCAGGAAGAAAATGAACACAGCCGATACATTAAAAAGGACTGAACACCGCGGCTATCTCTAATACAGTCTTTTCCCCTCAAACAAAAGGAGTGAAATAAGGTCTTTGTCAGCAGTTAGAGGATCTCTTTTCTTTCCCTCCTGTTCGCCTTGAGATAAAAGAATCAGCAAAGTCGCATAATGATTGTTAATGGGATCTTTATTAACCAAATTATTGTCTCGGTGATAATTGCTTTCTCAATGTCATGTAACTGTGTTTTACACTGGCATTGAATTAATGTTGGGCATTAACGGAGTTGATTAGCCAACATCAGCGCGGCTCCCCATCACCTCTTTGATTGGGATAATCATGTAGATTTTGCTAGACTGAGTTATGTGGTTAACATCCCACACAATGTATTTCAGAGCTGGGGCTGAGGATAATTCTCCTGCGTGGGGAAGCTTTGCACAGCAGTGGAACAGTAGCCTTGCCACGGTGTAATCTAATGAGGATTCAAGTTTCTGTGTGTGTGCGGGCACGCGTGTGTGTGTGTGTGTGCACGTGTGTTTGTTTATGTGTGTTGTATGTGTGTGTGTGTGCATGAGTGAGCGCAAGCATCTATCTAAAATACCATTGTGTGGCAGAGACAGAGATGAGCTTTGCTTCTTTTTAATTAGTGGCCCAGCGGACTTAACCCCACCTCATCATTCTGCCTGAACTAAGGCCCCGCGATTAATTGGCTCCTCCGAGTTGTCATGGAACTACATTTCCTCGGGACACTTTGAGTTTGCCTCTGAGTTCACAACACATTTTGCTTGCACAAATATTGAGTCTTTAGTAATGACATATGGTGAAGTCCTACGGGGCTTTGATGTTCCAGTTTTCCGTCTTCCTCACAGCCATAAGACGCATTCATCTGCTGTTAGGCTGCCTATAAGCTTAACATCCTATCACAAAATGCACTTCCTTCTTTCTCTCTTTTTATGCTTCTTTCTGTTTTCCGCCTTACTAAATGTTTGACTGTTCATTTGAACTGCCAGACTTGTGTGCTGCCCTCGGTTGGTGACGTTATTACGATGTCTCCGACCAGCTGTCAAGAGAATCTCAATCACATTCTTGTTTTTTATTATTTTTTATGACATTTGAAATGTCACAAAAATAAAATGCAAATTGGGTGCATTTTCATTAGCTGGGTTGAATGAAATAAATAGGCTTCCTGAATGTAAAACAGAAAACAGATCCACAAGAAAAATGTAAAGAGTCTTTATGCTGCATCGTTATTTGACAAATGTATTCCATCAGTATTCATCACATAATTTCTTTATTGACAGCAAACTTTGCTGTCCCAAATGAATGTAAAAACCTTTTAGTGGTAATGACGAAATTTGATTAAAATTTGCAGTTTCCATTCAGCCTTTCTAATCCAATGCATTGTAATTTGCATAAAAATACTTGTCTGGAAACCCATCTTGTGATAAAACTGTAGCTCATGTGTGTCGCGGGGTGGAGGAACTATCCAATCTTTTTACTGACGTCATCAGAGCAAAACCGAATACCAGCACAACTGCTTCTGCCCAGGAAGGAGAGTGACCTCACCAGGGTATGCAAAAAATAAATCATTTTGCATGCTATGATTAGAAATGCCAGAGATGATCTATGAGGGGCACCTGAGATGGGAAGGTACCATGGGAGGCACAGTGCAGGCCATGGCGGCTGGGCAGACTCCTGCCTTAGGCTAAACTTATATATAGATTTACTTACAAATCCCTAGCAGTGAGAACTGGTTAGTTCTCACTGCTAGGGATGTGGATTTCAAAACTCACAAGGGAATCTGCTGAATGAAACAAACATAAAATAGAAGATCCCGGGTTTACAACTCTTCCATGTGGTTGTTGCTGGAAATACAAACTTCTTGTTTTCATTTTAGCTATCTTACAACTATAACAGATCAATAGAAGGCTCACTGGAGCTCTTTGAACTGACCTATGCCCAATTAGCCCAACCCTTTTGGCCTTTTCTTGACAAAAACCTATATGCTCTTCTAAGCTTACTGTGACCTCTAGCAATGATCCAGTCAAAAAAAACAAAAAAACTTTGACTTGTGAAACTCTTCAATATAAGGCGGTCCTCAGTTCATTTGGAGGTTGTTGGGTTATCGAAAGTTAAAGATAACAGCTGTTGGTAAGCCTCAGCTTTGATTCCTGCTAAAAGGCAACATTAGTACCAGTAATACATTTGTTCTTTAGTGTATTGGCAACGGCACCTTGTTATAAATATCTCGGCAGAATCGCAGGCCTAGTTTAACAGAGGAATCAGATATTTGAGGTCTGTCTCTGCTCCCCCGCTAAGCTTACACCCACAGATTTACAGAGGAAGGAAGAATTTATGCAAGTCTTGTATGACTGCCATTACTGCTGGGGTATTGATTCACAACAGCACACACTCTCGCACAACACACACGCGCACAAAGGTATGCACACAGAAACACACAAGTATGCTAACAAGCACTCCCACAAGCAAACATCTTTCTGTTTGTCACTTCCCTTCCTTGGCTTTCATCAAAATTTTGGGCCGTTCCAAATGAACAGATGTATAGCGTTCGCAATCTCCATAGCTTCCTCCCTACAGACGGAGTTTATCAGATATCTGATCACATACCAGATACCAGGTACGGATTAGTGTGCGAGCCATCCCGAGAGAAGGTGTGTGTGTGTGTGTGTGTGTGTAGACACGTCTCGATGCTGCAACGCCGAAACTGGAGCAGCGCACTGTGAACTCAGCAGGAGTGCAGCCTCTATATTGAACCTCATCAGTTACACCTGGCTACACAGGTTACTGCTGTTCAACTACTGCACATCATCTCACTGGGATGATAACCTCTTCCTATAAACTCACTGGAATGAGAATCTTTCTGTAGAACATCACCATCATACGCAGGGAGTCAGTACTTCTGCAGTACTTGGGGATAGAACTTAGGATGTAACTAAAGATGCTTTTTTTGGCAAAGTCATCACAGCAGCTCCTGTTACAACACAAAATGGTTTCTCGTTTTCTATCGAGTCACCCAACAATGGATTTCTCACTTTTATTTTGGTGAATCGATACGTTTGCAGCTCCCAGGTACCTGAGCTGGAATACACAATTGGGCATCTGTTGTGTTTTTCTTTCCCCGCATTATGAGCGAGTATTTTTAACATCACTGGTATCCATCAGCGTAAGCTACTCCACAAACTCTGTCGTGATTGATTTGTTCTTTTCTCACACTGTTTATATCTCTCCCGCCTCACTGTTGATGTCGCCCCTGCGATCAATAAGGGGAATTTATGAATCATACTGAGGGCAGTTAGTAGACCATACTGGTCAATTCATTACCATAGTGAGGACTGTTCATAGCTATACTGTGAACAAGTGAAGACTTCATTTCCAAACATTATACATTTGGGAAATAATCTTTACCTGAACTGCATCATTCAATATCTCTAAACCAAGGGGATCCGTCTGTAAAAGTCAATGACTTCTATCCTTTCTGTTTTTGCCTTCATTGTGTTAATTGTGCTTTCATAATTTTATGCTTTCAATCATTTGGTAAGAGCAAAGGTCATTTTTTGATTTTGTAGAAACCTCTTCAATTCATAGACCTTGCTGTGGACTATTCATAGCGAAGTTATAAGTCATACTGTGGACTGTTTATAGTTATGGATATTCAAACCATGCTGTGAACATTTCATAGCTGTACTGTGGGCAATGAGTGTTAAAGAATGTCTCTTAATCTTTCACCAGTGGTGTTTCCACAAGAAACACTGAAATTGGTGAACTGTGTAACAAGGCCAGTATTATATTGCCAGTGATTGATATTTTTTTACTTGATAATTTAAATGAGCCATCAGCCTTATCACCAGTGGTGCTCATTCTTCAATATGCTAATGTGACACGATGACATGTCAGTTGAGCAGAAAATCACATGCGTTACTGCTACATTTTCTTGTATGGTTGCTGGTGTGGTATGCGTTCTCCCTGGAGACATGAAAAGAAAGACTATTCTGCTTTTCCTGGACGTCACCTAGAGCCGCACTTTTAAAGGGCTTTTAGTCTAATTCGTTTTCCCACTTCCACAACTACTTCTTCTCAAATTAATGGCCCCCTAAACGTCTATCAGCTGCACACATTTAGCAGTGCTTTACTGTGCCTCAATCACCGCCAATGCTTTCAAGCATTATAATTTTGCTGCTTTGCAGCCGTTAGAAACATCAGGTCTGTGCATTAACTACATTACATTTTTACCCAGACTATAGAAGACTTTCAAAAAAAACACAAAAAAGTAAAACTGGCTCAGAACAGAGGCACTTACAAAAACTTTATGATTATGACTTTATCCCATTTCATGCTCTAACACAGGAGGCTTAGATTAGCAATGAGGAGTCGATGTGAATCATTACTGTTCCATGCAGCATTTCTGTTGTCGCAGTCGCTCCCTATCTCCATATTGTGGCGGCACCAGTCATAGCTATCTCCCCAGGAAGGGAGGCATTGTCAAGGTTTCCCGCCTGTATAAAGAGGTCCTGCTTCTCTGCAACTGGATATTCCTATTTATTAAAAGCACATAAGGTCCTGTCATTTCAGAGACTTGTAGGCTGGGAGAAGCTGTTGGCTGGAGGTTATTTTTCCTTGTGAGAAAGCGCGGGGGAGGGGGGTAAATAATAAGACCAGATATCAGCAATTTAGCTGGGTAAACAGCTGGGTGAGAACAAAGACTCGGGGAATACAAAAGTCCAGCTGGCTCCAGCACCTCTTTAAACATTATCCGGCGGAAACTCACCTTCCAGACAAACGTGGACCCGGCACATGACTGAGATACATTACCCACCAAACATATTTTAGAAATAATTGAAGGAATTGTGGAGCTACAGGCCGTCTTGCCACCTCAGGAGCAAATGTGATGCAGCCAGTGCTTCGGGAGCGCGTGCCGCTGCCTGTCGTTGAGGCCGACATACGCTTTGTTTCTCCCTTTGTTAGGCTGTCATGTGAGGATGTAGCGGATCTGCTCCCCTGTTTGTTTATGCCAGCGTCAAGCGATGAGAGCCCGGACGAGCACTGTGGTGATACAGCTGGTCTGGGACGCGCGCACACACACATACACCCACACACACACACAAATGCAGCTGCTTCCTGGGCTTCTTTCTGTCAAACATGTATACACAAGTACACACTATACAGAGAGATAATCAAATATGCACCTATCATATTGCGCACACAGAGCTGCAACAAGGCCAAGGACAATCAGATACTCATCTATATACACAGAAACACACAGACACATTCACACACACACACACACACTCAATGCATCACATCCCAAGAACGGCCCAGGAGTAAGAGTCCCAGAGATTGAAGTATAGGCCAGGACCATTTTCTCTGCCCTCTCTCTGTCTATCTTTGGCTGGTGAGGCGGCTTGTGACTTGGGGGACAGAGAGAAGGAAGCTGCTGCCAGTCTGGGAAAACATACAAAGCAGCGGGCCCGACACCCAGAGAGCCTCGCACTCCCATTCAAACACTGACTCCCACTTCGCCGCCGGCCTGCCAGGATCCAGGACAGGAGCAGAGGGGAGAAGTAATTGACCCCGATTACACTGATTAGACCACAGTGAATATGATTAATTACAAATACGAGAATAAGACACACAAGAGTAACGGAAATCATCCATCCGTGATGCCCTTGACTCGTGTTACCTCCTCATCGTTCACTGGGTATAGTTACTGGATAGAAAAGCTAACAAATAAATGAAGAAGTCAATGGTCATTTGGAGAAAGGCCAATGACGCAGTCCCTGTGGCTGAACTTATATTTAGCATTCATTGCATTTGAGTTTTCACAAGGACATACCTTGATATTTCCTCAAGGCTACAACAAGGATTACAAGGCCAAATCTAAATTAAGTGTAGCCTACTCCCAATTTGCTGTCAGGTTGAATATGCTCATATTGATCTCGAAACTTCTTATACAAACAGTCAGATGCTGTTTCCTGCATTCGAAATGCTCGCCAGATCCAAGGGAAAAGTCTCCTTCAGAATGAAAGTTTAAATGCAACTGTATTTCAGTCTTTACAGCTCTGCCCAAACCAGAGCCAAGTGTAATTGTCTGGCTGCTTTTGTTTTGCGGTGTTAGCCATTTTATATGTAATTAGCTGTCAGGGATAGTGAAAAGGGGCTAATTCCCTTTCTATTTTCGCCTCCCTGACTGGAGGCTATGCTCAAGTCTGACACTGACAATAATTAAAACTCTGCCTCACTGGCTCTCATGTGCAGTGTTACATTTGTTTTCACCCGTGTAATGTTTAATATGGCCGGGCATCACCCGCACAGTTCTCTGAGTAATTTGTTCCCCCTGAAGGGTTTGACCACTTGACAACACTGGGCCATGATATTTAACCATACTATCACTCACAAGTCTAGTTAAGAAGTATGTGAACTGGGGGGTTCTCAAAGTCAGCAGAAAGTGAGCGCAGATCGTATAGTTCGCATCAGAGTATCTCCATTATTCATAATGACACAATGTTCAACTTTTAGCTGTGAGTTAGAGGAATTAGCAGTGCAACAAAACATCTCATATATACAGTATACTGTATATATATATCTTTTATATGTTTGTCAAACTGGGCACTGCCCCTCATTATAGTAGGCTATGCACAGAATTGTATCATCTAATACATTAACTAAAATGTTTGACCCACTGGGCCAACAAACCAATCTTTCACTTTGGAGGTAAACAAGCTCTAACTGCATTTCTGTCCACACTCACACGCAGCAAGAAATCTAATGTCGAGTTAATGCTAACCACAGAAATCAAGAGTCACACATATGATAGTAAAATAATCAATGAAATAGATAGATAAATAGATAGATAGATAGATAGATAGATAGATAGATAGATAGATGAAATTTGTTCTTAGCCTGTAGAAAACCAAACAGAATAATATCTGACCCGCAACAGCACCAGCAGCTGACTTTGCAGTTACCTAGAGAACAAGTCTGGAAATCTGTTTTAATTTTGCAGTATAGAATGAGTCCTTGAATGGACCTTGTAGTGCTTCACTGATAGAAGCACTACAGGGTCAGTGAGTCATTCCAGATCAACAGCCTACAGTCTGTCTTAGGCAACAGAATCTTAAAACATTGAGCCATATAAGAGATCATAAAATATTTATTTGCATGGGACAGCTTACATGAATGCATGTTTAGTTATAGATTATCAATGCAGTGGCACTCAAACGGTTCATGAAAATGGTGACGGGGTTAAAAGCAAGAAAAAACAGGGATGGGCGGCCACATTATAATTTTAGGACTGAACAATGTTATTTCCAAGGATTTATGTCTAGAATTTTAACTTGAGAACCGATGGATTGAAATGCTTCAGCCTTGCTTTGTGTATCAATTTGTACTGGTCATCTGACAGTGGTACTGGAGGTATCTATTATGCAAAAATAATGGAACACCCTCTCAACAATCAGAATTGAATTTTCACTCTCTGGCCACGGTATGAATCTAATTATAGTACAGCGACAGCGAATCATGCATCTGGAAGCCGACATCTGTTATTATCATTATCATCACTACCATCATCATCATCATCAAGATCATCATCATCATCATCATCACCATCATCATCATCATTATTATGTGTACAGCAACGACACCAACCCCCACATACTTTCACCTGAAGACAGAGGCCTTTTGAGAAAAGCAGACCATGCGTCACCTACAGTGTGACATGATGATATTCACATGGCGAATTGAAATCACTTAATCCTATTAGCACCATACCGTAGCCATGGTAACCCTCACAATGAAGTTGTGAAGTTAAAGTTTTTATCAAGATGTCCTGCATTTGCAGGAGAGGCGCACAGATGTTTGCACTCGTAAAGCGAAGTGGGTGAAATTCAGCGCTCATGCTGCTTTTTCTCTCACTTCGAAGCTACAGCATGTTATGTTAATTTCACCGCTGCTAAGATGTTTGCATATCTGAGTGCATTTCCGATGCACACCATCAGCACCTGTTTATTCCTAATAATAAGGTATGAGTTTGGAAGTCTGTCAAAGTAAAGGGAAAACACAAAATAGCTGGCATATATTTATTGCACCAGAGATGAGCCAGAGATGAAAGTTAAAAGTGGGCTGGCTTTACCTTCACATAAAGAGTTTCACTTATTGTCCCCGTTGATAATGCAGATAAATCCACTCTGGCCTGATAAGAGACACGCCCGTTGCGTTTAGAGAAAATTAAAGTCTGAGACTGACAATCAATAATAGCGTGTCACATTATAAAAAAAAACTGTATTGTTTGGCAGCAATTCTCCAGGCAGGTGCAGCAGGCATCTCTTTTTAATTTGCTACACGCTCAGTATTCAGCCGCATGGATCAAAAGGACACTTAATTTTCCTCCCCTCTCCCTATTATGTGCAGTGAGGAAGGAGGGAGACCCTCGCGGGAGCAGATTTGATTACGGTTTATCATTACCGTCGCTCTCCATGGAGGCACAGGGGCTGATCCCAGGCCGCCTTGACGCAACCAAAAAGATTAGCAAGGGGACCCTTATTTTCAACCGTAATTTTATGCATCACTTGTATACCGAAGTCTTGTTAGATTTTAATTGTTAAGTGATTGTAAGGCATATTTCCCAGCAGTTAGTGCAGAAATTTACAATTTTGTATTTGTGCTCCAGCACCGGACAATTATCCACGATCCACTTTAGCCATTAGAGAAACTTAAAGTAAAACGAAAATCATAAATATCTAAATGGATAAACAGCAGTAAATCCAGCCGGTGTACTTGGTAACCACACTGTCCTGGCCAATTACAAATGCTGATGTATGCTGATGCCTTTCCTGTTCAATGCAGGGGCAAATTGTGGGCCTAATTATCTCCCATCTGAGTTTGCTGTTGTCTCTGTTTTCCGTCTTTCTCTCTCTTCCTCTCTAGCGCATCCTCCACCCACACTTTAAATCCACCCCAACTCCTGCACAATTGAGAATATTTCCGAACTACACACTACAACAGTATTCATTTCCAATTAGAGACACTATACTTTCATCCCTCAAGTGAAATTGGTAATTTTTTATCCGATTTGCTTCCCTCTCAAACTTTTTTTTCCTCTCCTTGTGTGATATTTTCCTGTGTCTACATTAGCATAAGTGCAGCAGTGATCTGCTTCAGGTTGACGGTTTTTAATGGGGCGGCATTTCCATTTCACAGAGGACGCATGTGGCGGTGGGATGTCGAGGGGGGCCGGGGGGGTTGGGATGGGGGTTGCAGTACAAAGAGAATGGTAGAGACATCCCGCAACGAGTCCTGTCAGCCTTAATAATGCAGCAAGGCTGAGGAAGGGAGCAGTCATCTTCATCCCTAAACGGCAGACGTAGGCTGGATGCCCCTGGATGCCGCATGGCCTAATTATAATGGAAGGCCTCTTCTCCTGTCCACAGGCTCATGTGAAAGTCCCACCTGAACCGCAAGGGGATCCACAAGGTCCCGCAGGTCCTCTCAAAGGCCTCCAGGCAGCGCAGGTGACACATGGGCCAGTCGCGGTGCCTGAGGGGACAGTAGCACAGGCCCCATGGCAGGGACTTGTCACGGATGTCAAAAGAACCTGACCCAGTTGCTGGAGTGAGCGCAGGCAGCTGTCTCTTCACTGCAGCATCTGTCAGTCTTGGCTCGCTAACTCACTATGTGACAAAATGCACAGTAGAATGTGTAAACTTCCACAGCGAGGAGAAAAAGGACAAAACTCGCACTTTCGCGTGAATCTCGCAGATAACGTGTGAATCAGTGAGTGTGTTTTTGTGCAATTTTAAAGGTTAGAGTCAGTGAATGAATATAAGTCTGAGGAATGAATAACACTTAAAATGCCATTATTTACAGTCCAAAGGTATCCTAAGTACAGAATAATTTTGTATAAGTCATCAGAGGGCCATGCATTTTAAACCTGTGCCTTCCATGAAATCCATCCGTGAAAATCCATCAGTGAACAATCTCCATATCGCAGACACAACACTCCATTTTTCTTGCTCAAATCTTTTTGCACTCAAAGCTTTTTTCCACTTACTATACCTTTGAAATAGTTCCAAAACAAATCAATTTTGACCACACTCCTAATAGTCTGAAGAGTTAAATTCAGGTCAGTTAGTCAAGATGAGACACTTCACTCCTCTATACCCGGGCATTAACTTTGTCACAGTCTGATGAAAAATTATTTCCTACAAATCAAGTCTGTTCTTTATAGCACTATGTAATGAATAAAAGGAAGTAAAGGTTGTACAGTTGGGAAATTTTAACTTATAAATCTTCACATCTCAGCTGTAATTTTTCACATAACTCCCACATCTTGCATCAGATAATGGGAGAACACGCCATTGTATTCTTTACCTATTAGTTTGAATGGACTGCTGTCATACAGTGATGTATGGCAATATACAGTCTACAGCAAAATGTTTTATGATTACAAGACATCACATACTCTGCATTTTATGATAAATACAAATGTTTGTAATATGCCATATAAGCTATGTTTGCTAACGATTCAGTTGCTAATGATAACTAGCAAGCAAGTAGCCTAACATTACTGTATTCTCCATCGAAGAGATGAAGCTGATCAACCAGGGAGCCAGAGAGCTGACATGACATACAAATAATCTGCAGGGAAACACTTTAATACTAATGTTTTTATGGTCGTACTGAAAAACCTAGCTACCACAACAAACAGTCTCACGGTTTCGAAAAATAATGCATTTGTGTACCTCTATAATATTGAATAAATATAATTTCAAATTATGCCAAAATAAAGTTTTTCAATCCAACCTGGTGCCCTCTATAGATTAGCTGCCACTGCCTAACACATTAAATATTTACAAGGGTGCAACACTGCAATGTAAGTTCAAATTGTGCCGATGTCATTTAGTGAAATAGGTACACATTCTTCTGTGTGACGGTCTAAAGATCCCTGGTATTTTCTTCACTAAATGTACGTAAAAGACAGATGTACCCATGAGTAATTTTATGCGACTATAACGGGATAATTCAGGAAACAAAGCGGTGCTGAAACAACTGGTCTGCTGGCAAATAGTGTTGCAAATCACCTCATAGATTGTAACCTTAGAGCTAAATGAGACACAGCACATCATAATGTCTGTAAGGAAAACAGGGAGACACATTCATGCACTTAGATCAAATGCTGGGGATCTTCGTCTAAGTACTTATTTTAGTACATGATGTCTGTACACTTTATGCTTACACCCTTGTGTTGTTATACCCCTGCAAGCACATTCATTATGTATTGGGGGGTGATTATTAAGTACAAACAAAGCACTACTGTGTTCACTTATTTCTGTCTGACTGGAGGCCTTAAATTCCCACGGTGAGTTGACACAAATCACTGTATTCTGCACTAGCCTGAGAATTCATATGATGATAACACAGATGTAAGTAGCTAGTTGGCAAAATCTTGCTCCATCTCAGCTGCCACTGCTAGCCTGGCAGTGTCGAGCAGATGGTGCTTTATGTATTTATAATTGTCCAAACATTGTAAGAACCTCTCAGTATTTGGATCCTGTGCGTACTAATTAGGTTGATGGATATAAATAAAGCACTTAAAATACAGCATATTGCAATACTGTGTGTGTCTGTGCATGTGCTTGCCAGTGTGTGTGTGTGTGTGTGTGTGTGTGTGTGTGTGTGTGTGTGTGCATGCCCACTATAGTCTAGACGTTATGTGTACACCTGTACATTCTGGATGCAGATGAGTTTGTGCATATTAGTGTAAGTAAATGCCTCTGTATTTCTAAAGGCCAACTACCTCTATTCAGTCTTCTACTATTCAACATTGGTGTGTTCTCTCAGCAGCGCCAGGCAATCATCAAAGTATTTATTGCTATTCTCAACACAGTTGCAAGACTAGCAAAACTATGCTTGATGAAAGAAAATTGCATATGATACTGACAACTTGCTTTTTTTTTATGCCTTAAAGAGATCTGAGGTACAATCGCATATGTCTGGTAAATTGAATTGTATTTACTTCACTGTTGGTATTGGTAGCTGCACCACAGGGGAATTGCTAATCACATAGCAGTTATCTTTAATAATGATGAATAAATCTGATACTGTCGGGAATTCTCTTTCTGCTTGCCCCCCTCCACTGGGAGGTCAAAGGTCAGCTGATAGGGATTCAGTGTCTTGCTCAAGAACATGTCAGCAGGGTGAATGAATGACAGTCTCTCTACCCACAATGCCAATCTGCCACTAACACTATCCTTTTTACTGTTGTCCAATTTTAGTGCAGATTTACACCAAATCTTGTACATGTTGGTGGGTTTGATGAAGACTACAGCGGGCGAGCAGACTGACAGATTTTCCCTGTCTTGAGCAGGCTTGGAGACTGTTATATATATATTCAGTATCTTCATAGAAGATGTGTCAACCTCATGTTTCATGTCACCTGACTTAATAATTTGCTGTAGCTGATTATATTTTTCCAGCTAGACTCCAGAAGCCGACAGATGGTGAAATTAATCAGTAATAAAACCTCCGATGAGCATTATTCCCACAGATTATGAATCAGAGCTTGTATTTATGCATCTGCACCTAATGATGCATGCTTGATTTTTATGAATTCCTCCTTGTATACAAGTAATTAAAAAAGTCAAATCTGTCACGCTTCTTTGCATTACTCATATTACAGTTGATTTTAATAAAGCTGGTGAGAGAGGGACGCAGCGAACAGGTCTCCTGCAAAGCCTGATTATTGCCATTGCTTGGGAATGTGCAATACTGCATAAATTACTAATTCCATAATGGCAGTAGCCTGTAATAGCAGCTGCCTCCAGGTGAGAGGAACAGATCAGAAATAAAAGAGTTGTCAGTCCAATCCCTCCAGCCCAAGACCTCTAAAAGTGCAGGAAAGTATTTTCGTCTGGAGAGATGATAAAACACCAAAATGAGATTCAGCATGATGTTCATTGAGTGAAAAACTATCTGCACCGGAATGATTTCTGGTTCATCAACTAATCTGCAAATAATTTCACCTTGGTGGTTATTACTTCAACAGAAAGAGCCAGACTGTGACTCACTGCTGAAGATCTACAAGTAGAATGACTGCCCTTGATCAAGGTTCATGTTCTGTCACTGACGCTGTGCTGCTATCAACCTGTGAAATTTCACGAAATGAGCACAAACTCTGACGCGCAGATTACATGTTGCTGACACAAATGATGTGAACATTACATTCCTCCAGCACAAATTGGATTATGTGACAATAGCGTGAATTAGACATACCACTTTCTCCAGTTTGTCATGTGAAAAGGTTAGCTAATGGTTAAGTTTAAGTAAGAAAAACAACTTTGGTAGGTTGAGGCAAAGGCTTAGGCAAGTTAGGGAAAGGCTTTGGTCAGGCTTAGATAAGAATAACTTGAACTAAATATTTAAACTTCACTCACAATAAAAATGTTCTTGGCATCGGTTAGGAATTGGACCGGAGTTGAAGGCAGATTTATGCCAAGGAGGTTTAAAGTAGATGTGTACACCCATCCATCACCTCGACCACAACACCCTGGCTTTCCACTACACTGTTTCTATGTCGGACTACTATCAGTTTCTACCCCTGCTTCCTTCACATAATCCTTTTGTGGTGTGAAAACGTATTTCGCTCACTTTCTGTGCATATAGTAGCCTACATATTTGCATTTTAAGACATCTTGCTATTTCACAAAATTCCCACATGCTTTGTATGTGCTATGTGCTCATGTGAAGTTTGTGGAAATGATAAACTACATGTGTGCATTGAAGACCCATAGTGAATTGTACAGTGTATTCCAAGGAAACACACACCAAGTGTATGATTTTAGTGTTGGTCACCAGAGAGAAAGATGTCCTTAATGTCCTTCAAAATCCACTGCAGAAGTCAAACTTAATACATATCTACATAAGCAGAGGATCTTTCTCAGCTAACTCATGCTGTTGTTTATGTAACATGGGGCCATAGTAATTATGCGAGTACACCATTGTAATTTATGGGAAACGTGTCCTATTTTGATGTAGAAGGATTAAGAAGCCTCCAAGGCTTTCTGACACCAATTCACGCAGGAATGAATGCAAAACATTCTCTGCATGTCACTGACAGCCAGATCTGCATCAACAACATTGTGCTGGGGAAAAGATTACACAGATGTGTGTGTGTTCAGTGTGTGTAGTCATCCAAACAGTTTGTTACTTTTTTCTGGTGTAAAGCAGTGAGTTCTCTGGCCTCATTTCCCCAGTACAGTTCCTGTTGCATCTGTCTGATTTGTTGTGCAAGATAGCAAAAATATAGAGCTCTGATCAATAGTTTAAATAGACATATAAGTAAATAATCTTCAGGGGAGACATCATGTGAAATTGAATTTGATGGTGAGCTATAACTTGCTACCCTCCTTCTCTTTCTCCCCCTCCTTCCCTCTCTCTCCCTCTCATTTAAAGTCTTTCCACCTCTCCAACCATTCCACCTGTAAAGTCTTCCTGGAAGGTGTCATTTGTAATATCAGGTGTAAGAAGATATGGGATCAGAGACAGGGAGAAGTTGCTTTTACAACTGCAATCAACAGCTATATGGAAATGAAATAACTGCGTTTCAAATGAAAGTCTTCACAGCAAATAATAGCATAATAAATTGGAATGTCCCACATAAGCCTGGAAGAATGGAATGAAATATTTTGCAATTAAATTTGAACATTTTCTCTCAACAGTTTTTTTTTAACATCCTCCACTTCAAATTAATATAAAATGATGCCGGAGGGTGAGCAAGATTTATCTGGAATAAACAGACACCGCTCTTTGGGCTATGTGTCTGCCAGTCTCTACTGTCATCTTTTCACTGGGACTGAAAATTCTTCTGCTCCCACTTGAAACATCAACAACTGCATTCATGTGGGAAGGGTAAATAAAACAGTTTGGCTGAATGATACTGCTTTTCTAGCGTGACCCTCAACCCTTACATGCTTCTTTCCGTTTCTGTGACCTTCTGGGCAGGTTTTGTGTATCAGTATCCTCTTGTATATGTGTGGATTTTCAGAATTAACCAAAGTAAACAAATTTGTTTTTGTCATATCCAGATCAACAGAGCGCAGATTCCCATTGGCAAAGAGCAAAAACAAAAAAAACAACCTCCAAATAGTCAAATTGACACGATAATTACATCAGACCTGTGGATCTATTCAAATTATTATTTTTATCCACTGGTGCGGATTGTGACAAAATTAACATAATTGTAAGCACGCCCATAGATTTTAAGCTTGAAAATGACAATTACTGGAGCATTAACCACTTTGCAGAAGTAGAAGTGCAAGACCTTTTAGTAGAAGTTCCTGTGCCTGTTTTAGAAAAGTTGTTCAGCATGAATGGGTCAGGGGCAAGTATTGAGCAGGGAGACCACCTTTCAGCTGAAGGACCTGGGTTCAATCCCCCATGTCGGCACGCCTCCGCCCCGCTGATGAGTCCTTGAGCAAAACACTGAACCCCTCCCAGCTCCAAGGCTGCAGCTCAGCAGATGGCCCCGCTCTCTGACCTGCCTGGAGGGGGCAAGCCAAGACGGAATTTCCCTATGTGGATCAATAAGGCATCGCATTGCATTATCTATGATCTGGATCTAGTCCAGGCCATATTACTATGAAAAGATGAGTGGAGAAATGCCATGTGAGGCTTACTTCTTAATCTGTATGCACCTGCCTTGTTTATTTTTAATTTTCCATTACAGCCAAACTCACAGAAAGAAAAAAAAATCGGCTTGCCTTCCAAGAAGACATCCTATTAATACAAACTAGTGAGTTGATGAAGGGTCTAAGTGATTCAAGCATCATACAGGTATTGAAGACTAGTGTGGACTACTGGACCATGCTCTGTAGAGGTGAAGAAGTGCATTATAATCCAGACAGGGCAACAGGATCTCCTGCCAATATGGAGTCAGAGTATATTGCCACTGCTGCCGCCTTGATCCCTCCTGGCTTTGTTTATATCTATTACACTGGATTCAAAACACTTTATTCAAAAGTTGATCGCTTGAGTTCTCAATACAAGTCCTAACAGTATATGACTTAGATGTGTTCTGAAGCTGTACAAGGTTTTCTACATTTGAATTTGTTTTAAATATTATTACAAAACGGACCTATATATTAATTTACTGTCATCCGAAGACTGTAAAGAGACTGTCTTTAAGAATCAGTGTGTATGGACCTGTAATGCATATACTTTTTTTTTTTTTAAAAAGATGGATTGGGGCTGTAAGGGAGGAACATAATATGCTCTTTTTTCCAGGATAGACTGAATGAAAGTGTGTCACACTGCATAATCCCAGTGATTGTGTGCTCTGCCCAGGATGGTGCCATTGTTTCTTCATGGCTCTGTTGATGGCTGGTTTCCAGAGCAATCTCTTTTGTCACATCTCCAGCTCATCATCCCATCTCTCTTTTTTTTTCCTGGAAGCAGCGGCCTTATCTGTCTCTCCCTCTTCTCTTTCTCCCACTGCTTTAATGCATCTTGTCAGATTGAGTGTCTCGGAGTCACAGCTCTCTCATTTGTGGATTATAGAGCCCTCGAGGGTTTGTGTTTTTCTGCACCCCCCCCCCCCCCCCCCCCCAAAAAAAAACAACAACATCCCCCTCCTCCTCCTCCTCTTTTTCCTCTTCAGCCTCCTCCTCTTCCTCCTGTTTTTCTTTTCCTTTTTCTCTAGCAGTAGTAAACCCCGGTATTCCCAGTAAGCCTCTTATGCCACCTCCCACCCCTGTCTTTCTCGATGTCTTCATGATTGGAGCGGGAAGTTCATGATATAAGAGTAGGAGTCCATCTGTCATTCAAACCAGATTCTGTCTTTACACAGCAACACTCCTGGATCATGTTGGGACGGGCACATTGGCTGGAGGGGTAAAGGCTGTGGAGGTGACAGCGGGAGGGACTCCATCCCCTCAGGGATTTCCAACGATGATGGTGTTGCCGCACGCACTTATCGCTGGTCACACTCGGCATTCAATATTCAGCTGTACCAACTGAAAACACATCTATATCACAATCTTTTCCCCTGCTAACCCGACAGCTTCACCAGTAACTGTGAGGCCAGAGCACGAAAATAAAGCAACAACTCAGCAGGACTGGCCTACTTAAGCCAGCAGTTTGATGTGCTTCCGTTTGACTGATTTCACAACTCCAAGTTCCAGGAAGACTTAGCTTTTAAACCCCGCTGAATGGTCTTAAGGGTCCAGACCTCACAAAAAGATCAACTTGATGTCTTTTTATCCTTAATGTCTTTGGTTTCACTGTAACAATGCGTGTAAAATATTCATAAAGGGACTGAGAGCTATAGAGGGCATTCATATTTCTGCATCAGTAAACCGTAGGAATTCTCTCTGTGGTCCATCCAAAACAATGGGCTTTTTATCATTTATGGAAATGGTTCTGAATGGTATTAAACAACTACAATCAACATCAGACTTATTTTTATTTGCAGTGATGTGAAATTCTGAATTACATCACACTGTGAGATGATTCTTTGTGGTTTCTTATCTTAGCAGTGGATGTTGATGTTGTCAACGAGTTCAGTGAGACCACCGTCATTTATTAGGATTTTTATTTCAACCTTTTTTTCTCTCCAGGAGGTTGTTTTTGTTAATTTCTCACATCTCTGCACAGGATGGAGTGTTGCTGGGATGAAAAGGGAAACCTTCTCCTCCTGTCTTGTCCCAGTTCTCCTCCTCTCACTCAGCGCAGCACCCTACGGTGCGGCGGAGCTAGGCAGACGGCTGCCCAGACTCCCTGGATCATTACATAGAGATCACACTGGGAGAGGCGTGTGGGTAGTGGCTGTGACTCAGTGTGTGCGCCAGTGTTTACTTACATTCATCTCCATATGTCACAACCCCAGCCAACCACAAGCCATGGCGACGTATCTGGCATCAGTATTTTAGGGGATGAATACATGCAGTGTCTGTGGTCGCTGCATGTTATACATTTGTTATCAAGGCAAGATAAGATTGTATCTCTACCGAAACAGTTGGTTTACATTCCATATGAGATATCTGTACATTTTGTACTGAAGGAACATGTTTTGCACTTTGCACACTGATATGGTATATGCAGGGTAAAAACATACTGTTCAGATGATACAACTCACGTGGAAAAAATCTCAAACCGAATGAACGCCCTCAAATCTCAAATGAAAACGACCAGCTCTTGTACCGACTCCAATTACATTTTGGCATATCAGTATGAGAATACATACTCCAGAGCAAATTAAACCCCCTTGCTTAACCAACCTCCCCCCAGCAATTCAATTCTGTGCAGTGCCGAAATCACTTTCCTGACTGCCAATCTCTCCATATGAGGAGAGAGATTCACTCCAGTCTATTTCTGAAAGTCTAATAAGATGAACCCTCACACTTGCCATCCCCTCAGTTAAGGAGTCACTTGAGTGTGTTCAAGTGTTTACCATGGCTCACTCTTGCCTTCCATACACACAATATCCCATCTAAATGTCTTAACCCTTTTACTTCGTTGCGAGTGATTCTATAACAAATCTTTAATGAAACAGGATAAGACATGCATGGGAATGTTGTTGTTTTTTTTTACTGAATAACCTGTTTCATGTAACAACACTACTTATTAAAATTATCCTGTAGATAATGGATAATATATTATTACCATTATAGTCAGTGTTTATGTTGGTCATTATACTGTTTCAGGGTAGCAACAACAAGACTGGAGGGATGACCTTAGGGGAGATTGCTCTTAGAAGAAGAGTGGCTGGGAGGGAGAAGATAAAAGAGGATTTCAATCGGCCCTCTTTGGCTTCATCTTATTATTGACCTTAGATCAGCCTCAAGGCATACAGTTCTCTACTGTTTACACATTCTTTCTATTATTGAGTGCCCACAGGCCATGCGACCATGTCATTATTGCCTGGTGAAGAGTCTACAGTTGAAACATAGCCCATCCAACTGGCTCCACTGTTTTTAATTGCATTTGTGCATGATGCAAAGCAGAAAATATCATCCTCTGTGTTAATGTTATTATGTCCTCCAAGAGCAGAGATCCACCTCCTGGTACACTACTTGAGATGCATCGAATTCAATGCTCTTGACTCCCACGCAAACACACAACTTACACTGCAATAACTGGCATTTTAATTTCATTTAAAGAGGCTATGGGAAGGGTATCCACAGACTGGAGCATGTTACTTAACAATTAATGCAATTAATTTTTCAAGTGAGCAGGGAGAGGCTCGTGATCATGCTTCACATGGTAATTTTACTCACCCTCCCACTCAGGTGAGCTCAAACCTCTGAAATGGTCAACAGAATCTCCTCTCTTCACTCTTCTCTCGGCCTGAGTGTTTTTAACTAGAAAACACGAGAGGGGAAAAACTCAATCTCCACAGTGCATGAAACGTTTTCTACACCCCATACATTTTCTATACTTCATAAAAAGTGGGGCGGCTGTGGCTCAGGAGGTAGAGCGGGTCGTCCACTAATCAGAAGGTTGGTGGTTCGATCCCCGGCTCCTCCAGTTCACATGTCGAAGTGTCCTTGGGCAAGATACTGAACCCCAAATTGCTCCCGATGGTTGTGCCAGCACCCTGCGTGGTAGCTTGCCACCATCAGTGTATGAATGTGTCTGTGAATGGGTGAATGTAGGCATTGTAAAGCGCTTTGGATAAAAGCGCTATATAAATGCAGTCCATTTACCAAAAGTCTCCTCCCCTCTCCTTTAAATGTGTTTTCCTGATATAACTGATAAGTTGTTATTTTCAGACTTCATTCCCATCTAGTGATGATTAGTGTTGACATTTATAGATATTTTTAGAAACAAACTCCAGCAATTAATAGGAGGGCATATTTATAGCCGTTGATTGCCTGATCACTGGGGCACAAATGGGCCATGCCCACTTAATATGACTGCATTGCTTGATTTTTCCCTTTGAGCAACAAGTTCACTTTGATTATTTCTGGTGATTGCTGACAGTCGAGCACATACACACAGCTACACACAGCTACACACACATGTATTATGCACATGCCTACACACACGCTCAGGCAACTCCTTCATATTGTAACCTTTCATAATCAATGGCAACAAGCCGCCATGCATGTTGATCTGAGTCTGAACGAAGGAACAGGTTTAAGCGGAGTACAGTAGAGTCAGCCGCTGTTTAATCTACTTGGCCTCTTGGTTCTAATCCTCTTTCCTATACCCTGACCTCCAGGGCTTAGAACACAAGACTGAATGAATCTTATTCAGATGATACAATAATGATAATAATCTCTCCTGCTCTCCTTCTGTCCTGTGCCCCGGCCTGCGCCACATGCCACCACAGATCTTTGTAATTATCCCAGTGCTACAGATGGCAATATTTGATTAAAATCCTCTGCTAAAACCACGGTTTGTGCCCATTCCTCTGGACAACAGAATGGAATGTACCACCTGAGCATTCAAATTTAGCTGCAAGGGGTCACTGTGGAAGTGGTTTATCAAAGTAATTGGTGCTTTTCACTTTGGCCCAAGGTGTGGAATGGAGGGGAGCAGATGCCTGTCTGAAGGAGATGTAGGTCACTGAGTTTCCTGCACTCCTACTGATCCTATCAGATAAAGAGGAGGGTGTTTTTTGAGGCTGCTTCCCTTCGTGACACCCTATCAGATCTGTTCCCCTGTCTTACTTCCTGTGTTTGAGGAAAATCCATGTCTTTTGAGGCCACTGGAGAGGCCATGTCAGAGAAATTACAGCACCCTGATATCATCTCCCCCCACTTATCCTTTCATGGCAATAGAAGCTAAATCCCAGCAATCTACACCAGCATCCTTTCATGTGCTTCATCCCTGAATCTGACAGGATTTGATTTGCAAAAGTAGTATAATAACATATTTATGAACAAATCAGGAATAAACAAGGTGATGATAAGCGTGGTTTATACATTATAGCTTAAACTGCCTTTAAATATGCTTATTATCCATGTAGACAGCCCCAGGGAATCCATTGCATGCATCCCTCTAAGCATCTCTCATGATACTTAGGTCTATGTCGTGCCATTGGGTTAACAAGGAGCTTAATGGTGTAATCCTCATCTGCTGCCGGTCTGGCAGACTGTCCTCTCAGTGACTTATCCACTGAACCGAAGGTCAAAGTGCATGGCAGAGGAAATGCGCGGCTCTCTAGACAACTCTATGAAACCCTGAGAAAGTCACAGCTTGCAGCCGTTTCTTAAAAGGTGCAATTTACAAGGGTGTGAAAACAAACGCTTGATGGGTTTCATGTTTCCCCGTGTCTGTGGACAGATGGTCCCAGTAAAAGCCATATGACCCTGACTAACCCTAAATTTGACCCCCCCCCCCCCCCCCTCCCCTCTGCCGGCACATGGCCTGCACCACCCCGGCCATCCGTGGTGGATTATGGGAAGGCCTCAGGGCAGGCTGACTGGCTGGTTTCACTATCTGTCGGGTGTGACCCACATCCCTCTCTCTGGCTAATCCTTTTGTTCCTGGGATCTCTGAGTACCTAGCCACATCTAATCCTTTGTGTGCAGCTTTATTTTAGCATTAGATCTCATCCTGACCAAGCCCCTTCCTGGCTGTACTCTGCATTCCCCTGATCAGTTGGTCTTGAATGTGCATTGAATCTCTATTCTTCACCTCAGACTGAGAAAAGATGAGGAAAGAGGTGTGGATTAACTTGAAACAGACCATTATGTGTACTGCCAATTCTGGCAACACTGAATGTGAAATAGTGATTTAGATGACTAAAATGGGCAAATGATTTACCTTTCTGGGGGTATCTATGATTGACCTTTCTGGGGGTATCTGACTTACAGAATAACAAAACAAAACATTTGCCTGAAAGGATGGGGGGTTAAAGGGAACTGTATTGAGTCTTATCATATCCTATCATCGAAAATACATCAAATGAGGGCACTAGCAAGATAAATCATTTTTGTAACACCACACAATATCTTACTGTTTATGCCCTATGGTTTTTTTCATTTTTCATGATCAATTTTAGACAGTGAATTGTTGTATCTTCTCTGTAAAAATCTTTACTACATTCAATATTAGTTCACATCTCCCTGACTGTGGATCTAGGCCGCTGGAGTTCCATAACAGCATACTTTGCTTTTGATTTGATTCCCACAAATTCCAATGAGAGTGTCAGAATGAATATCCCACGCTACAATGACCAGCATCAATCGATCGGCCAGTTCAAATACAATACCTAATACAGTGTCAGTCTGACACGTCAATGTTGAGGTTTTTATCTGTTTGCCTGTCTGTCTGGGTGATTGGTTGCTCTGTGTTTCGAGGAGGCTGGTTTGGGGACAGGATATATAAATACTGTGGCTTCCTGTTTTGCAATCACTTGACTGGAATTCACACCCCTGATTGCCCTCCCACCGCATTTCTCTATTGCTTACGAGATGAAGGTTCAATCTTTTTTTAAGTAGTGAGACACCATATACTATACAGATTAATATAACAAAGAGAATAGGCCATTATTCTCTCTTATCTCTCTCTCTCTCTCTGTCTCTCTCTCTCTCACTCACACACACACACACACACAAACACACACAAACACACGCACACACACACACACACACACACATACACACACGCGCGCGCACACACACGCACCCAACAAGGATTAAATTGGTCAGGGCCCCCTAAGCTATTTTGAGCTACTAAACTACCAACTCAATATCTGCCATGAAAATAAATACATGCATGACTGTTGCTGCATCTATAATATATACCGCATATGAGTATAGCTAAAACTATAGATTAAAAACATACAATGCTAAACTATAGATACATTACAGAGATCATTTATATTGTAAGAGCCAGCTGCATACCTCACATGTTTCATGATTTGGCTATAGCTCCTAAGTACACCAATACAACAGAATAACCAGAAGCAAATGTCAATAGACCATAGTAACCATAGTAATCATGTGCACTAACCTCACAACTGCACAATCCTTCTGGCATTGACATCAAACGTATGACACCATTACAATAAATGCTTATCAACTTTAAACTGAACTAAGCTACCCCCCCCCCCCCCAACCCACCAAAACATATTCACTGTCCCATATCTTTCTCCTCTATTCGCTCTAATATGTTCTTATCTTGAAAAGAATATCCCTTCTTCCTCTCTCCATAGCTCCTATTGCTCTTATTTCTTTTACTAGCAACTCTCTCTTGCATGACCATTCCAGTTCACAGAAATATTGCTACTGTCAGGGTGCTAAGGCTCTGACCCTTGCACCTCTTACTATTGGCTGCTTGTAATGTTGGTGTTCTGGGGATTGAAGCTATTTCTACTGTTACACTCTGCAACTCTTTAGAGAAAAAAGCATGAGTTAATAACCTACTATTTAAAATGTACTGTAAGATGTAATCACAGAGCACTTTCACTACATAACAGGATATAATGCCATGCCACCAATAATCCTACGTGGCCCCATTCAACCATAACAGCATCCAAGGTATGTAGTTACCCTTGGCAGCTTTTTCTTCTCTTTTTCACTGCTGCAAAGACTGTGATTGGGCAGTAAAAATCCAATTTACAGAGGATGTCACTTTCAAGGTCAGCCTTTGCCCTTTGCTCCTTTGTGCTCAAATCTCATATTTCCTTAACTCTTACTTTACTGTCCCTCTTTCTTTTGACACCAACTCACAAAAATGAAACAGTAAATGAAACGCCAAATGAGTCATTTGATAGGTTGGCTGTCTGAACTCTCATCTGACCAGAGATAGCCAGTTAACAAGCAACACATTTTTATGGATAAGAATGATGTAATTGCATTACAAAAATCTAAACATTTTAGAATAAAAGAAAACTTCATAGGGCTCCACCCACTATGATAAAAATAAAGCTAAACTTTTTATGCCAAAAGGGGCCCCTGATTTAATGTGTGGGGGGTTGGGGGTGGGGGCAGGGGGGTCATGCTTTGTCTCCACATATGCATGCACGCACACACACACACACACGCACACACACACACACACACACACACACAAAAGGCAGACTTGGCAGTCAAACACCATAACTACTCAACAAATTGCTGTCCTGCCTGTTGTAGGCCTGTGTGCATCATGTCTCAGCGTTCAAACGACAGCTTTGAATCGCTTATTATGCAGTTTCTCTGGAGTGCTCTGCTTGCACATGCAAGCCACAATCTCTGTGCAGCAGCAGCTGACTAGGGAAACTGTGGAAATAATTGTCTGTCGTTCCTTGTTGGCTGCCTTGACGGCTGGCGAATCCCTTTGTGGAGCGCTAACAGAGTTGTTTGAAGTCTCTGTCAGCATGGTAGGAAGTGGCATGGTGCGAGCGTGCGCTACATGCTAGTTCACATCTGTGGAACATTCCACAGTCCACACAGTGTCAGACTGGCTGGTGGGCAGATGAAGGAGAGGCTGGAAGGAAGAGCAGGCTGGGCATAATAGCCATGGGTCTGACCCTGCAAGACGGAGAAGAACGCTTCTGAATGGGGGGATTTTTTTTCAGATATTATCTCGCACTTTCTCTCAAAGCCCGGCCAAAGGCCTAGACAATGGGCAGCTGTGATGTCCATCCGGGCAATTGTTCACCTACTGACTAGACTCTAGAGGAAGAGAGAGATAGTTAGAGAGAGGGAGAGTCAGTGCTTGTACACTTGGGTCGCTGTATTCTGACTGATTGTGGGCGGTGCAAGAAGCTCTGATTGCTAGTGGTCTTGTGCTGCTGGGAAGCCTTGAACATTCAAGTCATATATCTATCATATATAGTCTATCTGTAATATAAGTTTCACTTGGTATGGTATTACCTTTCTTAACGTTACATTGTCTGATTGGAGTTATCATACCTAGCAAGAGCTAGGTAGTATTAATCGAAAATGAAAGAAAAAAAATAGAATAGCTGTAATCAACTTCTCATCCATTTTGCACTTGCCAGGCATAACTATTGTTCATGAAACGATCACATTGGTAGAGAGACAAGGAGGCACAGAATCTGGCTGTTGATGGCCGATGACCGCGAAAAGTTCAGCTGTTCATCTTTTCTTCCGGTCACTTGTTGATTGTGTTGCCTGCAGTGTGGGTGCACAGTGAGAGAGAGAGAGAGAGAGAAAGAGAGAGAGAGAGCATTTAAAGTATCTGCTTGCATATGTACTGCCTGTGTATAGCTGTGGGTGTCATTAATTTCTTTCAATAAAGCTCACATGAAAAAGGAAGAAAAAGGAACAAAAGCCACCATGTTATCAGCCTTTTATTGAACATCACTCAATGGGGGGAGACAGACATCAGGGAAAATGTTCCGTTTTGTCCAGCCAAGTGTCACTAAGTGATGGATGCCTCCAGAGTGAGCAGGACTGCAGTTCTGCAGTTGCCTGCAGGGCAAATGTGAAAAGCACCAAGGGTTTTAGCACTGCTTTTCACAGGCATAGTGTAGATGCCATTTGAGGTCACGGAGGGGTAAATATAGCCCAGAGAGAGTGTTGAGGACCTCTGTCTGGGTGCAGGTACATGTCAGAGCTGTGTCAGAGTCCGCCCCATGCTCTGGAGGACAGGGAAACTAAGCATTAAAGTGCACCAACTCGGGGAGGACATGTGAAGGGCAAGCAATGACCCTAATGCCATAGTGGTTTATAGGATTTTCCATCCATGGAGAGATGTATGGTTTGTCTTATCTAGGGTGTTGTGACTAAGGCTGTAGTGGCAAACCCCCCCCTGCCAACATTCTGTACCCCGTCTCTTAAGTGGAAGCACGAACCGTCACCACAATCAGTGCAAATGTCACCTAGCATCATCTCTCACTTGCTAAATGCTCAACTCATTACATCCTGTCTGAGTCATAGCATACCATACGGGAGCGATACGATTTAAATTCGCTCTTATCTCGGCAGCACTGCAGAAACCCGGAAAAATATACACTGAAATACAACCGTGATTTTTGAACAGATGTGCACAACAGGATTTGATTCATTGGGCGAGGATATGCGATTGGCATTCTCTGCCTTCTAGATTACTGCTGCTCGTACAGATCTGCGCGCACAGTGGATAACACTTTGTCTTTAGCTGGAGATGAATACAGGCCTAGATAAGGGAGTCTGCTGAATAAATGATATTTATAATCATAGCCCTGGGTGTCTGCTAATGTGCCTGGGGAGACGGAGGTGGAGAGTGGGGGTGGGGAGATGGGGAGCTCCAATCATCTGTCCATCCAACCCCCCCAAGGCGGATGATAATGTGGGTCTAAACTGCTGCACGGGTGGGTAATGGGATTGCGAGCATGCCGGTCTCCTGCTGGATAAGCTCTCCTGAAAGCGACGCTGACCTCTTCCCTGATAGCCAGGACAGGGAGTCAGTTTGGCATGCGTGTGTGTGTCTGTGTGTGTTTGGGGTGGGGGGGTATCATGTCTGAGGCAAAGGGGGGAAAGTGTGTCTGTGGGGAGGGGAAAAGGTGGTGATGTATACGTCTTCCAGCCAGGAAGGATAGGGGAAGGATCAATAAACGATGGGGGAGGATAGTACAGGGATGAAGACTCAGGAAGGGTCATATTTACTGTGATTACATTTCCATGAGATTTCATCACAGGTCAACAGGCCACGTCAACAGCAATCAACATGATTACAGGATGCTTTTAAGCTCATTCTACCAGCTAAAAGGCAACTGAATATGGGAACCAATGCAATGTATGCTGAATGTATGAAATGTAATTCACTATCATCAAATTATAACCAAAACTTTGATAATAGCTGCCAGACTCTGGGCAGCGGAGAAGGGCCCCCACCTCCAACATGAAGACATGGAAGGACATTCCTGAGCTGCACTTTGAAGGGAGCTGTTATAGACGTGTAGCCTGCTCCGAATGCCCTTGGCCTTTAGTGACGAGACTGTTTTCACACACTGCTGTTTTCAATAGCTTCTCTCAGGCAGCCACTAGGAAGCCTTCCCCCCACCCGCAATCCACAAGCAAACCCACTCTGTCAAACCTTTTTCTGACCCCAGCCTACTCCCCCTATTTTGCTCCTCTCCACCTCACCGCAATCTCCGCGTCAGTGGTTCTCATGGGCACACTCCTGTGTGTCTTATGATGTTGAAATGTGAAGAAAATGAAGACTAAAATTCAACCAACCTGAATCACATGTATTTTCCCCCACGATTCTGCATTTCAGTCCTTGTCCTTGCTATATTTTCAAAGAGTGAGTAACTTGCGGCGTGGATTTTTGTGTCTTGCTCAAGTGTGCAGCAGCTTTAAAAAGCCACTGAACTAGTGCACAATCTAAATGAGGCATAATAGATGTGAGAGTGACATAACCATGTTGGAGGGATGTAAGCAGTTTGACAGGAACATTGCTTCTAGCAACTCCTGTGTTGCATTAGTGATGATTTTCCAGGAGGCGCTCACAAAGAGTCTTCAGAACGCTCTCCTGAGCCCCAGCCAAACCCGGAAAAGCCCCAAAACAACAGGCCATGTGCACACAGCAAGCGCTCACAGACACAGCTTCACGCGTTGTTATTCATAACCCATCCTCAACACTGGCCAAATCTATTTCCCCCCACTTCTAAAAAAAATATAGGTCATTCCAATTCTAAAAATGGCTGCCTCTCCCTGGGGCTTGCCAGAGCATGAAATAGACTTTACATCACGTTAGCCGAGCAACAGCAACCAAGAAACTTTCTTTTTGTCGTTGCTCATTTTTCATCCCCTTTGTTGCTGTAATCTAACATACGGTGGTTCTCTCACTCTCTCCTTCTCTTTCGGTTTATGACCTGAATAAGATATCAGCAGTTTGCCAGGTTTGGAATATGACAGGCGAGGCTAAAGTCATGTAGAGATTTAGATAATGTGGTTGCGGAACACTTTACAATGCTTCCCACCTCTGCCTTTCAGACTTCCCTCAGCTGATAAGCACGAGTTCGGGGGTGGATTTCAAAATGCTTTGGATTTAGAAAGTGCCTGCTGATATGGCAACGGTAGTCACATGACAGACAGCACAATTACTTCCTACCTGTTTGTAATACTACCTACTCCCTCAGCCTCTGACAGATGAATTACAACAATATCCACTCTTCCTTTGGGTAGTGGCTGCTACGCTGCAAAACACAATATGCAAAAGTAAGCTGCTCTTGCCTCCATTGTAGCTGTGACAACTTAGACTGCAATTTATGGAGGCAAATTCACTCCAACCAAATGGGTAATGCAGTGAGAGAAATTCTGTCTGTATTTGCTGTAGTTGAGAGGTTGCACATTTCCAGATGCTCTTCCTCTACATGACCATATTGCTGTGTTTTAGTTTTTTGAACAATTCCAGCTCTTTCCTTTCTATGTCCCATGTGTGAAATCCCCAGTGGCTGCGCCTTGCGATGGCCTCATGTTTATTTAAACGTATGGGCGCGGCCGCGGGGCGTCTGGTGCCCCATTCGTTTTCTGTGGTGTTCCCTTAGCCAGCCAACCCCAGGGCCATTCATCAGCTGGGCTAAGTGTAGCGACAGGGTAGAGGGCTAAATGGCACTCCACCACAATGAATGTGACATCAACTCTCCACACAAACCAGCGGGTGTGTCAAAGAGAAGCACAATTACAGAGGAGAAGAAGGGAAGAGGTGGAGAATTGACCATGGATGAAAAGGAAGAGAGAGAGAGAAAGAAAAAGAGAGAGAGAGAGAGACAGTCAGTCATGCAGCTTCTAATTTTGGTGCTGGCTAGAGTAATACTTTGTTCCACCCGGGGCTTTCATGTTGCGAGCGTGAGCCGGCTCAGGACAGACAGGCAGAAGAGCCATGGAGTTAGCAAAGAGCATACTCTTGCTCCGCATCAAAAAATAACACATGCGCACACAAACACACACAAAATAATGAGTAGGAAGAAGATAAACACAAGGCCATACAATGAGAAAAAAAAATCCCCAAGCAATTTTCAGTGATAATGAGCATTTTTGAGTGTGTGCACATATAATCTTGTTTGTCCTGTTTATTTTTTTAATATTTAAACTTCCCTGGATGTTTGTCTTTTACTGTCCTTGTAATAGATGTCAACATAAAATTCCACACGACTGTATGAAAATGTTTCAAAAATGATCTCCCAAATGTGGGTAAGAGAGAGGGAATTACATCCCAGTTGATTGGAGAGCACAACAAAGCGAACTTGGGCAAGGGTCCAAATAAGTAGAAAGATGAAAATATAAAAGGAAGATCAAAAGCAGGATGGAGGAATAAGAAAAAAGGATAGCACTTGGCAAACGTAGACATCCAGCTGTGTGACAGTGAAGAAAATAAATTCTGAAAAGTAATATGGACATGAGCCAAAACACCTGAAACTTATATGGTGTAATGAAAAGAAGAGTCGACACACACAAGATAAGTATATATATATATCTATATATATATCTTTATTTATTTTAATATTTAAACCCACTAAAAGTTGTAAATACAACTTCTGAATGAAAGGCACAGGAAAATCAGACAATGCTGATATAATACTCAAATGAAAAATTACAGTACAAAAGCGGACAGTTAATTACGCACATACAAATCCCTCCAGCTTGAGAGTCCTCCAGACTAGGGAAACAGAAATATACCTGACACAACAAAGGGGGATTCAAAACCAGAAATCCTAGCCGTTAGCCAAACTATTCTTTATTGCTTTTCCAAACTGACAAGATTTACGTCGACTCCCCGGGTCTTGCAGAAGGCCAAAAAGCAACTGCTGTGCTTTCCAGTTTCCTTGTGGATGGAGTGGCTCATATTTATTTGATTATCGGCCTTCCTATTGACTGTGCTACACAACACTCCATTGGGCGTTAAGCATCTGTTTCACAACATCAAGACAGATGACATTATACAAAACAAATGGGACCAGAAAGGGGATTTGTGAGGTGCTTTGAGTAAGATCTCTCATAATCCATTACCAAATGAGCCTATATTTGTGATTATGCTTTAATTTATTGGTCCACTGAGTGTAAAATCAACTCAAATGTGCTAATTTGCTGAATATTAAAAAAAAAAAAAAAAAATCATAGCTGAAACATTTGGAGCTTGATGACTCAAAGTGACGCTGAGTGTTGATGACACTCCTCTTAAAATATGCAACTTCTGTGCTGCAAAATTTTAAACTTGCAGGTCAGAAGTTAGATCTGGAGAAAGCAGAGGAGCCCTGTTCATTCAGGATATCCTCATTTCCTTTTCGAACACTTGAGTTTACTGCACTCAACACCAGTGGGAGAAGCTTGACAATGGGATTCATTTATCAATTACAGCCAATTAAAGAGAATCTGGCACTAGAGGCCACTGCCATGCAGTTTTATAGCGTTTCCCTGTCCTCTTAAGAATCACTTCATCGCCCCTATTCCTTGTAGTCAAGATCCTTTGACCTTGTTGAAGAAAAACTCAATCATTTCACCTCATATGAGTCATCAATCAACAAAGAACATTAGCAAAGGAGAGGGGGTCATGTGACGTTGTTGACGTACAGTATTGCCGATCTTAGTCTTGGTAATCCCTGGATTTGTTTTTTATTGAAAGAAAAATCACTATGGAGGCCCAGCAGTTCCTATGAGATTGTGTAGACAGTAAGGTTCCTTTGGACAGCTCTGCTGGGGAATAACTGGAGGGAAAGGCGCTGTCACGCTATACTGTTGGGGGTTCTTAATGTTACATATAGCCTCTTTGGTATATGCATATCTGCATCAATGGACCACCACTGTCCAATTATCCCCTTCCTATTTCCTTTTTCCTATGTACAGCTGTCTCACTCTTTCTCTAGTTCTCTTTCTCTAGGAAAAAAACAATGAGAAAAAAAATGCTGATTGCCACACTCGAGAGATCTGGAAATGGAGTGATTGATTGGAGTAGCAGGAAATAAGACTTATATAGCTGTCATGGGTTTTCTTTTTCTCCTGCATGAAAACCAACCCCCCAACCCCCTGCTTCTCTCTACCTGCTGTAGCTTGGCCTTCCCCGCTGCCTGACAGCAGGAGATTCATGCTACCTCTGCCTTCCCTGCAGCCATGCTACTGAGTGGAAGCCACGGCGCACCAAAAATGTAAACGTGCCAATCTACTTAAATTCGGCCCTCAAAAACAACAGGAACGAGAGATCTTGGGGGCAAAATGAAACAGGTGTTAAGATTCAATGTTATCAAACACAACATAGTTCTGATGGAGAGAGGGT
Organism: Centroberyx affinis; assembly: GCF_046629955.1. Taxonomy (NCBI): domain Eukaryota; kingdom Metazoa; phylum Chordata; class Actinopteri; order Beryciformes; family Berycidae; genus Centroberyx; species Centroberyx affinis. Next base: position 136,746 of record NW_027279100.1, read on the forward strand.
AGTGTCTACAGAGTGAGCAGGAGAATGGATGTGGTCAGGGCTGTGTGATGCCGCCGCTGCTGTTGTTGCTGCTTGGATGCTCTGGGTTGCGTTAACCTAGGTCCAGTGGAGAATGTGTTCACCAAAGCCCTTTCCCCTTCCCCCCCCCAGGGTGGCGGGCCCACCCTGGGAGAGGAGAGGTTACTCCTATTCCCTCTCTATCCTGGTCCTAACCAGAATCTCTTAGCTCCACCCTCTTCTTTCACACAAACGCAAAGTCAGGTAAAAGCTAGAGCTTTAACAAATCTGCTTTGAAGTTCAATTTCTACATTTCCTGATGAAAGCAGCCCCCCCCCCTCTCTCTCTCTGCTCCAGTGTCAAGAGGGGCGGATGACATCTCGTACAAGAACCAGGATCTCGGAGTTCAAAGATCAGAGTACAGGATCCGCTCCCTCAGCGCCTCAGGCTAACGCCAACTCCGTTCATTACCTGGCCGTAGCGGAGGAGGAAGCAGCAGCTAGCTGTGTGAGGTACTCGCGCAGTTCCTTGGCCGCCTGGAAGCGGCCGTAGCGCTTTTTGGGGTTGGTGCACTCGTCCAACAGGGCCTCAAGTTGTCCATCTTTGGCTATGTGGGCAGGGGGGTCGTGGAGGAGGCCTCCGGTGGTGCCCCGCCACGTAGCGTAGCGTGACAGCAGGTTCTGGCACACGGCGTAGTAGTTGTGGTCCACAGTGACCCTGGAGCAAAGGGACTCCTTGGAGAACGACAGGCAGGCCTCCTTGTCACACTCCTCAAAACGGCTCTCATACCACACATCATAGTTTTCTGGCTTGTCTGCAGCGGGACAGAGAGAGGGACAGTTAGATGAGCAAGCTGCTATAAAAACACATTGATCATAAAAGAAAAAACAAAGTCAATAATTTTAATAGAGTCGAAGTGGCACAACACTCATTTCCAAGTATTTATTGCACCATAAGCGTGATGTTTCTTTCTTACAGCCTCCACCAGATGAATACGTAATGAAATCAGGATGTTTCAGTCTTGCGACCTTTGATCAAAGTCGTACAGCCAGAATGTCATGATTTTATTACAGCGCAATATGTATTCATACATTTTTGCAGTGCCTCATCCCCTCCAGGTATTATTTTATTTTAGATTATAGATAGCATCTCTTCTCAGGCTGTTAGAACACATTTCTCTTTCCACTGAGTTGATTATTATTAAAATCTGGAACAACTCAAGACATTCTTCTGGGAAATTTAAAGTACAACTGATTTCAAGTGAATACAACATACTCTTTGACCACATCTGATTATTAACATACCATTATCTGGGGAAAAACAATTGCCATTTCATTAGTTTGTGTGATTTCTTACTCATGGTCAAGGGTAGGACAAAGTTAAGAACATAAGTGGTGAGATTAACTCAACCTGACCAGACAGGACCAGGGTGCCATTCTTAACGTCTCACAGGCTATTACAGGGAATTCTTTTTGGATGCACACGGCCAGTCAAACAACTCATCTATTGTTTCATCCAACAAAAATGAACCACTTTCCAGATTTATTGAGCAAATCAATTTCCTTCTCTAGCTCATTTCTGCTTTTCTTTTTTTCACTTTAGAGACTTGTGCTGGGGAGAGAGGGAGGCAAAGAAATAACCTGGAATGATGAGAAAGCCATTGTTTTTTGCATTAAAAAGCAGATCAATAACTTTGGGGTGGGGGTGGGGTAGAGGACCCCAGAGGATGCAAACACATAATCAGTGTATCAGCGTTCTAATGCACTTCTCTCCTGGCTCGTCAGAACAACTCAATCAAACATCCAGCGCTGCCCCGTTAGCAAGGGGTCCCTGTGGCCCCCCGAAGAGGAGGGGCCCATCCACCTCAATCAGCGTGGGTGATGAAGATGGATCTGCCTATATGCATGCCACACGCGCATGCACACACACACACACACACAGACCCACACACACGCGCAGGTGCACACAGATGTACGTGCACACGCGAACCAAGGTGAGGTGAAGGCAATTAATGTTTCAGAGGCGGCCATGCATCACACCTCAGCACTGATTGACAGATGGCATCAGGAGAGCGTCCCATTCTCACTCACTCACTCACTCACACGCAGCAGGCAGGCAGAACGACTAAAAAGAACAAGAAGGGAGGCGATGGTTCACTGTCAAGGACAAAGATGAGCACAGCAAAAAAAGTACTTTGAGATTAAACTAAAGGCAAAAGGGAGGCTGTGGTCTATCTATTTACTTGCACCTCAATCCCCTCCGTTCCACCCTTACTGCAGGCCTGGGTATAACAAAGCTAGAACATTTCCAAAGCAAACTGAATCATTTCCAATTCAAATGAGTCCAAGAGCAGTGGATGAGGTAGGCCAGCCAGTCTCTGTCCGTCTCCCACGTACCCATCACCTTCCATGTTAAGGAGCTCAGGTCCGTCTTATATGCATTCTCCTCACTCCTCTGACTTCCCAGGGCCATACTGAGAAGGGACATTGGGCCTGAAATGCTTGTTAGCGTGGCCTTACTAGTGGCATTCAAAAGTACAAGCTCGGTTTTAACGATGCGTGCGCGTGTTAGATTGTATTATTGAGTCTGAGAGAGAGAGAGAGTGTGTGCGTGTGTGAGTGTACGTGTTCGAGTGCGAGCGACGTTGTTGGGGAGAGAGAGAATGAGAGAGAGAGTGAGTGAAGTGTGTGTTACATTATACAGCATGTGTTTCCAAAAACCACTGGGGGTGAAACCATCCTCAAGCGCTATAAACTCAATGAAGTGGAATGACTCCTTTCGCACCATTGGATTACGCAAACACAGCACACGGCACAACTCGAACACGGTATGTGTTTTATCTCGCCGACCGGCCGCATCAATATGGATGCTCCAACGAGAGGGGTGGAACGACGCGTGGCTTTCTGCATGTTTGATTTGCAAATCAATGGGTCTCTGTTTAGACTGATGAGATTCGTACCGCGCTTTAACTCTCCTTCAATCTCAGCTCTAATTGTTGGGATTGAATTCTCTGCTAAGGCGGAGTCTTGGAAGGTTACCGCGCCAGTTTCCTAGTACCGTCTGACACATACCCATGACCTTGTAATACTCATTACCATCATCATCCCTCTTCTTCCTGCTGTGCCCTGGCACTTGGCGCACACACACACACACACACACACACAGAAGCACATAAACATTCTTGGGGCTTACACTCTGAATGGCCAGGGTAAGCAGCTTGAGTTGTCAAGCTCTAAATGTGTCAGCCATACAAAGGGAGTCTCAACCTCGCTGGATCGTGCTCCAGGACTAGAAAAGGGCTACTGTGACAGGGTGGAAAATTGCGGCTATTGGCAATAATGCGCATACACACACACACACACACACACACGCACACACACACACACGCGCGCACACACACACGCACACACACACACGCATGAACGCACACTGGTATCAACACATAGGAAATAAAATACATAGGGGAAAAAGTCTATGGGGAATATTGCCGTATTTGAAAACACAGGCACCGACAGCCACCCACAAACTCACGAGCACACACAGAAACAAACACACGAATGTACTCACGCACACACACTCGTGCACACACGCACACAGGCTGACATGTTGTGCCACCATTCACGATTTTCCGGTGTCAGGCCTTGTAATTTGGCCAACCAGCACTTTATCTCAGGATGAATTTGTCACGATACTTGCACTCCAACTCACAAACACACACACACATATACACAAACGCGCACTCTTTCTCACGCACACACACACACACACACACAATAACTCATATCTGTCACAGGGCACAATGGTGGAACCTCAACACCTAGCGACACAACAGTTTATCACTTTAATAGGATTTCTGCAGGAAGGGACACATCTAAGAGCCTGGCTGGGTGGTCCTCCCTCTCTCTGAAGTAGCCCTAGGAAGGAGGACTGAGGGCTAGGAAACTGCCACGGCAGGTGCATGATGTACAGCTCTCCCTCTCCTTGTTATGAGGTTTATTCTGAGAGAAAGAAACTGGGGCAGCGGAGATGGCTCGTTATGCGGAACGATCTGTGCTTTGATGGGGACACGCGTGTCAGAGGCAGGAGGGGTACTGGAGGAGTACATTCTCAGAAGAGAGACAAGGTTTCGGCCGCATGCAGATTGTCAACAATGGTACCCTCCCTTGAGACCTTTCCTTGACCTTACTCACTGCATCATGTGTTACAGTGGACAGTTTCAGTTCTGACATAAAATAAAGTGTCTTCTAGAGCAGTGATTCTCAACCTTTTTCATATCAAGGAGCCTTAATTTAGTACACATTACAGCAAAGGACCCCCATTTGAGATTTTTTTACCCAAATCTGAGAATATTTTTATTGTTAGATATGATTTTGTCCAGAATTCCATGACTATCTGTATTGTAGGTAGAGAGATAACAGTGAAACTATGATCAAAATAATAATTCTTCTACATTCTTTAATTGTGTTAACTTCTTGTAAATGAATTAATGGGGAAGTTTAACAATTCATCAATTCGCTGGGGAACACCTGGAACCCCTTCAAGGACCCCTGGTGGTCGCTAGACCCCACGTTGAGAACCAATGTTCTAGAGAATCACAGCGAGAGAGTGATAGAGTGGTCGAAAGTGTTAATGTATGCTAAGTATAAGCAGCAATTCTCTCATTTTGCTCCAGAGGTCCAGAGACAGTGACGATCGGAAGCTTGCATGTGTAAAGGAAGTGAGACACAAGCACACTCAAGTATACGGGCAAGCACACGCATGTTCACCAACAAAGAGGAATTGCCATGGCAACTGAGGGAATATGCTAAATAGACATTCCTGCGCATTACACATGGATGTACACACATACACCTACACGCACAGCATATATATATGTTTGGGTGATGATGGACGTTGCCACTCACTCTGCTTGATCAGCCTCTTGTCTGCCACGAGAACATTCTCTGCGTCAACAACGATGACCTTGCCGTCACGCGGGCCCACGGCGAAGTTGTCGAAGCTGACGTCAAGCAGGTAGAGGGCGAACTCGAAGTCGTTGTTAGTTAGCTGCTCGGCGATGTCCATCAGCTGACGCGCCAGATCTACCCTCTTCTCCCACGGTGCGTTGTAGAAGCTCCACAGCTCCTCGCCCACGTAGTTGACAGCTACCACGCGCCCGCACGCTCCCAGGTACTTGGCGAATGGCCACCCTTCGTCAGACGGAAAGCTCTGGAAAGAGGGAGAGAGAGAACAGGGAACAAAGACAGTTTAAGAACAGAGAAAAAAAATGAGTCGGCTGTGTAGTGCAGAGTCAGTCAAGAACAAACGCGAATTCGCAATAGCTGCGACCATGTACGCTCATACATACACGAGTGGGGAAATTTTTGAGGACCAACCAACCAAACAACCGACCGACCGACAGAGCGAGCTATAGAGCTGCTGGTCGCAGCTAAAAAAGTGTAAGTGCCCTGTTGGCTTTGAAAAGAAGAGGCTACCACATGAACTGAGAAAACCTTCTGACAGTCAGAAACTATTTGTTTAACTTTCACAGAAATTAGTTTCACCACGTAGAGAGGGAAAAAGGAAAATTTCCAGACACCAAACACAAAGAAATGCCCAGGTAAGGGCATTGTGTATGTGTTCAGCCATAGGTATTCTTGATACGCCATTCTAAGTACAACAGTTGAAAATCTGCCAAAGCGTCACGTGAAAAGGAGCCAGCAGTGGGTATAACGGATTGGATTTAATAAAAGGAAAAGAGCCAGTTTGTGTTATAGCCCTACAGCTATGGGCTGATGTACGCTGCTGTACTCAGTGTTTCCAGAGAACTGATAGGAGGTGATTTGTGGTAGCAGCAGTTAGCAGAAAAGCCTAATGTGTTGTGATGCAGCAGCGGGGCGATTCAAACTGCTGCATGATGTTGGCTAACCGAGCTGTTGGTGCGGTTTGGGTGTCCCGACAAGAAATTGCTGTGTATTACAAGTTAAAACTGGTTAATAAAGCCAAGGTAATACCGCTAGACATAAGTGGTCTCACTGCTGCTTCGCAATACCCTCATCTCTCAGATTTTATTTGCATTGTTCCTTCAAGTCATATGAGCCAGTGTTTTCTACCTATGTAGCCCCAGGTTAGAGCAAGGCAGGGAAGCAGGCAAACAAGAACATGCTCACATACACGTACACACACACACACACACACACACACGGCATCATCTGCTATCACTCAAAGTCAAGTATGATCGTCTGGACAGGCAAACACACACTCACACCCACACATACAGACAACTTAAATGAGGCGAGTGCGAAGCAGCTGCAGTTGTCGAACTAGCCAGGCCTCTAAGGGACTGAATTCTGTATGTCTCATTACCGCTTCCTATCGCTCTCCTTGAGCATCGGTGTCTCGAGCTTTCCCTACATCTCTCTCCTTCTCTCTCTCCTGTCTATCTCCCTTCTCCTGGTCTGTTTCATAACCAGGGCAATTACAGATGAGGGGTGGACAAATTAATGGAAAATAATAGAACCAAATCCCCATTTTTTTTACAGCCCACCTGAGTTGTGTTACGAGTGATAGGTTTCCGTCTGTTACGATAAACACCCCTACCATATGCTGACTTAATGACAGCCCACAATCCCTACGTAACAAATCTCTCCTAGGCTGCAGTTTCTGGCAGGCAGCCGCTGCACAGAGACAGACAGAGAGACAGGAGCGCTCATGTTTCACAGCAGCCTCGCTAACCCTCCCTTCCTGAAACCCAATCGCCTCGGAGATATGGCAGAGAGGACACCATGTCACTGCAGGTAAGGTGTGAACAATTGTGACCGTTGCTTCTCACCTTACACTTGTGGTAATTCAATACTTCACCTGCTTTCAATTTCTGTAGAGAAGGGTTTTTAAATATGTATGGTTGCCCTCACTGCCTTTAAACTTTAATGAAATACAAATTATTTAAAAACATACATTTTAACCCCCCCGGCCATGCAGCTGCTGTATCCCAAAGACAACTGCTGGACTCCTGCCGCGCTGGATTTGTGGTACTGAGGTGGTGCATGTGATAAAGTAGTGATAGCTCAGTGAATGGATGATTACACAGCGATTCGCAGGTTCACTAGCGCACCTTTATCCAGAGTCAAGATGTTTTTTCCTCAGATACTCCACAATTTATGCTGCTCTTAAGCTCCCTTATCATATCCCTTGACTAGGCTATAATTTGCCAAGTGTAAGGAGGGCCAAAGCATATGGTGCCCACCTGTGCTGTAGAGCATGATGCAACAAGCTGAATGCAATTTTCACTTGAGGCCAAGGCTGCCTTGGAAGGAGCCCCTTGTTGGACACACAACCATGAAGATTTCTTCAAACAGAGAAAGACTTTTAGAACAAATCAGTCTGAGTAAGTGGTGTAAATCTATACCTTAGGCCTATCTCTTGTTCTCATCAGTTTCAAAAATGAACCACCACCAAGAGGAGGAGGACACTGATAAGTTGCATGGAGGCAGTCTGGTCTCGCCTATTTCCCTGAGGTGGTCCAATCAATTGTGGGCCAGACAAAAGTCTGTCCAGGTAGTACTATTGGCTTCCAGCAGCCTGTCTGTCTGTCTGTGTCCATCATCCTAAGACTTGGCATGACCCACCACAACTTCCCCAAAGTCTTTAACAGACGCCCAGCTTAATAGTTTTCCTATACACTTTCTGACAAACTTGACAGCAAAGAGGAAAAGAAAGTAGAGATGTCTCAAAGATTGAACAATTCCAACTGATACAATGAATGAATGGGCTGACTGTACTCCCAAATACTGGGACTGGCAGGAAAGGAAACAATCTCAGACTATTGAGACGTGGCCAGCCGATAGGGATTCCCATATTAGAGATTTTAGGATTAGGGACTTAACAGGCTAAATATCTAAAATGGCTTCCTAATTTCTGAAGTTGGTATAGAAAGATTAGGCTGAAGCTGGATCAGTTGGTGGTACATCCCTATTAGGCCCGCTTCCCTCTGACCCGGCTTCAAACCTCAGATCGCTTTATGTTGCTGCAAATCTAAGCGGCTCTTAGTCTTGTTGACAGAAGTTAGCCTGTCCAATGCTACGGCTAAACCTGCTTTGTACAACACCACCTCCCCCCAGGGTAGATGGATAGACGCGGGGGGGAGAGTGAGGGAGAAAGAGCACTATGGAGACGGCAAATAGAAGAGACAAACAGAGTGTCTTGCGCTTCTCCGCTCCAGTGGACAGGAGGAATAAACCAGCAAAGACCTGCCTGCTAAACACATCTCTCTCCACATCTCTCTCTCTCTTTGTTGTCAGGTTGCAGTCTGAATGGGTGCAAAAGTAGAGCGACGGCAGAGGGGGGGGATGGCTGATGGGAGGGAGGGGAAAGATGGATGCCCTAAGGCTACTCTCAGACACTGTCAGCGGCTGTTATAAGAACGCCTTTATGTCCGTCCGGCCCTTGTCCGCGGTTCTTAACAGAGATGTCGCTCATTCACCACCATGACAGCCTCATTGTGCTGCATCAATTACCAAGGTCTCAACAACTCATAGCTACATGCCTTTTTTGACTTGTCCAATATTCAAATTTTATCGGCAACAAGCCTAATGTTGAGAACCACTGGAAGGTGTAGGCAAGCACATGGAAGTGGGCACTTTTGATCCAAACTCGCCTATTGCAGAGGTTGATAAATACTCCACGTGTGCCACCAATCATTCTCCCTTAGCGCTCTTTAAACGGTTACTCTGCAGAAGTCATTAACGTCTGCAATGAGGCGTTGAGGGGGGCGAAATAAATTGGAAAGCCGAGCCTAATATTACATCCACTGCACTTTATCTCTGAGCAGACTTGGGAGGTATGTGTGCGCGTGTGTGTAGGGATTGCACAGGTAGTGAATTTTAACAGTCGTCTTCCAGTGATGGTTATGGTATTCAGAAACGCTGAGGATGCAAAATTGCCAATGACACAACCCAGCAACTTTAACTGCTTCAAAGGTCTTGTGCCTCCTTGCTCTTGTCAATGGATAAAGACCCGTTGTCTCCTGCTTAGCAAAATCTTTAACATATAGAACCTGCTGTCAAATGCATCTGTTATTTACTCTATGCATTTCTGTTCCGATTCCTTGCAGTGTTAGAGAAATAATGAGCATGACTCAGGAGATAATCATAGCAGGGGCGGAAAGTAGACCTAAAATACAGAATCTCCTCATTAAAAAAGACCTTACAGTGAACTCTAGGCCCAAGTCTAACTAATCTAATCTTCAAGATTGTACCGGTGCACTACAGTAGCTCAGACTGGGGGTGTGTGTGTCTTTCTCCCCCCTCCCTATAATACTGTAGACACATTGGCATCCTCTTGGGGGGAGATTGGAGTGGGCTGAAATGAAACAGGGCCACAGACAAATGGGCAGCCTCTAGAGGAGAGGATGAAACGAATGGAGCGAGAGGCACAGGAACACACACCTGCGTCCTGACATCTGCTGACAAAGGCATGCCCTTCTACTGGGCCACTCGGGGGAGGGTGTGGGCGTGTGTGTGTGCGTTCGAAAGAGGCTCTTTGTGCGCGCATGTGTGTGTGTGTGTGTGTGTGTGTAACTGTATCCGAGTGCATGTGAATGAGAACGTGCAACGTGACCAGGGCTGATAACAACCTCTATTCAGAGGCCGAGTAAACATGAGCGGCTCCCAAGATATTGCCTTGGCTGGTCTGCAAAGAACAGTGGTCCATCACACACACAAAAATACAAACTGCCTCACTCACACATACACGCACAGACACACACCAAGCAGTGTTTATAGCTGCAAGGTTTAAAAGGAACCAGTTGCCTTCATCCCGCGACCGCAACCACTTCTCACTCATTACAGACAATGGAAATTAGTAGTTTGCCACAAACGTGTTTCATGTGTGCAGCTAGTGCTTCCTTGTTAAAAGCCCCAGGCAGGGTGTGGTGAAAATTCTCCACATTTTCCGCCCTCATCAGAACCAAACTGCTTCACAGCAAACAAGTCCGGACAGGACTCGTCAAGAGTCCGAAGATCACATGGTGAAGCTGAGGAAGCGTGGCAGATAGACGCACTCAGTCAGACACAACAGCAGCAGCAAAAAACCTTTCAACCCCGTCGCTGCAAAACGAACATTACACAGCCTGTTTATCAAAGGGGCTTAGCGTTAAGAAGGAGTCACATCTGCTCTGCTAGGCCGGGACTGCCAAGCTGGACTTGAAAAAGCACGTCCCTTTTCTGTGCAGCTCTCCTGTTGACCTTGTGTGTCTGGAGGATGTGTGGCGAGCCCCGTCTGGCATTTTGCTGGCCATTTAAGTTTAAAACCCAGCCAGTCAGTCCACAGCGAGAGCTCGGCACCCACAGGGGAGCCGGCGCTAACTCCTCAGCTTGGCACACATGGCGCTACCCCTTTCTTCTCTCTTTCTCTCTTCTGCTGCTGCCGCTTCTCCTTCTAGTCCCTGCTTTTCCCTCTCTCTTTCTTCCACCCCCAAACCCACAATACAGGGCAGTGGGGCTCTCTGTTCCAGACATGGGAGCCAGGAAATGCCTAGTCAGATCACCCAGCTGAGGAGACTGCGTGTGTGTGTATATATAAAGGAGAACGAAGGGTAGTGAGAGACAGAGACTGAAGTGTATGTATCTGAATTTAGAATAGGCCCTTCCTCTTTCTGTACCAGACTTGCGGTTCAAAGAGTGCAAAGTCACAGTGTGTGCAGCTGGCAGCAGGCTTGGGAAAGAGGAAACCGGTTAAATGTAGAAGACAGCCTAAAAGAGACTGGTGTGAGTGTGTCTGTGTGTTTGTGTGTGTGTGGAGAGCAATGGAGAGACAAACAAAGACAATAAGAAAGTAAGAGGGCAAAAAACACTGAGCTCAAATGAGAAATCATGACCAAGGGGGCAGGAAGAGAGAATGAGTAAGACCATGAAGGCTTGTGCGGCAGAGAAAGAAAGACTGGGTGCATGATTCAGTGGGCTCTGCCAAGCAGTGACGGAAATGGGTTAGCTAGGTCGCAAGTTGTGCAGGCCTCTGCTCTGTGGAGAGAGAATGGGAGCAGGATGAGAAATGAGAGCACGGGACAGTGCAGCTTGGGGTTGCTAGCATACACCCTGCCACTAGCTGATAGCTGAAACCCCTGCCGACCTGAATCTAAGCCACGGTGCGCAGAGCCACCTCATAAATCCCTTCTGCTGGAAGAGGAATGTATTAAGTCATAGGCAGTGGTGTTGACTCAGTCTAGGTGGTATTGCTGCCCACACGGGTGGGGAGGAACCCAAGCGAAACTTGGCCTCAGACCTGAGGGTTGTGGGTTTGAGGCATACATCAAGGGTTGTGTATTTCAGAACAGGCGCCAACTATACCAGGGGAACTACACTAGAGCAGCAGGCGTAGTGAGCAGGGAGTCTGCTGTAGCTGACCTTATGCTCCGACTTCCCTGCGGAACAGGACAAGCAAAAAGGAAATTTCCCTACAAGGATCAATTAAGTATCACACATGCTAGAAAAGGCTTTCAAGAACTGTGATGAAAGCAGTCTATGAGCAGTCCCCTTAGCAACTAGGAGTTTAGATGTTAACTTGTTGGTGGCTATTCTGTGGGTGAATAGAGCTTTAATATTCGTCTTTAATAATTATAAGAGTTTGAATACTAGCCTCCAGTGCAGGAGAGATTTTCTCTGACAGGAGCTAGGTGCCGGACACTTTATTGCAGTAGTCAATTATATTACTGCAGGCTAGCTGATGTGATAAGAGGCATTTTCTTACGCTAACATTAGGCCCTGGGCTCTCCAGAGGAGGAGAGCGTAGTAAAGAGCCACTTGTTACCGGCCCATATTGGTTGTGGCCACCTAAAAGGGGCCCTGGGAGAGTTATGAATGGGGTTAGCGTTAGCCTCTCCAGTGTTGCAGAACTGGGTCTTGAGGAGCTGGGCATGAGGTACGTTGGGGGGTGGGCTGTAACAGTAGGAAGCTGGGGGATGGAGAAAACTAAAAAAGGGGTGGGTGGTAGTGGTGGCGGGGGAGGGGGGGGTTCAGCCACGGGCATTTACCTAACCAAACACAGCTGTCATGTGTGTGTATGTGTGTTCGGAGAGAGAGAGAGACAGAGAGAGAGAGGGAGAAAGAGAGAAAGGATTATGGTAACACAAGCAGTCTGGCTCATTCAAATGGGGGAAAACACCACAAGGCTCTGGCTTGTGCAACACACACACATACACACACACACACTCTCCCCTCCTCCTCCTCTTCTCCCCTTTCCACCAGGGCCTCCATCCAGGGAGGGCAGCCAAAAGAGGGGAGTCGGGCCCAGATAACTCCCTGTCTTATCCTAACAGGATTCAGTCTGTACACAAAGGCCTAAAAGAATAATGAAAGGGGGTTTGGGAGCACTTGAAGCAGGGTTAAGCGGCATACACAAGCCCCTCTCTTATGTGCTAAGAGCATCACAATCCCCCAGACCCAAAAACAAAAGGTACTAATCACAGACTAGCAACTTAAATACTATTTACCGGTGGACCTCGGTCACTGAGCTGGCCCTGGAGACAGAGGGATCTTGTTTAAGCCTGGATAGCACTCAGTGTCTGTGATTAAATGAAAACAAATAAAAACAAAAAAAAAAACAGGCTTTGGTCCTAAAAGGCATGACCAACAAAGTCGGACAATAAGATTTATGCTGTTTATTTTGGGTTAGTTTCCCAAAGTGGATGAGAATCATATTAGATTATGCCGAGCCTCATTAAATCAACTGTGTGGCAAAGAGGCATCCCCCCCCCCCCCACCGCTTAAAAAAAAATGCAAACAAGCAGCTAGTGTTTGCTCAAAGCGCTGCGAATGTTTACTTTCGCATTTGCGTTAAAATGCTGCTGTCAAAAATCTTGTGAGGAATATGAGATCAGGTCATCCCCCTCTCGGTTCCATATCTTCGCTGATGTAGCATCAGCGTCAGACCTCTGTGTTCTTGGAAAACAGATAGTGTTGCGTGACAGCCTCGTGTCTCCTGAGGAACGTGTCTCAGTGTCAGGTAAGGCCAGGGTGTTGAACTGGGTGGTGGGTAGCAGGGTGGGGTGGTGGATCGGTGGAAGGTGGGGGAGAGACAGTAATAGAAAGAGAGAAAGAGGCATCTAGGAGAGCACAGATTTGAGTCTGGAGGAGATGAGAGTACCCTTGACTGAGTTAACCCCACAGGCCTGTCACATCCTATTCTCAGCTTCACTGAGCAAGACAGGGCTGAGGACCAAAAAGGGGTGCTAGCACAGTCACATTCTGCTGGCTAACTCACCCGAGCTTAATGATTTGGAAGTGAGGGCTAGGGTAAATCGCTCTAATTTAAAGCTAGTCCAGACATAGTCTATCAAATACGGCCATCACCTGATAAATCAGTGAGTCATCGAGCTGGAGCAGACAGGCCAAGGATGGCAAATGCAATTTCAAATACAGTTCAACTAGAAAAATAAGGGAAAAAACATCACTCACTTTTAATGAGAAGTTATTGTATCAAGAGCTATGGGTTTGTGCATGTAATTTCTCTGGTTGTGCCAGGACCTAGTCTGAACACAAGCATAATAAGCATAGTAACAGAGAGACTTCTGCAAAAATAGGAAAAACAAAATACGTTTTTTTTTTCCAAGTCAGTATTTCCATTAAACTTTACAAAAAGAAAAAAAAACACTGGCTAAGGTAACACAAGGGAGAAAAAAAGACGTGGTTGCATAAGGGGCTTCTCATTTCACAAGGATTTTCTTGTTCGGCTGTCGTCATTTTGTCTTCCAAAAATATTTATTCCCCAAAGCCAAATTGTCTTCCACGTGACAGAGGAGTGGGGGCGGGGGTGGGGTGTGTGTGTGCTTGTATTCCACAGAGCACACAGAAAACGCATTGTTGGCCAAACCCGAAACAACACGGCAGATTGTTTTCCCACTGACAAAGAGGGTCTGGTTTCTCATACTGAAACAGGGCCGATTTACTGCCTGTGGCTTCAAAAGACTGGAAACAGAAGCCATTCTGGAGAGCGCAGCTCGCTGAGCAGACAACAGCAATGTTATTCACATTATTCAGCTGAATAAAGCCAGAGGAGAGAGATAGAGAAAACCCCCAAAACCATAACGCTAGCGACCAATGACAGTAGGAAAACATCTAGTCTAAATATAGCGCAGTTGAATTACAGTGTAAGCGATTCTGGCCTCTCCAGCTCGCTGAGGAGTTTTGAAACTGTATCCAGGCATAATCAAGTATCGGTCTAGGTCTAACAAGAGGAAGTGTGATAAACAGTAGAAATGGAGATCAGATTTCATCAAATGATGGGTCATAAAATTTGGTCTACATTCTTCTATCTTTTGTCCGAATCAGTCCCCATACGCAAGCACTAACCTCTGGCAAGAAAGCAGCAGTGAGACTATGGCGTTGTAGTACAGCACATCTTCTGCTCAATCTCTATAGACACCATTAATTCTTTATGGTCTACTGCTGCCCAACCTTGTGCATAGGGTCTCTCGGTCTCTCAGCAAATTTTCTCCTCATCTTTTGAGTTCAGTGATGCTGAGAACAGTCAAGGCACTCAAGATCTATGCCTCTTTCAGTTGTCTGGCACATTTTTCTCTACATTAATCATCCGCACAATCCATGCCCACTGTGTCTTACCCCTCTCCTGGTGCTGGCGAGTATTCAGACCCCAGGGTTCCTGCTTATGCCCATAGGTCACAAGTTCAGGACCAGCTCAACAATTCATGAGTCCCTGTAAACACGCAATGGCAATTCGGCACAGGGAGCGACTTGTGTAAAATGTGTTTGTGTGTGTGTGTGTGATGTGATGTGTGATGTGATGTGTGTAGTTGTGTGCACGATAAGGAAAGGGGATGATTCACCAAGCCTCTGAACTGGGGCATAATGGCATTAAAACACTGATGGAATTATCTGGCCAGAGTTTGTGGAGCGTAGACAAGGGACGGGCAAAAATAGGGGAGGATGACACAGACGGAAGAGAGAGAAAAGGCTAAAGAAAGAAGAGAAAGAGAGTAGGGGGGAGGGCAAGCGACCACACAAGGCTAATCAGATTTTATAGATCGACTGGACTAAAGGGCTGATCTCGCCTTTTGTCCTCCGAAATGCCCGGAGGTGTCCGGCCCTGTGTGGGGGGGATTGGAGGTCAACGTAAGTTATTGAATGTCTACACAGGCCGTAACCATTGTTGCTCTGACCCCTCACAAGACATGGTCAATGCCAGATTGAAATTGCAATTGATTGGCTGCTTGTAAATCAGTGAGGGAAAAGGACGTGGATAGAGCCGCTATGATATACACGAAGGATGACAGAATAACCTGATGTCAAAGGAAGACAATTAAGTGCTGAGAAATTTTAATAAGCACCCTTTTACCATTTGCTAATTTAGGTCAAGTAAAAAAGATTTTCAACACCAGAGAAAAAAATATATTATTGGCACTTCAGGCCTCAGTAATTACTAAAACCTAATTGCATGAGTAATAGGGTATTTTTAATTTTGAAATGTAATTAAAATCCAGTTGCATCAATAACAGAGTATACATTTGATTTTTAAAATGCTGTTTTTATCATGCACTGCTTGCACACCTATTGCAGTACAATTTACCTCCCATAGCTGATTTAAGTCACAATATGTATAATGTACTTTTCACTTGTGTTGCCATTACAGGAGATTTTTGTGCCAATAATATTTGATATAGATTTTTTTCCTTCATCTAACGAAATCTCTGTAATTATATACAGTACATATATATAATTACGTATTTTTGTTCTGTAATGCTGAAAGTTATAACAATAATAATAATAATAATAATAATAATAATAATAATAATAATCGGTAGAAACAAAAAAATACCATTTATTATTTTGGAAGAAATAATTAAAGCACAATCAACAATATTGGTGCTAATAACATTGAGCAGCACTGTAAGAGATTCCTTCAAGTACAGTCCAGCAATGACCAGGATCCAATGGATAGACACATGTTAAAAATAACAACAACTCGGACCATTTACAGATGCACCCCTGAATAATTCACAACTGCCCTACATATAGTGTTAAATATGCAGTACTGCCGCTAGCCAAAATCTCTCATCTTTTGGGAGGCCACAGCACTTAAACCCTTCTCCATGCTGAGCGAGGGAATATTTGGGCTCTTGATAGTCGAGATGTAGTCTTAGTGTAGCCCTAGACTTTAGGGAGAGTCTAATGGCTTGTCTCAGATCTATGGCAGAGGAAGGAAAAGGAGGATTCCCACCCTGTAATTTACTGGGGGCTTGGTTGGCCAACACCCTGGCCTGCTTTATACTGACACTCCTATTCTCCTGAAGGCTCTTCCTCTTCCAAGGGCAATCCAGGTCACAGATCAACTAGCTCTTTATCAAGATGTGGAAGTTTCTTGAACCATTGTTTTGGTGGAACACTCATTCATTAAGGGACACATGCATTTTGCTATGAATAGTAGCTGTCCAGGAAAACTACGCACATGGAAAAGACATTAAAAAGATCACAATACCTGTAGTACAAGCGGCTCTGGGTTGAATGCCAAGGTCATGAGCAGCTGCATCCTCTCTGTGTCCTTGAGGTTCTTGAGCAGGAAGCTGCCTGAGTCTTTGGTCTCAGCATACCTGCGGACCACGCGGTCCAGCAGCCTCTGAGAGGGGCAGTGCACCAGATCTGACCAGCCCTCCACCACCTCTGGAGTGAGCAGACGAACGTCCCCATTGAGCCGGGCAAATTCTGTCTTGTACATGGCCTGGATGAGGTCACAGCGTGGCCTGCCCGTGGCCCTCTTGCAGATTTTCTGGTCTATGTCAGCCAGTTCCTGGTTGGAGCCAAGCCGTTTGAGCACCACACGACGGGTGCCCTCCCTGGGCTCACCATACTGAGCAAAGTAAACATTCTTGACGTTGAAGACATCTAGGAATCGCAGACGACCCCAGGTTTCGAAGGACACCTGGCCGTTCATGAACTTGCGGCACCAGCTGGTGCCAAAGCAGGCGGGACACTTGTTGAGGTTGATGAAGCGTCTGTCTGTGAGCTCATTCTTCTGGAAGGAGGCGAACAGGTTGTGGGTGTTCATCAGCAGGATGACAAACAAGCCCACCACCAATAGGAGCTTCAGACAGCGGTAGAGGCGGCCAAGTTTGAGAGGCAGGAAGCGCAGCATGTTGGGGCAGGATGGGGAGGGGACGGGGGGATCTTGAGGGACAGGGGAGAGGAGGGGTACTGAGATGATCGTCAGGAAGCTAACCTCAATGCCTCTCCGTCATGGTGTACTGGGGTATCTTCTAAAGCGGCAGGCAGGGGCGAGGTTGGCACAGCTGCCCCGTGCCAAGCTCTGGCAGAGGCCGGTGAGTCATGTTCTCCCTTCTTAGTGTGTGCGCGCAACCCCGAACCAGCAGGCCTGAAATCAAGAAAAGAGAGCAAGGGAGAAACACATTACATCAGGGCAAATGAAAAAGCTACATTTCACAACAGTTGAGACACTGAATGTGGCCCTTTTGGTCATGGATAACAAGTAAAAAAAGGCTCATTTAATTTTTCCACCGCTGGGCCTGCAACTTGAACCCCCAAGTACCAACATGCAATACCTCCTATAAAACAAAGAAGCACTTTCTGTGGCATATGAAATTGTTTCACAAATTGGAATTGCTTGGGTCATTTGAGAGAATTCATTACTTTTTGAGCAGAAACGAGATGGCCCAGAGCCAATGCAATAAACCTGCCTGTGCCCGTTTGCGCTCTTTCTCTTTGGGAAATCACTTCTTACAACCCCCAATATAAAAAATGATAAATAAAAGTATGGAAAAGGGAGGAATAAAGTGTCAGTGATCAAATTAAGAGGCAATGTAGAACATCCTCTCCCAGTATAAATAAAGTGGTCTGGACTCTGGAGAGGATTCCTCAGAGGACCTCACTCTGTGGCTATAGGAGCATCCATCATTTTGCCCCCTGATGCACCGCGAAATAACAAGCCCTCTGCATAGTGCAACAGTAACACAGTGCTCACAAATCTAGTTCTATTTGTTCTCTCTTCAAACGGAAGAGCTTCCCTTTGCATTGTGAAGACAGTCACGCTGAGTGTAGTTTAACCTTTGATCAGAGTTGCCCTGCTTGGTTTTAATCAAGCTTTGAAGTTGTCTCTTTGAAAATGGCTGGTATCACTAAAATAACATCAGGGGTTGAAAAAAAAAAAAAAAGAAAACAGCTCCTCCCTAGGCATGGTGTGAATGCATCTGTTAGGCAGGTTGAGGTCAGCAGTGAAGGGAATGGTAAGAACCAAGCATGGGCCCACAGTACCAGAGAAAGAACAATGCTCTCAGAAAGCCTCAAAGCCCCCCACAGTTCCCCCATGATAAAGCCATGTTATACCCCTGATCAGCTATTTAGCATTGAGTCTTCAGAAGTCGCTTTGAGAAAGAGACAATGGCTCTGACCATGCAAATTGGCCATCCTCAATTAGAGCTCATTAGGACATGCCTATTAGGATAGCTGACTTGAGAGGGCATGGCTAACGAGCAGGCACACTGGTGTGATTAGTGTGCGTGTCGATGGGTTCCTTGCATTTTACGTTCAGATCGAAGTGGCTGAGATCTGGAAAAGCATGGGGCTGGAGGCAGCCAAGAGAACAGTGGCTGTGAGAGATGTGTGGCTGTGGAGTGTGACAAGGGCCAAGATAAGAAGCTGAATACACGAGTTCTTGCCTCACACCTCTGTCTGGAAATACCACCAGTAGATCAGGCCAGTGTCACCAATGTAAAAATACTGCATACCCAAGTAGGGGAACTACAGCTTCAGTATGTATTTTTTTAAAGGAAAAAAAATATTCAGAATTCCACAACTATTTCTATAAAAATATGTAATCTAAATATGATAGGGGTTAGGACACCAACAGAAATAGTTACCTTCTATCTTAAAACAGCGATCCAATTTTTCTCTTGGGAAACTTAATTCAGTATTAAAAGATATAGGCTACATCTTTGTTTCCTCCTTCTTTTCTGAAGTTTCAATTTCCTTCCTGAAAATACAGCATCAAGCTTCAATGGTTATGTGAAAATTTTTCCCAAGCTAAGGGACAACAGTTCCCTTTTCTGCTGCAGCATGAAAAAGCAGGTTTTTCTATCTGCTGAAAGTAATTTTAAGTTTTACAAATGAATTATCAAGAGGACTGCACGGCTGAAATGACCTCCGATATCTCAGAAACAAAAAAGGTACAACTAAGCTATTACACATTTGCAATTCATCTAAATAGTATTTCATGGAGCAAAAAAATTTAAAAGATTTCAAGGTCCAGGTAGGATCACGACAGATATTTCCAGTGAAATATATTAACAATAACCAAACAACCCCGCCCAACCCCCACCCACTCAAAATGAGCTAAAAAAGAGGGCTAACACGGTGATTTAATAGAGTATGAAAAATTAATTCAGTTCTAACAGACTTGCATTCATATTCAGCAGGAAAGAAGACAGATTGCAAGACAACGGCAGAAATAAAGAAAGCAAGTCGGTGTAAAACGTAAAAAACAACTTTGATAAGAATCAAAAGGATGTCTGCCTTCTATTACAGGGAGTGAGAGGAGGCTGATTGCTTGGGGGAACAAGTGAACATCCCCGGCACTATATGATCTCCATTCAAGTGCCATTTAGCATCTGACACGGGCAGCGACAGCAAAGATCTGGCAGCAAGGACCTAGATCAGGGGGGCAGATATGGGGGTTCAGGTAGGATCGGGAGAGTGGGGCTAAGAGGGAGGGCCGTAACCTCAGCCAGCCTGGGAAGATGCTCAAAAGTCACCTCTTGGTCCCTCGGGGCAGGCAACAGAGTCGGGGCAAGCTGGAACAAGCCCTGAACAAGACCTGTACACTGCAGAGTAATGAGATGCATTGGCTGGCGGCTAACACTGGGAGGATACAGAGGATACTTCTTCCTTCTCTCAAGAGAAAGTGCTAGGCCTCAATTACCTATGAGCATTACCTGGATTATGTGAATGACTTTACTAATTGCTGGGGTGACAAGATAATCTACACAAGGCTTCCCTTCCCTGCCGTTAATGAGAGATTTGAGGTGTTGAAATTCTTAAAATGTTGACAATTAAATGTGTGAAACTGTCACCGATCGTTCATCCTTGATAAACACCTGAAAAGCCTATTAAGGTTGTGCTGCTGTTCAGCACGTAGCTAGCTAGGTAGAAGAATTTAAATGCTACGAGATTTACTGGGTTATTATAGGCTGGAGGAGACCAAAACATTCAGCTGCACTGGAAGGATGGCATGGTAATTTGAGACAGAATATTTTTCCCTGGTAATTTCCCCACTAGACCATACTATTTCTTGTGTATTTTACACCTACAGCAGCATTTATTTTACTTTCTCACTGCCCATTGCTCTAAGCCACCCTCAAGATTATTTAAAATATGGATATGCAGTTATATACCGAGAAACGTAGACTGTACACAGAGTTTTATGGTAAGGTTGCCTACTCAGGTTTTTGGTGAGGGTAAAGTTCACTTTCAGCTCTAAATTAAAGCCAGATGCAGCCGATTCCAACACAGATGTAACCCACCCTAATAGAAGGGCAGTGAAATTTAAAGCAGTGTTTTCTTTTGGACAAACCTCATTGTGCCCACAGAAACTTGTGTTTTAAATTACCCCCACGCACAATACCAAGGGAAAAAACCCTGTTCAGAATGAGCACCAAATTACCTCTCATCATACAGAGCAGCTGCCAAAAGTGGGGTAAGAAAGTTTTTCAGCATACTCACTCTACAAAGTATGGCGGTGAGCGCTTCGACAGAGAGGCAAAGAAAAGAGGGCAAATCAAAGGATGCCTGACTCCTCATGCATGGAAGATGAGTCTCGCATTCAGAATGTTCCAAGTTTGGCAGATGTTAAGAGCCGCAAAACGCCTCATTACTGGGACAGAAAAGGAGCAGGATGAAGCAATAGGCCCCATGTTGGCTTAAAAAAGAATGACAAAGGTCGAGACAAAAGAAGATGACATCCTAATATCTTAACATTTCATTTTTTATAAAACTCAGATTTTGACAAAATCATCCGGATAAGAAATAGGAGCTTGAAAAGGAAATTTCCTTCTTGAATAACCTTTTCCACAGCTCATTGTGTAAAACTATGGGTTCAGATAATGGTGTACGAGGGCAAGGCTACTCTCCAGCTAACCCATTTCCTTTCCTTCCACGGCACCTGAGGCTAAACTTCATTATGATATAATGAAGTCAAGCCAGACGTGAACATGCTTGATTAATTTCACTGGTAATGCAAAAGAGAGTGCAAAGAGAAAGTAAAGTGGGGAACGGGACTGAAATATACTGGAAGAGTTAGCAAAACGGAGAGGGAAAGAGAGAGGAAAGAGATAGAAGGCCAGAGAGAAAGAGAGGAAGACGATGTCAATCAGTGTAACCAAGCTAAAGCCCAGGGACAGCAAAGTGAGAGAGGAATGCTCAGATATTGCCTATGAATGGAAAGAAACCAGAGCAACTGTTCTCCATCTCTGAACGGACACACACACACACACACATTAACGTACCAACCCCAGAGACCGGCGGCATTACCACCAAGCCCCAGTGAAATCCAGTGAAAACCCCAGCCTCCCGACCGACCCCCTTCCATTGCAATGTGCAGCCCAAGCTGGAGAGAGGAACTACTGTTGCCAAGGTTATCGACTGCGGGAGTCAATAATGTTTGATCACAAAAACATTCATCCACAGCCGGATTGCCTCAGTACAGCAAACACAGAGACAGTGATGGATAGATACAAATGACAGAAACATTCGCACGCCTAATGGAAAATTGAGTCCTCAGAATATAAGCACCAATTAGCGGCATCCTCACACAAACATTAGTCCATTCATCCCTGGTCCAAATCAAACGCCAGAGGTTTTAATGAGAGTATCAATGCTATCCGTTTTATGCCAAACTGCCGCAGTCGTCTGAAGGGACAGACTTGAACTGGGAAGAGTTGGGCTGGATTCTTCAGCTGATAATATTTTCATTTTGTTTAATTCAAACAGTTGCAGTTTCTAGTGAGCCGGCTTCAGCACAGATAGCGTTTGAAAGGTTATTGTGCACTTAGATCCGGCTAGTATTATCGCAAACAAATGTGTCATCTAAGTGAGGCTACACTTGAACTGATTAAAACAAGCTGTCAAACAAGCTTCATTTATAACAAACAGGAATTATGTTTACAGTGGAGGAAAATAAAATTGATTACCACACAGCCATGTTTAGGTCAATTCTAATGTGGCTCCAATTGTCACTGATGTACAACAAGTTGCCTTATGATTTGGTGAATTCAGAGCAAAAAAAAATAAAAAAAATCTACTGCTCCTCTGGGAGTTTTTAGCCTATCATTATGTGACTCTCTCCCATGGAGTACTGGGAAACATTCAAATCAGCCACCAGCAGAACTTGGTAAGCAAATCAGTCTATTTTCATAGTTCCCTTGCCAACAAACCTTGCAGAAAAATATCCACTATTAGCCTCCTGTTAATAGAAAAACAAATAATTTTAAGTATGCAATTCTATTCATTAAACTGTAATGGCAAATTCCTTAGGACTTATTATAGGCGTCTTCTGCACCAAACAGCAGGGCTGTTGTGGTAATCTATTTTCCCCTTGAAGAAAAATATCTGCAAGGCCAGAAGTTTGCAAAGAGTGTGCAATCATTAGGCTGTAGAAATCTCATGGTCATATCAATTTGGCCATTACTGTGAATTACACTTTTCATTTTCAAAGCCAGAGCTTTGCTGTCTGATGGGCAATGACTCACTTAGCCTGCTGTTTGCTTGAGCCAACAAGAGACCAACTAGAGGATTAATACACAAGCAAAAAAAAAAAATCTAAATCCAGTTGACCAAGTGGAAACCTGTTGAGCTACATTGTTTTGAATAGTTAAAAACTACAGTGCCAAGTGGAAACCAATGCAAGACCGTTTTTTATTAAATAAAGACTTTCAATGAACAACCAATGTTAAATGCAAATGCATACCTTCTCAACACCAAGATTGTTACTATAATTTGATACAGGTTGCTGCACCCAAGTAGCCAAATATACAAGGTTAAGGGAGAGCACATTCTCTCTGCTCAAATCATACATAGCCTTTATGTTTTATAGCATGCAAACAGTAGGCTACTTTGTCGTTATTTACATGACGTTATATATTTTGCATTAAGTTTGGGTACCTGTTATAAACATGGCATTCATGTCCATTAAGATTTGTAACCTTAGACTCACTACCACCGTTTTGTAGATGGTGGCATTTGTGAAGACCATGTGCTAACGTTCAATGTTTTTGAAAACACTGTGCTCTTGCATTGCATCGTTGCATTCTATTATTTTCTACTGTACAGCTTAGTGTGTCGCTCAAAGTGTTAAACTGCACCAACATATAGAAAAATTAGCAATCCTATAGTTTTTTCTTCCTTTTCATTTTACGTTTTACCAAGGCAAGGCTTCAGAAAACAAGAGTCTCGGTGAGTGTTACGAGGCACAGCGTGCACAACCAGTTTTAAATGGTTAGTTCAAGGCAGTTCGGATCACACACAGAAAAACCAACTGTCAAACAAACCTGTACGACTTTTCTCCCCACTCCGAGTCCGTAGTAGTGAAATGCCTAGCGCTCAGTTGACATCATTCTTCAAAGTTACGGCTACTTAGCTACAAGGCGGGCGACGGACACTTTGAATCACAGCGACTGTATCTAAAAGGAGAACAGCTTATTCAAAGCACGACGAAGATCTCGATCAGGCAAACTCACACGGGCTTCCCATTTCCAGCTCCTACGGTATCTAGCCAGCTAGCCAGCTAGCTGCTGAAATAAACAGTTGTAATGTCGGTTCTTAACTCTTCGTATACCGGACCTTTCCGACCGGACGACGCGGTCCTTTTCACAATGGACAACACCGTCTATATTGTGCATTAATATCCATATCTGTCCGCTTATCATGAGTCCCTTTGTGGTCACAGAAATGCCTCTTTTCTTCTTCTCTCAGGCTGCTGCTCACTCCTCTTCAATACCACAATGGGTTCTGTTTCGACTCTTTTCAACACCATCCTCTTTAGCCTTTACGACATCCGCTGTCTGTTTACGTCCGTGGTTGCTAAGCGATTATTCTAATATTGTCTCGTCTGGAACACCGCCCCCAGTGTAAACTTTGCCCAAATTGCTATTTTTTCCACCACGGTGCTCTTAGAGCAGCAAACAGTTTTGTCGATTTCAAACACGAGCGTATACCTATAATTTAAATTCAGCTATTCTTAGGCTACCCTACCGTTACTCTCCCCAGTATTAACTTGAAACCTAATAAATGTGATCAAAAAGAAAAAAACAGCCCTGAAATTAGAAGTGGTAACTAAAAGTAGCCTATAAGTGCCACTATAAGAAACTCAACAAATATTGTGTCAACATAACACATATTTACTGTGTATATTAAAAGATGCCTTCAGATGTCTAAATACAGTGATAGACACACTGGTCTCATTCAAAGTCTGCTCTGCTGTGAGGACGAAGCAAAGCTTTGCTTGACAGCGGCTATGGAAGCATGTGGCCATATCCCGGAAGGGGGAAACTGGGCCAAAATCAGAGGTGGCACTGTTAGAATTGGACGGTGTCCATAATGATGAAGGGACCATCCTGCAAAAAATAGTAACATCTGCGGAACCAAGGGAATGCGAAGAGAACTGACTATGAATATTTAATTGGGTTGTGAGCCTACGGCTAGTTTGATCCTGGTGCTTTGGAAGATGGCATTAACTTTACAAAAACTCATTAGCCTAAGAGAGGAGCGCCGCATATGGCAGGACAGACCATATACACTACTGTTTTTATTGTGTTGTCTTTTAAAAACTGAGTGAGAAATACAAAATAAGACACAAGCTAACGGCTGCCTCCAGTTCTTTTTAAATGCAAGAATGCTGCACATAGTCCAATGTGGAAATTAGCTAGGCTATCATTAATAGCATCAAATGAAACCGAAGCTTGCCACGGCTGTGCATAAAAGTAGCCTACATGTGCAATTAGATCAATAGGCCTGATTCACACTTCTTAAGTCTTATAAAGTGCTTCTACTGAACGATGGTATTTAATTAGTCACACATATGCTACAATTAGTACTTTCATTTGGCTGGGGAGAGGGTAAATGAGTTTCATTTTGCCCCCCAGTGTTACTAAAGGACACCAATATCTCGACTTCTGTTTATTTCAAAACTTTAGAGTTTTTTACTCAGTTACTTTTTACAAATCACTTTTTAGTTTTTAAAGCAGGCATCGTAGGCTATAACCATCGGGGTTTACATGAATTATCAAAATAAATCATTACACCCGAACGGCTAATTACCCAAGGACCATAACGAAATCGCTCTAATGAAATCACTTAGACCTAAGGGACAAAGAGAGTTGAGATTTATTATAGAATGAAATGTGCCTTTCACGCGGACGGGGCGTCCAGCAGCTCAACCTGCATTGCTTTGTATATACTGCCATCTGGTGGGAGCTGAGAGGATGACGCCAATAGGCCTGCTGCCTTCAGGTGCTGGAAATATATAGGAATTACGAACAACATGGATTTTCATGAAAGTCGTGATTTACTATGACGTTTTCATCATGTAAACCATGTCAACAACTGATGGTAACTGTGATTTACTTTATTCTTACATGTTATTATATGACAAAGAGAAAGTAAAGTGAGAAACAGGGCTGACATATAGGCTATTGTATCACTGAGTTTAAAGTTTAGTTAATATTTAGTTAATGAAAACATTAATTCCACGTCTCATGCACGTTTTCTCCTCTTCATATTGACTCCTAAAATAAAACAACAGCCACCAAAACACCTTTGTCACAGGGCCCATTTTGTTATTTTTGACCAAAAACAACTGAAAGGGCGAAAAGTCGTATTTACGACTGCTGATATTGGAATTAGAAGTTTCCGAGGGGCACTTGAAGGCAGCATGTGCAGTTGTGATGCGGATGTTGCTGTTGACGAAATGAATGAGAAGTAATACAGTTATTTGCGAAATTTTGAACTAAACGTTGAACATGTCGGATTTTTCGAAACACAGACAAGATAGTGCAGCGTTACTTGCTGTAATTGGTTTCATAATTATAACCATTCTGAGTGTGTGGAAGTTAAAACAATTTAAATATAGACTTGTACATGAAACTGGAGGTGCAATGTTTTATGGTAAGTAGCTTGAACTGATATAGGGTACGGAAGTCATTCAACAACTTCCTGAATCCGCAGTTTAAATAAGAAATTTGATTTTTAATTAAATAAAGGCACACATTGCTGGCTAAGTAGAGATGTATGGAGTTTGCCCAGTTTTTTAGGCTGATATAACTCGTTATGGAAATTCATATTTCTTTACACACCATACAGCATCACACTGATGTAAGTTATGATGTTCATAAATTAAGTAAATTATGAGGATAAGGCCTTTTAAAGAACAAAAAACACAGAAATTAATGTTTTACTGAATATATAGCCTAATTCATATTTTGGTAGCATATACTGTATATTGATGGTTGTTTGCCTTATGATGGAGGTGATACCTTAGTCAACTTCTTTCCATCACTGGAACTAAGATCTGAGATTATACTGAACATGATGCAACAGACAGGGTGAATTTTAATTCACTGATCGCCAGATAGTTCAAACAATCATAAACTATTTAGATTAACAACCCTGTGTACAGTATTTCAAGCTCTGCAGGGCCCAACAACCAGCAACAAAATGTAAAGGTCCTGCAGTTTTCCAAATGTTTCATCACTATATCTTATTATTATTTAACATTTATTTAACCAGATGGAGTCTCACTGAGATTATTATCTCTTTTGCAAGAGAGATCTGGCCAAGACAGCCGCAATTAAACATAAGCCTATAAAGTTACAGATAATACAACTAAGAAAATAACTTACAAAAAATAGAAACATACAACCGTATCATGTCAAATACAATCAAGTGTAATATCAAGTAACAATTTTAATCACTATAACGTTCCTATAATATTCCTGTATGTGGTACTATAGTAACATTATTGTACTTTATGGTATTTTGTATCTTGTATGGTATTACTATAGGAGTTTCTGTGAACTTCAACAGGTATGGTTCTGGGAGCGATGGTGAGATTGTGGTCTGGATGGACAGAGGATTCGGAGGGTGTGTGTAGCTGTGTGGGTCTGAACAGCTCGCAGACAAACCAAGGATCCCCTCTGGTCTCAACCCTTCTTAAGGTAAAACTGACATTTTTCTCACCTGCACAGCAAACAGACATTACAAAATGACTCTTTCTTGTAGATAAGCGCAACACTTTGTGGCACAAGACGAGCCCCAAAGTTTACGTTTAAAGACAATTCCCTAATAAAATGAGCATCCATCTTAAAAAGCTGCATAAAGAAGATTACAGTGGGAGCATATGAAACAAACTGTATTACACAGGATGTTGTTGTTTTTTTTTTCTCTGCTGTAGTTTTTTGTTTAAAATTACATTTTGTTCTTCCTTGCCTTCCCTTTGATCACATTTACATTGTGTCCCTTGTGTGTGGGGGCAGCTTACATCACCGGTCTCCTCTAATGTTCCTCAGTTATTGGTTTTCTTCTAAAGTCTTTGCATGGTCTGTTTGTTAATATGGTAGCAAGAGAGAGGAAGAGAGATGGCAATTTAACCTTTATTAAGGTTTTATTAAGGAACACAGAGCAGAGATTACATTTCCAGGTGTGCTCTGTGGACAAGGGGAAATAAAAAGATAACTGAACACGGAAACAACAAAATTGACTAGCTAGTCTACAGCAGAGTCGATAAACAAACAGAAGGACATCACAAAGGCTCATCAAGGGATCAATCTGATCAACAAACAAAACAGAGGATACATGATAATCATAAGAAATTGGAACAAGCAAGAATCACTGTTAGCGTCAACTGTGAAAATCTAATTAGCAAATCCAATTGTGTTATTTCCTGAAGTTTGTTCCATTTGGTGGCTTCACCTGAGTTGTGTGTTTACATGCAGCATGCCCATAATGAGACAGGCTTACTCTTGCAAGTGATTTTGGAGCATGATTGCTCTGCACTGCAGGAGAGATGTGAGATAGTTAGTGTGAGATAGGTAAGCAATAGTTAGTGCTGCTTTATCCTCGTACAGATGGCCAACTAAAACTTGCGACACAATTCACAGTGATGGATATGATATCTATCATCTGTAATTAATTGGATGGCACTATTATACTGTAAACACCAATAAAAGCTCAAAATGATATGCATATATAGATGGTTATTGATGATGATATTATTGAGATATAATCCATTCTCCTTCATCTAACATCTAGATCTAATATCATTCTGTTTCTGAAAGAGTCAAGTCACTTTCTGACATGCCACATATGACTCTTGGCATAATATGTAATATCTAATAATATTGTATTATATCTTTTAGTTCATCATTCAATATCTCTAAAATATAGAGCATCCAAAGTGTTAAAAAGTTTTAATTTAGTGCTATTGATAATTTTGTAAGAGTAGGTTTTACGTTTTTCAAATGCTGGATGTCTCATTTGAAAATGAAACTGTACATATAATTATGCAAACGATTTATTTAAATATATTCCTATTACTTTTTTTAAATAACTAATGATGCAGCAGAAATAGTGCTATAATTAGAGCTTAAGCCAGAGTGCTACAAACAGTACTGGCATTATTAGTTGAAAAGGAATTAGTCACTGACACTAACACCACTGCTAAACAGAGAAGCCTCACCTCGAGGTGGGCCACTGGTTGCCAGTAGAGTTATTACTATATTCTGCTATCAGAGAGATTTGTCATATTATTAAAGAAACAAGCCAGTGAGCCAGGGATTCAGCTGTAAAATGGGCAAAGTGCTTGACAGGATATTGAACTTTCATATTTCGATATACATTTCTTAATTTGAGAGCA
This sequence comes from Centroberyx affinis, assembly GCF_046629955.1. Lineage (NCBI taxonomy): Eukaryota > Metazoa > Chordata > Actinopteri > Beryciformes > Berycidae > Centroberyx > Centroberyx affinis. The sequence goes on from NW_027279100.1 coordinate 165,642, forward strand.
ATCTTTCAATATATGAGTAAGAGAGAGTAGTGGACCATGAACCTGGCAAATCTTGTAGGCCAAATGTAACTCTTCACTAATGGCTTGCACTCTTTGGCCCCGTTGAATGCTGGGGTCTCATTAGCAAACCAGCAGAGGCTACCACAAAGGCCATTACATCGGTCAGAGCATTCTGTGTAGCCTTCACGCCATTAAGCCTGATACATATGGGGCCCTAGCAGGGTGAGATAAGGATTTCATTGCATTACTGAGTCCATTATGTGCCATCGGGGAGCAAGGCATTAAAGTTTGTGGTCTGATTAAATTTAGTGCCGCTCAGTTGAAGAGGCAATTAGTGTACACAACACACCTCCATCCCAGACTCTGTGGTGCAGGTGGCCCTTAGAATGAAACCACCGCAATATGCATAATTCATCGATTACCGTGTCCCTATTAGTCTCTGTTATACAGTTTTGCATTTGTCATGCAGAGGCAGCACTAATGAAAAAAAACATATATATTGTTCTGTGTGGGTAATTGCAGCTGCAAAAAAAAGTAATTTGTATTGAGTCCGATGATAGCAGCAGAATGATATGAGCAATTTGTAGCTCTGGCAACCGTTTCTAGTATGAATTACTGGGAGAGCATGGTTGCACTCCAAACTCTACAGGGGTCTTTACAGCATTAGAAACTATAATTATAACGAAAAGCAGTATTCCAAAAATCATGCATATATACACACGCATATAGATAAACACACACACACACACACACACACACACACAAGTAAATGTTCATCAAAATGCATTGTGTCCTTAAAATAGTACAATGACAGAGGTAGACCTACTTTCATTCCAAATAGTCCTGCTGCCTCAACCTTTTGTCTGTTTTTTTAAGTGAAATCTAGGCCATTCTCAGAGGGCTGCGACCGCAAGACTATTTGAGCAAGCATGACCACATCCCCCCTTTTGGGCTGAAATTGATTTTTTTTGCAATGTATAATGAGGCCTTCTGAGATGTAGGAGAATTCATAGAAATAACCTATGAGGAAAAAGTAGCATTATTTTGATCTGAATTGGATATCACTGCCTTTTGATCCTAGGAATGTACGTACCACAGACATAAAAGTATTAAAGGATGGAAGACATGAAAGGCTACCTTTCTGAGCAGCTTGCGTTGCATCATTTTGACTGGAATGAGAAACAGACAGAGAGAGAATGTGCAGCAGTACGTTAAAAAATGCATTGCGCTCCGGTTGCTGTTTAATGTGCAGAAGGTGCTGTGGTTATTGAGATTGGCAGCTCTGATTTTTTAATGTAGAACCATATGTTGCCTGAAAATGTATGGCTACATGTAGGGCGCTCGCCATTCCCATTCTAATGAATGCTGGGAGCCTCTTTGGAGGAAGACTGACACACCCGGTTAGACTTCTCACTCTGCATTATGCTTTCCTTCAATCAGCCGTGGAAGTCTGAGTCACGGCACTTGCATATAATGCTAATGCAATGCACAGTAATTATAAAATGGGCTACAGAGGGCTGTCAGGTGACGTAACGCACCATCTAGCAGCCATGCCGGAGGTCCAAAGTTCTTGCCAATGTGGTTGAGAATAGCTGATTACGTCTCTAAACGTACAGCTTGTCCGTCTCAACAGTAATAAGTAGACATGGTTAATGCCTGTGTCGTTTTTTGGCTGGGGACTGATCGTTTTTGAGTTTAGATAAATGGAAGCTTGTTAGATTGGTAGATAATCATAGCATCGTTTGCAGCTTCCTATCACTGTTCACACCTCTGATTTGCACAGTGGTGACTGTTCGGTGGTTAGTACCCAGTGCTGGCAAGTAGTTATATATTAATTTTTGTAGTTTCTTTGCCAATGAGTCCTCCAAGGCAACTGCAAAGCCTCTATGTACCTGTATGCAGTTCTGGAGGTGGGAACAATCAGGCAAACAATGAACACTGTTACATAAGCCTGGAGTGTCAAATTTTCTATTTCTTCTATGTAGCACACGTGGTAAGATTTTTAGAAAAGCAGGACAGATATGGTTGTCATGTTACCTAAAGATTATTGTGACTCTGGAATTGAAAGACAGAAAAAAATAGGTGTCTATCTGCCCCAAACGGAGCCGCTGAACTGAGAGATGTGTGTGTAATGGCTGTCTGTCAGTCAGTCACATTCAGTAAACTGTGTCCTGTCGCTTCCCGCGGAGCCCTGTCAATCACCGACACAACAACTCTGTCTTTTACAGGAGACCTTTGATCCTGAGGTCCTTTTCAATCTGTTCCTGCCACCCATCATCTTCCACGGAGCTTACACCCTTAATCAGGTGAGACCGTTGTCCCGACGCGCCTCCAGGTAGGGGGAGAAGACTTCAAAGAAATGCTCGTTTTTGATGGATGCTGCATCAGTTTGAAAAAGTACTGCCTCAAGTATAAGCTGCTGTTTGTTATGTGCATTTTAAATGAAAGGGTCGTACATTGTTCACTTGTTTGTGCCCTACTCATTAATCATTGGTGTTTATTTTAATTGCTTTTCCAGAAACGATTCATTGGAAATCTGGGATCTGTTGTGACCTTTGCATTTTTGGGTACAGTTATCACCTGTGTGATCATAGGGTAAGTATCGTTTGTTTGTTCATACAAATGAAAACATCAAAAATACAATAATACACATACAAATCAAGGCATACAAATGTAAGAATATTGTTGACATAGAGGCACATAGTGTCATGGAAACAGGATGTTTTCTGTTTACATAGCTCCCCTTTAGGTTGCAGAGCATAATCTAAGTCAATTTACTGACAAAAGCTCAAGCTATGTAAAATTGATTCATCACCCAAAGGAGTTCATCGACATTGGGTGTATATGTGTGTCTGTGTGTGTGTGTGTGTGTGTGCGTGCGTGCGTGTGTGTGTGTGTGTGTGTGTGTGTGTGTGTGTGTGTGTGTGTATGCGTATCCTAGTTGTAACACAGTTAAGTACTAAAATCTATTATAAGGAAATGCAACAGCATTTTATTCAGTTACTCTTCCTCCGTTCAAGAATTAAGATTACTTTATTTGTCCCTAGGGAAATTTGTCTTGGACATAAAGGCTGCCACATAAAAATACATACAATTGAAGTGCAGTAACAGACACAAAGTGCATAGCACAAACAAGTGCAGACATAAGTGCATTCAAGTACATGCAACACAGCCCATCATTTCACACCCTCCTTATGTCCTGAGTTTAGGAGATTCACTGATAGAGGGATGAAAGAATTTTTATACCTATTCAGGTATCTTTTCCTGTATTTAATTAGAACCCTGTAGCATCTACCTGATGGGAGCAGTTTGTATTCTGAGTACAGGACATGGGAGGGGTCAGCGATAATTTTCCTAGCCTGTTTAACTATAGTCTTCTCAAAGAGCATTTGGAAGGAGGGATGCTCTCTCACCCCCATCACTTTCATTGCTGTGTGCACCAGTCTATTTATTTGTGATTTTAACTGAACTGATATGTTATCAAACCAAGCTAAGATTCCGTAACGTAATATACTCTCTATCACAGCATGACAAAATAACATCAATACCCTCTGTCCAACCCCAAACACCCTGACACTCTTCCAAACACTCTTCTGACATATATCTTCATGTTTTGATCATGATGAATTATAATTTATAATTTATATTCCAATGAAATAGCATTTTACAAAATATTGCCCATATCTATTGTGCCATTTGTAGGATAAAAATAATTGCTGCTGTGGCGTTGCTGCTCTGGCCTCAGAAAGCTAGATGGCACTCTCAAGCTTTGGAGGAAATTGAGATCTTGGCAGACCAGTTGCTTCATGTTATTGATGCAGCAATTCACTGTAACTAGAGAAACCCAAAGTTCTAGAAATAAACATGCATAACCATTTGGCGTACATAATGAAAATTGGCTTAAATAATGACAATGCATGAATCCTGCAATTGAGTGATGTAGTTTTCATCAGCATATGTGTATTGCTTGCTTGTTTGTATTAATATTTGAAATGTAATGATTCATTTAATGTTTCCTTGACATTTTGAATCTCTAAAAGCTGTGATCAGGCTTAAAAATGGTACTTTGTGTGCTTGTTGTTTAATCATGATGAATTATCTCAAGTTGTGCATAATTCCTTACTGTCAGCTGACACATAGTGGCTTTTGTTCATGTTAAAAGTTCACGCCTTCTAGATTTCAAGGCTGGAACCAGCGAGCTTCACCAGCACACTATAACCCAGTCATGGAAGTAAAGGTTAATGATGTTATCTTTCCTTGCCTCCCTTCCCTCTTTCTTCCCCTTCCCGTAACTCCTTCCCCAGGAACGTACCCCTGGGAAAAAGGGCAGGGTTTGACATGTTGTGTCACGTGTGCATTCTTTGATGCTGAGACACCAGACTTGACCAATCGCGCTGCTTGTTAGTCAGTCTGTCACATTCTCCGGGGAAAAGAGAGTGTCATGAGGGTGAGGGAACCTCTTACTGACTCAGATGAAAAAGCACATCCACTCCCTCTCTCTCTCTCTCTCTCTCTCACTCCCTCCCTCTCTCTATCTATATCTCTGTCTCTCTATCTCTCTGACACACACACCACCAATGTCATTACCATAACTTCAAATCTCCTTTTAGATGCATATGAAAAAGACAGCTTAGTGGTTCGGCCTGAGGGCAGTACTTTAAATCTTGGCCTCAAGGAAAAGGCGTGTCCTGTCACCGTGGTAACGGAGTTATGCCAATGGACGGAAAGGTTCCCCAGAGGACACGCTGGCATGCTGATTATTATGGGATGCTTCACGGTAACAGGATTAACACACATCGGCTACCAGTCAGAAGTTGGACTGCAGCCTTGAATGCTGAATTGACATTTTAGCAAGGTTTGCTTAGACTGTATTTTGGAAAGGAGAGCGTAAAGTGGTGCATTGTGATAATGTGCTAATAATAATGTGAGACTTTATTGATCCTTGTGGGTAAATTCTCTTTTCGCTTGCCCCCCCCACACCCCCACACCCCCTCAGAGCAAGTTAAAGGTCAGAGCGTTAGGTCGACTACAGAGCAGCACCCTGGAGCTGGCAGGACACGATGCCCAACACTCTGCTGCCTGACAGATGATATGCTTTACAGATATTAAATTTTACTGCACGTTGGATGGATTTGATAGTGAACAGTAGAGAGAGGTCAGGAGTCCGATTCAAACTCCACTTCTACTCTGCAGTTATGTCTTCTGCGCTCTCGCCTGCCGGGCCTCCAGGGCGCGTGCCAACTGTAATGTTTTATTATTATCTGCTATCAGTCACACAGCACAGTCTGACATAAACTTAAAAGCTGAATTTGAGCTCCCGAGACACGTGATGAGTTCTGTTTTAGGTGCGTTTCGCTGTGAGGCCTCAGTGTTGTGGTCAGACTGATGGTAATACTTCTGTTCTATTATTTCTGGTACTTATTTTATGGTCAGTATGCCCTTCACAAAGGCTTCTCATGCTTTTCAATCTTTCTGGTGATCCTATCCAAGGCACTCCCCCTCTCATCATTCTTGTGCCCTTTTATTATGTCTGAGCTCTTATAATACTGTCATAAAAGGATGCCAGGGCAGAAGATGAATGGATGCTGAGATGTTCTGTCTAACAAGAGTGTATGTCTTCTGTGTGTGTGTAAGTGTGTATGTGTCTGTGTGGGTAGGTGTGCAGGTGGTGCATGTGGGGGTACATATACACTACCAGTCAAAAGTTTGGACACACCTGATTGAATGTACTATGTTTTTTTATTATCTTAAAGCCATTTTGTTATGCTTAAATGCTTGAAATTTGTTTCTTAGACAAATATAAATACTGAAGTTGATGTCTATGTATGATTTTTTTTCTAAAGCCTTTGCCTTTCCATAAAGGCAAAGGGCGGCTACTTTAAAGAATCAAAAATATAAGATCGTTTTGATTTGTTTAACACTTTTTTGGTCACTGCATAATTCCATTTGTGTTATTTCATAGTTTTGATGTCTTTACTATTACACTAAAATGTGAAAAATTGTAAAAATATAGAAAAATGTGGTGTGTCCAAACTTTTGACTGGTAGTGTACATATACATATATATTGATGTGCATTCATGTGGTTAAGTGGCTAAGTTCATGCTGCCCAGCCCAGTCAGAGCTTTGAGTGTCCACCTGTGCTAAGCAGCCTTTGCCTGGAAACAGGTCAACTCACCTGCTGGCAGCGTCTGGCCCCATTACCCAGACTACACCGGGGGAAGCCCTGCTGTGGTTAGAGAGATGACCGATAGCCATGCTCTGGCTGGGTGCTCCCTGATGACCTCACTGTGTGTCCTTCTGTCCTTCTCTCCTCACTCCTAGGGCCTGTGTCTACGGCTTCACCAGACTGATGGTGCTGCTGGGCCAAGCTGCAGATGGAGACTTCCCTCTCACTGATTGCCTCTTGTTTGGTGCCATTATGTCAGCCACTGACCCAGGTAGTTGGCCTTATAAAGGAAGTCCCACAGTAACACTCGTCCCTTCTAGTGGCTGCATTGATTTTTATTTTTGACACACTCTCGGGTTTATACAGATATAAACTCTTGATTCCCGTGGCAGAATTCTGCTCTCCTTTACAAGACTCACATTTTATTGCTTTACAAAACACAGGTTGTTAGGAATGTTTTGCACTACTTGCAGTGAATATGTAACAAGTACATTAAACAGGGATTTGCCTTTAGTCAACAGTGGGCTACACAAGTAAAAAAAAAAAAAACACCATGCAAAAAATATCAAAACCACACGTGTTAACTGTTCATACAACCACATACTGTGTCATTTCTGCAATATCTGTCTAACAGACCCCTTTGATCCGATACTGCAGACCATTGCAGCGCTCTGCGGTATCAGATGACATGTTCAGATAACATATCGGATAACATGTTTGAATCGGTCAACCTTGGCTCGTGCTGTTCTGTCACACCTCTCTCTACCTCTTTTCCTATTGCTCCTCACTGCGTACTGTCAGATGTAATTAATCAAATATATAAGTGGGAGTGGAGGGGGTGGCAAGGCACTTTCCTCAAAAACAAAAGATATAACATTGTGATGGTTAGTTTTGGACACCTAGGTGCTGCACTGAGCCTAGGACACGTCCCTCTATTCAATATGCACTTATCTTTACCTCACTGGTAATGCTGTTCTTGCTTGACAATGTACAGCCATCCTTTTCACTGTCTAGCTACCTTTGCACAATGATGGATAACTGGCATTAATAGCCAAGGGTATGTTCAGGAACAAAGTCATAATGCCGTCTCAGTGGATGTAACTGTTTTGAATTCGGTGCACCTTTTTGCTAAGTGGAACCACAGTATAATCTCTGTGATTCAAGAGCAGTCAAGACGGATGTCATAAGGCCTCCTGCAACGCTGCGACAGTGGCAATGTTAATGTCCTCATTTGGTAATGAATTATTTATGCCAATAAGTGGTTGATCTTGGTGAGTGTCAGAGAGGAGCTGTAGATTATGGTGCGACTGTCACTCTGACGTTATTGTCCCGCACCACGCTGTGCTCATCCCTGCCGACCCCGGTGCCCTCATCACTTTGATTAGAATCACACTGCGATGCCTCGATGGCCCAAACGCCAAGACCCCTAGGCTGCCTCCATCTCGCCGCTCCAAATATAGAGTGCCTGCTCTCTGATTTTCTGTAAGGGAGCCATTAAAATTTCCCCATCCGTTCCTCTCCCCTGTACATTTGCATTCATGAGACCAAAGCAGCAAAACACCCCACACACAGGCGCGCACACGCACACACACACACACACACACAGGCACAGAGAGTCTCAGATAGAATAATTTAGTGCTGAGGAATAAGGCTTTGTGCATGTCATAACCTGTGTGTGACAGCTCTCTGTTTCTGTCGCTGACACATTGTGTAAGTGCAACCATGTCACTTACTAACTGAAATGATAGAGGTCTTTGAGAAAGGATGGAAAGTCATCTGAGGCTGACAGCCAAGTGTGAGTGGAACTGAAGCCAAATTTCTTTACCAGGTTTTTTTGCCACTTTGGTTTTGGTTGCACTGATCTGTGGAATATGTTAAGATGTTTGCTAAGCCGGTTGCTCATTTTCCAGCTGTAATGATACCACCCATGGAGTTTGCATGCTAACTCCTTGCTCATTTTGGTTTCCTCCATGGTGCTCCGGTTTCCTCCCACATTCCAAACAAATTCAAGTCAGGTGGATTGGAGACTCTAAATTGCCCATTGATGTGAATGTGAGTTTGTCTAAATCTGTGTTCACCCTGTGATGGACTGGCAACCTGTCCAGAGTGTTTCCCTGCCTTCTGCCGATGGGAAAGGCTCCAGCCTCCCTGTGACCCTGACAAGGATTAAGCAGGCAGAGAAAATGAATGAACGAATTATAGCTGTATCCAGCTTCTCAATGTTGCCATTCCTCTTGTATTACTTCACATACTCTCATGATAGATGGACACAGGCCATCTGGGTACTTGTGGATGGCTCTCTAACAATGCTGCCAGTCTCTCTTATGCCTGTTAGAGTTTGATGAAGCTAACCATTTTTGCTGACAGCAGAGACAGCCAAATGAGTAAAAGTCGACATGCCTAATATAACAGCCAGAAAAACAAAACAAAAGCGTACAGGATAGATGTTTCGATTTGATTCACTGCAGTTTTATAATATGTGATTCGGATGAGAATGAGCAAACAGGAGCCAAGCTTGTCCCTAGCATGTTTTGCTGCCTCGTCCCGCCTCTCAGCATGCATGTATTGATTTTTAAATTGTTGGTTTTAGACAAGCCCCCATAGCTCCCTAGCTATGAAACCCCTTCTTCTCACAGAGAAGCTTAGACCAAGACACACGGTTCAGGTCACAAAGTGGAGCTCCTGCTGCGCTGCATCCTCATGCCTCAGGGACAGTTACAAAAGGTCACTGAAACCCCCACTTAACCTCTCAAAGGAACAGTTTCTTTCTGTTGCTGCAGTTTTCCTTTCATCTTTGAATTAGTTAATTTGACGTGGACACTGCACATCAATCAATCAACATTTCTGTCAGTATGCCAGAATTAGCCAAAAAGGTTTGTTTCCCTGGCCAGATGTCATCAATAGCTACCTAGAATTAAAGCAAATGCTAAAAGCACAGTCTGACACAGGTATGCACATACACATGACTAAAAATAGCAGCAATATTACAACATTATACACAAAAGTGATGATTAGTATAGCAGAGCAGGGGTAACAGGGCAACATGATGGCAGATACACATGATGGCATGTAGCAGAGTATCAGCTACAGGACATTTAAAACACATAAGGCTCACAGAGAGCAAGCACACAGACCATAATGAGCAGTAGTGAAGAAGTCACAGGACAACATTTACAAAGCACATAGACCTTAATTAGCAAGATGGAAACAGTCAGCAAAGACATGGGACAGACAAGTTAAAAGACAGAATGTCAGATGGCAAAATGGCAACAGAGAGAGCGGCCCTAATTTAGTGCTGCCATATTTGATTATTAATGAGCCAGGATCTTATTTGACTAGAAAATAGGCAGTATGTATTAAGTTCTCTGATATCTGCTGGCACGCAGTTCCTTTCCTGCGAGGCTCTGATTGAGGAAGTGGATTTGCTAAATGGACTTTTTCTCAGTGAGATAATGCAGTCTCCTCTTGTGGCACCGTGAGTAATCTGACGTGTGTGTTTCCTCAGACTAATAAAACGCTTCAGCGGTGGTGAGGTTGTTGGTGGGCATATATTTTTATTGTATTTTTTGTTTTTTGAACTCAGGAGGTTTTACTTCCTTTAAACGGTACAACAGGGGACACTATTAACAAAACTGGGTTTCCTAAGGTCTTAACAGTCTGTTTGTATAAAAATTCCAGTGGCTTTAAAGTCGATTTTTTTTATTGACCAGCAAGCTTAACAGTAGGTCACATGCGAAATGTATGCGTAGACCTCTGTGTCTTGTGTTGTGCTTTAAAAAGGTCAATGGAATAAGTGGAGATTTTGGAGAGATGTGAGATATTTCGGAGCTGTGAAATTTGGAGTAAACAATAATAAACTGGAAATCTACCAATGATAAAGTGGTGTTCTACTTCAAGTTGTGTTCAGAGATTCAGTGATTAAGGTTTTTTTTTTTGCATAGTCTTGCGACTCTTGTTTGTGCGCTTGCCAATGCCTAAAAAATGGAGTACATTTAAGCAGAGCAGCAAGGATTAGAGTAATTCCCTTCTGACCGTTATCTCTGCCCTAATGCATCACTTTCAGTATTATGTCTGCCTAATTTGGTAAAATCAGCGAACAAATCCCATGCTCTCTGACTGAGATGGTCATGAGCTTTGCCTCTGCTAAACCTCTGCAGCACGGTAATTTGACCTAATAAGGCTTCCATTCGACCCTTTCAACTGTATTATGTCTGAAATAATTGTCTACTCTCTCCACCTTATGGTGTTACCGTGGAAACTGATGAACACTTGACAGCTGTAGGACCGGGTTGCCATGACAACACAGCCATCCCAACCTGCACCCTAGTGCGTGTGGAAGGGGGGGCAAATTTATTTATTTTTTTCTTGCGGTGTGAGTGGTGCACGACATGCTGTCATCAGCAAGGCATTATGGGAGCAGGGAGATGGAACGATCCTGACTCCGGGGCTACCTCACCCTCTCCAGATAAAGGATTTTCCCCAACCAGGAAGAGCTTTAAACCTGTCAAAGACCAAAGAGCCAGATCTGTCAAAACAAGTCCTCAGGCTGCACTCTTGCCACTGCTCTATTGTCAGTCTGGACGTATCCTTGTTGTAGCCTGGTTTGGCCAGACAGACCTATCAGAGTTTGTTCATTATTCAGATCACTCATTCTCCCCAAAACAAAATTTCCGTGATTCTTTTTGTATCTCGTTCTCACCAGATGGAATATTAATCCATTGGGAGTTGTTATTGTCTTGAATATGTTATTGTCTGGCTTCCAGAGTGGCATAACTCTGTATTTCTGTATTCCGGTCTATGCGCGCGTGTGTGTGTGGTGTGTGTGGGTGCGTGCATGAGTGTGTGTGTGTGTGTGTGTGTGTGTGTGTGTGTGTGTGTGTGTGTGTGTGTGTCTTTCTTCTTCTCTTCTTTCTCCAGCTAGCTTTTATTTAGATATATCTGATATTGTTTTTGTTATATGATAATTCTGGTGTTTGAAATCCAGCCAGGTTTCTCTAGTGCTGGTTACCATAAGGTCTTTTCTTTTTTTTGCCAATACCTTTTATGATACTTCAATGCTGGTTCTAAAGGAATACTTTATCTTATGTGAAAGCACATTGCCCAGTGCAAAGGAGTGCATTACTTTCATACCATTTGATGACGTCTGTCTGTCTGTCTGTCTGTCTGTCTGTCTGTCTATTTATGTATTTACTTACTTAGTTGTATGTGTTTGCTTGCTTGCTTTATTTAATTTGATTCAATTGATTTAACAGACAGACCAATAGACACAGGTAGACAGATACATACATACACGCATACATATGTAGATAGATAGATAGACAGATAGAGAGATAGAGAGATAGATAGATAGATAGATAGATAGATAGATAGATAGATAGATAGATAGATAGATAGATAGAACCTGAAAATACTTCTCTGCCATGCTTAAGAATCACACATTTACTAGACTCACTGTTTTTGAACCTGTGCTGTGAACCTGGCCTTAGTAAGTCCAGCTTGGACCTGCTGGTGTGTAGTAATGAGCAGTACAGCTGACTGACACACAGCCAGCGATGCCACAGCTGATATCTTGAATAAGGCAGACACTTGAGGTGTCACGATGCGCAGAGCTGACAGGGATGTCGCTGTCTCGTCAGTGTCAATATTCTCTCTGTCAATCAGCGTCAACACTTAGCCACTGTGCTGTGCTGCGTGTGTACGTGTGTGTGCGTGTGTGTGCGTGTGCGTGTGTGTGCACGCGCGCTCATGCATATGCTCAACATCCTCCGCACGGTGTTCACTGTTGATGAACTCACCATGGAGTTCACCTCCTATTCTTCTCAGCAGATGCAGTGTGCTGAGAGATTCAGCTGTATAAATAAGTCAGGGTTTGTTTGTCTGGGGGGGTTTTCCACCACAGACATAAATTTCACCACAAATGAGCTGTGCATTTGCATTTCTGCGTATGACCCGGCATGCAAGGTCAAACTTTGTGTCTTAGTCCTTGTGTCTTCAATAAGTTAAAGAAAGTTGTTCATCAAACTGCTGAGGGTTCATCAAAAGCAGGGAATGAAATATAGTATGTAGATGAGAAGGGATTCAAAACCATTGAATAGCATGATTTATGAGGTTATCCCTTGGCATTAAATTACTGCAACTTGACACCACTAGCTTTACATTCTGTCCCTGTCTGTGCTATCAGCCTTTCATTACTAATCAGAAAATGTAAAGGAAATGAAATTAATGCCATGCTCTTCCCTCATAATGTATGTCTTGACTACATTATGCTAATGTGATCATCATTATCATCTTCATTGCTGTTCTCTAGGGTCTTAACTTGTTCACTCAGTGACATCTATGGGGACATCATGGGACCTAGCTGTAGCTGTGTTGGGTTGTAGCCTTCTTATTGATGTGTTCCACCACTAGCACCTTCCAACAGTTTGTCTGCACGTCCTAAAATGCTTTTACTTTAATTTGCCAAATTCAAGGCCTTCAAAATAAGTATCCAATATGGTTAAAATTTGAGTTTGCTTCTTAAATATGGCTTCAGAGTTCCTAAAAGGTTTTTCTCTGCATTAACTTTACTTTTCTAATGAAAAATCTCCATGGTTGTGCATACTTGACGCATGCTTGATTTGAAATTGTATTTGAACTGGCATTAAAAGAAAAAAAAATTTAAATTATCAATGCCTATTTATGGAGCCAATAATTTTCACATTTGCCAAAGTTGAATAATGATTTAACCTCATTATTATCAGTCTTACTGAAAGCTTTCACCGTGCCATGTGCACCATGCGCTCTGTGCAGCATTACTGGAATCACTGAACAACATATACTGTATATGGCATCCCACTGTGCATGTGTACATACAGACACATACTCAGCACAAACTGTACCATTCCATATTTAAGAAAAATTCAGCCACTGTCTCTGTCTCCACCTCCATGTCCACTAAATGTCATCATGCTGGTGGCACCTGTGTAAGAAACTGGAATATGGGTGGAGAGATTCTGCGTTCTGTGCTGAGCAGTGAGAGATGCCTGCATTATTTAAAGCGTGGAGCTCTCTGCCTGTGGTTCCCCCACATTAGACTTTAATTGGCTTCTTTTGGTTGTTTTAATCAGCTGCAGCATCTTAGCTCTAATCTCCTCTTTTCCCACCAGCATCCTCTGAAGATTCCCAGCATTCTAGCTGTGCTCTCCTTCTGTAATGAACACTGCAGCATTGCCCCCAGCTAACATGCACACTCACGTGCACATATATGCACATAAAACATAAGCAAGATGTAAAGACCTGCAGCTTTCACAATAAGTAAGTGATAACAGCCTATAACTCAGCACCCACTGTAAAATATATTCCAATAAACTATCTAATGCAGTTCAGTTGATCAATTTACTTGGTTAAACTTGCCATTATAACTGCTTCATTAATTGCAAGAAACAAATAAATCACAGGTTGTCATAGTTGTGATGACTATGAATCAAATTTACAAACACGGGAAGTAGCAAATGTAACACACAAAACAACCACACACAGCCTAATGTATAGCTGTCATTTCTAGTCCTGCTGACTTTAGCATGTTGCAGTCCACTTAATATAATGACCAGGGCCTTGTTTCCCAATAACGATCGCTCTTAGAGGTAAAGAGTGTTTTTTTTAAGTGTAATTCTACGAAGGTTTGTTCATTACCTACGTGCATTTCTCAAAGCAGCACTTAGAGCAGGAAGTTAAGTGTATATTATCTTAAAGCCGCTGTGACGCTGTCAGTATGAAAGGTATTGAAGTGTTTGTTGACTTGGTTTCATAATAATGGATTAATTAAGTTATGTGGTATTGTGCAAATACATCAAAGAGGCTATTAAACAGCAGATAGCCTAGCCTACTTGCCCTTGAGCAAAAATGAATAGCCTCAGATTTAGGAGTGATGATTCATATCATAATTTTGCTCTCTGATGAAGACAGCTTTATTTTTTTTAATTGCACTGTTCAGGTGTTCGCACAATAGCTTACATGACTGGTTTCACGGCATGTCAGCAAGTTATCATTTCTGATGAACATATTTTTTTCCACTCCCTGTCCCTTCTCCAAAAGCTCACCACTCCAGCTGCAGCAATCACAGATGCCAGCTTTCTAGGACCGGTCAGAGGCAGTTGTTATCTACGATCACTTCTAAGAGCGTCTCAACTTAAGATGCTTTTCGGAAACACCTCACAAACTAAAGAGGCTTCGTAAGATGGATACTACGGTCGTCTTAGTCTTACGATGCTTATAGGAAACGAGGCCCAATGCTATTTGGTGACATCATCTTGCAAGACAAAACAGTTTACTCAAGTCCTTGTAAATGAGAGATTGATGAGAATGAGAGAGAACCATGAAACTCCAGCAAACTACACTGTTGCATTCACACTAATTACACTCGCTACAGCGGTTAATGTGATGTGTGCAACCGACTTGTAAAGGCTTCGCATCTCGCAGTGATGGCCTACATGTTAAGGTTTTTAAATGAGTTTTGAATTGTGTTGTTGCAGTTTCAAATGTGAATATGAACATGAATGTCTCTTTGCCTGGCTGTGTTAAGTAACTCTGGCTGTTCCTAGTGTCAAAATCCTTTTTCCAGTGCTGCCAGTATGCTGACACATTCAGTCAGTTTTCATTGTATTTACACTTTAACATTAATTCCCCTGGTTCCTCCTGTTTCTAGCAGCAGAAGTGATACTTTTCACCACTGCTGCTGTGCGATTAGCAGAGGACCTGCTCTATTCATCTTTAAGCTACTGTATCCCTTACAGTCTTCAGCAGCATTATAGTATGAACTCTTGTGTTTTGTTTTAAAGTGTCGGTGCTTGGCCTCTTCTCGGAGCTGCGGGTGGAGCCGGACCTGTACGCCCTGCTGTTTGGTGAGAGTGTGCTGAACGATGCCGTGGCCATCGTGCTGACGCAGTGAGTGTGTCGCTCTGGATTTGTCTCTGCCCTCGGGATGAGATGTGTTTCAAGGGTTAATGGTGGGGTATCTCAGTCATTTCCAGCGGACACAGGCACAATTGGCATTATGGGGGGGGGGGGGGTTAGGGTGGATGCTGCCAGCTTAAGGAAAGGGTGTGATGGGCAAAACAGCATGAGTGCCTCTCATGTTATGCAGTGGACTGTGTAAGCGAGTGGCCCCTGGCACTGTCAGCATCTCATTAAGGTACTCAGTGGAGAGACTCACTGCCAGAGCAGAGACACACTTCCAGCTAACTAACTCGCATAGCTACTGTCAAATTCAGACAGAATACGGCATAAAATCCAGCTCAGTGAAATAGCCACGCTGCAGTGTTTCCTTGTCTGTGCATTTCATTCGCTTCATTCCTTTCCCCTCTCTCCTGTTTCCCTCTCTCCAGCAACGCACGTGGCTCTGCATGTTTGTCCTGCTTACACACATTGCAGTCATTGTCTGCTCTATTTACGCAATGCCAGTGAACAAAGCCATCCGAATAGACGTGCTAACAGATGGCAGGATGAGGAGTGGAGAGGAGATGGAGAGGGGAGAGAACTCACACAGGCACACATTCACGGACAGGCAGGCAGATGAACAAATGGAGGTAGAAGGGAG
Organism: Centroberyx affinis; assembly: GCF_046629955.1. Classification (NCBI taxonomy): domain Eukaryota; kingdom Metazoa; phylum Chordata; class Actinopteri; order Beryciformes; family Berycidae; genus Centroberyx; species Centroberyx affinis. The sequence goes on from NW_027279100.1 coordinate 181,383, forward strand.
ATGGAGGGGATAAGATATGCGTCCACACATGCATATTGTACTCACACAGACTGACACATCACATGTACCTGCACACACGCTGACATCTCTTTCTCGGATCCCACAAATGGGCGCAGACAGGCGGGCAGATGGGGAGAAAAGACGAGCGTACAGATTGCTGGGTTGTTGTGTTCAAGCTGTGGCTCCTATCTCTATGTACATTGAAGCCGGCAGAGGGACGCCACACATCCCCTAGACGAACAGAGAGATAGTGCTGCGTTTGTTCCCGGAGTGGCGTGACCGGCCTCCCTGCCATCTCCTGTCACTTGACTGGCTCGCTCGCCCGCCGGTCGCCCTGGCCCTCCACACAAAGCCGGCCCTTATTAGCGACCCACGCGGGGCCCTGGCACTGGAATTTTAACAAGCACCCGGAGCAGCTCAGCCTTACGCTAATGTGCCCTCTCCCAGGCACTACACCGCCTGCTCCAGCAGCCCCGACCCGGCCTCCATTCAACCAGGTCCTGTGTCGACATCTTGAGATTCTTGACTGGGAGTTAACAGCCCCGGATGCCTGAAGACGCAATCTCCAAAAGGTCACCCTGACCCAGTGACTAGTGGCCAAGTTAAATGTGCTAGCGCAACTGGAGTTTTTATTTTCGAGGAGGGGATAATAGATTTTCCCTTTTCAGCTTGCTGAGCTCATTAGCGACAGCTTGATTGATTCTCCCCCTCTTGCTATGGAGATTAAGCCATGTTGTGGTGTATAATAGCTCATTTCAACTTGACAGCAAGAAAAGTGGAGAAATGTTATGGGGTCTTTTGTCAATAGTTTGATAGGAGATTGTTTGAACTCAGGAGGATCTTGGCATAAACCAGGGTCATGTAGTTGGAGGCTGTGTAGTTGATTTCTGTCTGGTTCCTCCTGCCTACCAGACTCTGTCACATTAAATGAAGGAAATTAAGGAAAAACACAAGCACCACTTTCGCACTGCTTTTGCTGACTCAAAAGTTTAACATTCATTTAAGGGAGTAAAAGTCCAAAGGGAGTACATGGGGGTGGGGGAGGGGGAGGTGCTGAAGTGCTGTCATTCCACAAAGCCAGCCAGCTCCTTCAGCCACTCGCATGGGTGCCTGTCTCTGCTTGCTTTACCTCAGGTCCTTGATTCTCTCTCTCTCTCTCTCTCTCTCTCTCTCTCTCTCTCTCTCTCTCTCTCTCTCTCTCTTTCTCTCTCTCTCTTTCTCTCTTTCCCCCTCTCTCTGTCTCTCTCTCTCCCTATGAGACCTCTTCTGCACTCAATGACTTCCATGTGGAAGTCTCCCTTCCCCCACAAAGTAAATATTTATAGTGGTGTGAATAGCACGATGCTTCTCTCTTTGTGAACAACAATAGTATTTCCCCTGTTTCCCACTAACTGCTATGGGAGTTCTCTGAGGCAAATAATTCAGAATGGATTTTTTTTTTCAGCGGCAAAGGGAGGGAATCAACTTCTGAAGAAGGCCATGTATTCTTAGGAATGACTCCAATAAATTGCACTTAGAGGCTTAGCTCAGCATAATAAGCACGTGAATTTATACCCACTGCTCTGGACTGGTTTATATTAGGAACTTAGCAGGCCATATTTCTGATGACTGCACTTGTTTCAGAGCCATAAACCATATTGTTGCCCTAATGTTTCAATATCCATAACAGGCATTTTTATTTCTGTTGTGATTGGGCCGTTAGTTTCTTTTTTGTTCCATAACAGGAGCTGCAGTGTCTGCAAAACATAGTTAGTTTGTCTTGTTTTCGTGTGTGGAATCTGCATTGTGTTTTGTTCATTGTATCGTGTCAATTTGTCTTCCAGTGCCATCACCACCTACAGCCATATGGGTGGAGGACACACCTTCGACACCCCTGCCTTCTTCCTCTCTGTTGGTTATTTTGTTGCAGTGTTTGCCGGCTCCCTCCTCTTGGGTTTCATATTCACAGTCATCACAGCCCTCATATCCTTTCATCCCCTCCCACCTCTGTCCCTGCACCCCAAACCCAATTATCACCTCAGCATCCGCTGCAATCTATCCACTTCCTCCGCTTGGTAATTGCTTCTCTAACAAACCCCTACTGTACCACCTTTATCAACATAAGCAACTTGGCTAAGCCTAAAGTGCTCCTGCGACATTACTGGTTGCCGTCTGCAGAGAGGTCATCAATCAAGGCAATGGCCTCTGATGAAGTTTCGACTTGCGCCGTTGTCCAGCATTTGTCTCTGATCTTCTAGTAATTAGACTTTAGGGTGAAAAATGAGGATGTGTCATGAGAGGTTTGGGGTAGAGCGCAGCTCTTATTTACAGTGAATAATCTCTGGATGACAGCAAAGAACATGAACATTTATTAGATTTTGCTGATGCTAACCATGGGAATAACCTGCTCTTTTGTGCTGTCTACATACAGTTATTCAAGCCGTCCATAGTTATTTTTTAACCACAAGCATGTCCTTGTTAAATGATGAAAACAAACATGATCTGGGAAGCTGTTCACAGTGTATCATTGCACTGTAAGCCAGCAGGGGGTTTTGGTCTTTTTTTGGTCTGGAGAAAAAGAAAGAAGTGCTAAAGATGAAAGACCCCAAAAGCCTTTGAAGGGAATGCAGAGCAACCAACTGTATTCCGTGAGAAATCCTGGAAGTGTAAAGTTTACCAACACTTACTCATCTTCACTTTCTCTGCAGGACCTTTACAAATATGAAACTTTCAACCCAGGATCATTTTTTCTGGAACATTTTTTAAAGGTGGGCTGGTTTACAAGGGAGCTTAGCCAACGGGGATGCAGGACAGTGTAAGGGCAGGAGAGGGTCTGCACTTTGTTATGTATTGAACTCCCAAAAATGACCTCATCAAGAACCAGTGGGTTACTCTATATGTTAGATCCCCTGGCTTAGTGAGCAACACAGCTGCTTACCACAGCCTTAGTTGTTTTCTGTTTGCAGATACTGCAGTGTTTCTCTGTCTGCATACTGAGTGCCTGAGCACTTCACACTTGCGTGTGCATGTGTGCCTGCACAGCGGTCACAACATGTTCTGTGTGTTAGCCTGATTCACAGCATTACATACTGTTTGATTATCATCCTGTATATCTAACTTTAACTCACCTCCCACCTCACCAAATTCACTGGGCTGTGTGAGAGCCCACTGCTGGAAACATCACTCTTCTTCCTGCTGTCCTGGAGCAGCTTCCTGTCAGCTGAAGCCAGTGGCCTTTCAGGTGAGGGATTTATGCATCATATGTAAATGTGTGTGTGTGTCTGTGTGTGTGTGTGTGTGTGTGTGTGTCCAGGTCAGTGCTCTGTGGGGGCAGGGAGGTCAGACAGAATAGACATCATGTTACTGAACCACTGCACCGTTCCCCCTGGGCGTCCTCTCACCACTGCATGCACTGACTCGCTCGCTTCTCCACAGTATCGGTGTCACAGGCAGCTGTTTGATTGGCAAGCTCTGCTGCTTCAAGGCTTCTATGCGACCGACTATGCTCTAAAATCCTGGGAGTGATGTGTGCACATTCTCCACTGTCCAGACATGACCATCTGCACCATTCCTTGCTATAAGCACAGATGATATTGTCTTCTTGTTCACCCCACACCTCCAGTACATTAGAAGAAGACATGCACACACAGAGATACACACACACACCACCTTACCCTCTGAGAGTCCTTGGCATTACGGCGAGTAAATAGTATAGAGATGAGCAAGTATTAAGCCATCTCCTCAGTCTACAGGGAATTACACATACCAATCCCATTCCAATCTCAACCCCCATAACTCATTTTAAAGCAGCGCCTGCCCTCCTCAGTCTAAGCGTGTTCACACCTATAGTTTTGAGATGGGACCACAGATAGCAGCAAGCTATAATAGCATTCCTGCCCTCGCTGTTAGCCTAGGTCTCCTGGAAAGTCAAGAAATGCTCAGGTCTCATGTAATATGGATGCAACATGACCTGCTTTACCACTGCAATGCATTCTCATTCTTGCTGTGGATAGCTGTATTCAGTGCCTCGAGAAAGTGGTGTTTTTTGTTGGGTTTTTTTATTATAAATGCTCATTATATTGGTTGATTTTCCACTTAGACTGTTTCTTTGTATCTGAAACACTGGGTGTTTTGTGTTTGGAAAACAACAATTACTTGGCTCAGTTGGCTGGAATTGTGATCATTTTAGCAGTTCTTTGTGGACCGGAGTTGTAATGTAGTTCTGAAATATAGATGTAGTGTACAAATGCATGCATTAGTGCTGTTGTTCATCCTGCCCTGAATATGTCAGAGGTATTAAACTCATTCAGCAGTGTTGTACAGCTCCCTCCTTCTTGGCAGAGCTCCCTCTGGCCTGTGGAGGAGGAAAAGACTGTTTTAATGAAATAGCTTGACCTTTGTCTATTGGACCCCGGTGCCCAGTCTATAAAGTACACCACTCTAAATGCTGCCAGTTGTGGGAGGCACACCACAGCACAACCTAGGGCAGAGATACTCAGTATTATCCAGTATAGAGCCTTGTAATGGTAAAGTTCTGAGGTCAGACCTGTAGTGTTATTATTTTGATGCTGATACATTTCACAGTAATCTAAAAAATGAATCATATGACAGTGATATTGGTACAAAACTGCACGCTACAAAACAAATTTACGGAGCGCCACTCCTTTCCATGGTTTATAATGGTTCATTTCGGATGAAGCAGTACCTCATACGGAGGGATCCAGTGAGCGATGCGAGTCCTCCCTAGTGTCCTTTGGTAATTGAGGCTCTTTCTGTCTCTGCTAATTGCTGGAGTTTAGCGAGGGTGTGCCTAATGACCCTCAGCCTCGCAGGGAGCCCTAGCATCATTAATCTTATGCCCCTCACAACCGCTCGTTATGGGATGCATCTCATCTGTTGCCAAGTGCCCAGGTGTCTGCCCGACATCCTGTGTGGTAGAGCCTATATGTGGATGGTGGATGATGTGTCACCTCTGTCACTGTTATGTAAACCAAGGAGGACGTTGTTGCCCTAAACCAAATGGAACTAAAATGAGATCTGCTGTGCCGGCATGCTCCATTAGACTTTGCTGAACAGTGGTGGGCAGGACATGGTGAACGGGAATTATTGGAGCTAGCACAGTGCAGGTACAGGTCAGCGTCAGAGCGTGGAAGAGGCAGGAGAAGATAGTGTAATGGACTGGCTTCGGGTACCGGCTTGAGCCACAAGTGGTATCTTTTCTCTGCTGCTGTATTTATTACTGCCAGCTTTGTCCTCTACCCCTTGCTACCCATGATAGTAATTTCACATTTTTCTAAAAAGGGCATCTTCTGTGATTCTTTTGTCAGAGTAGAGGGAGCGAAAATGTGAAATTGAATTTCTGCAACAAAGCGAGCATGTCCTGTGAGGCACCGACCCGCCTTTCACGCTGTGTGTTTCAAATTCCAACTCCCCGGTCCAGCCAGCCCCCTCTTTAGCAGCAGGGGCCCTAAGCACTCCCTCCACCCCCTTTCCTCTCTCTCTCTCTCTCTCTCTTTCTCTCTCTCTCTCTCTCTCTCTCTCTCTCTCTCTCTCTCTCTCTCTCTCTCTCTCTCTCTCTCTTTCTCTGTTTCTCTCTCTTCTTTCCTTTCTTTGTCATTTGTTTTCCCTTTGTTATTTTCTGATGTCTGGCACTCCCTCTTGTAATGATATCATTCCTTAGCATTTACCATTCCCAGATCTCCATGTCTTTTGGAGTGGGAATGGAAGTGAAGTCTTTGGCTAGAAAGGCCAGGATACTTGAACAGGGTTGGACGGCACATTTTGACTGAGCTGTTTGTACAGCTGGACTAGACTGGAACCAGGATACTGGGTGGACACAGGGTGTATTACAGGGTTGGGCTGGAATGATCTGTTGTCATGTAATGTAATTATAATCTAAAACAAAAGAAAGTGAACACACTAGGATTCTTTAGTTTGTGCCTTTAGGACAACAGGCAATGAATGCAATTTCATGTGAAATTAAAATATTCAGTCTCAATGTTTTGTTAATATTTCTTATATTGGCAGCATTGTTTCCATGTTTAATTTGAGAATCGTTTTTCGTTTGAACTAAACCAGTCAGTCAAAAGTCAGTTTGTAAGTAATTACAAGTAATTGCAAGTCTCAACCTTACACAACTTGCATTGTGAACTCTCCCTTTCTCAAAGACTCCCTTTGATTTGAAAATCTTCTGGGTTGACCCTTACAGCCTGACAAAGAATCCTTTCAGAACTCATTTTTCTAAGATGGATATTCTGAACGTGAGAAGCCCTGCGGTCCAAAGCCCTGTGCCTCAACCACAACAACCCCCCACACACAGCCTCATTACGTAATGTGTGCATGTGTAAGGGGGTTCACTCACTCGCTAATCATAAACAGGACAGCATTTACCACTCCCTTGTCTACAGAACACTCCTCTATATGGGGAGTTTTGATCACATTATTGGTTCCTCTTGAAGTTGAGTGCTGTTTACAATTATGCTCATGAAATAGTTGTGTGTATAAACTATGATGTGATGTTATGTTATGTTATGTTATGTTATGTTATGTTATGTTATGCTATGCTATGCTATGCTATGCTATGCTATGCTGTGCTAGTTATGTTGTGTTGTGTTGTGTTGTGTTGTGTTGTGTGTTATGTGTGTTATGTGTGCTGTGCTTACAAGGTTCTTCACCTCTCAGGTATCGTGGCAGTGCTGTTTTGTGGGTTAAGCCAGGCAAGATACACAATCCACAACCTGTCTTCTGAGTCCAAGACCAGGATCAAGCAGGTAGGAGGAAGCACATGTTTGAACATGTTGTTCTACCTGTGTTTTCAAACAATCTTTTTTGTCTACTCACTTTGTTCAAGTGCTTTGCCTTTTGATGCCAATGTTTGTGTCTTGTGTGTGTGTGCAAGCGATCATTAATTGCCATTAGTGCTCTAGTAGTCCAGTGGGTGTCTGTGTGGGAGGCCAGTCTCCAGCTATCTGCTTAAAAGGCCGAGCACAGATGGAGGCCAGCACACTGTCGTACTGTACCGGCAAGCTTCAAAGAGGAGAAAATAAATCAGGAGTACATGCATATACTCATCTATGCATTTATTATTCATTATCGGTACCACAGTGCAGCTAGCTTAGTTTATCACAAAAAGCCTTTTAAAAGAAAATATGCAGTGCAGTTGAAGCTTTTGCCTATAAAGTGGATTGGCTGTGCAGCTGTCAATGTATGTGGATGGTGCAGTATGTTTGCTTGGCCGAATGCCTTTATCTACATTTTTATGATGTATACATGCAGCTGCAGCTCAAAGGAAAAGACAAACAGATTTAGCGTGAACAGACACCAGTTGAATAGCTAGCAGGAGAAATATTTTTCTCTGTGGCATCTCTTGTCCTTGTGATAGGAGACTCTTGAGGGAGAAGGCACACTTATTCAGTTGGATAGCTTTTTACCAAAGCATGCTACAAGAGGTGGTTGAACTGGCAGAAATAATAATGAAAAATCACATCACATACAACAGAAGTATATATAGATTATTTTTTTATTATGTACAAATGCTTAATTAACATAATTAAAATTCTAGTTTTATCTACAGTAAATGACATCAGAGGTCCCTATAGTCGTTATGGTAATGGCCTGGATCATCACAGTGACTACAGGGAGTGAGATGATGAGGAGGGTCAGTTGGCACTGCCATAGTTATAGGCACTATGGACATTATGGGCAGCCACTATCCTCTGTGCTATCAACCAGAAAGAGAGATATCCCTCCAGCAGTCCAAATATCTATTGTCCTTGCCCCACGGGAACAAGCTATTAGCTGTCTTTCAGACTGCAGAAAGCTACTCTTTTCATTTGTAATATATGGCTGTGCTGTATGTGCCATAAACACCATATTTCAAATGAAAATCCTTAACAATAGAATGATGACAGAAACATGTCTGGCGCTAAATGCAACCATGCAATTATAGCCTTGAGCTACACATGTTTGCAATTGCTACCTCAAAGGATCAGATAATCACATCAACACTGGATTTGTTGTGTTTGTAAAAATCTAAGCCTGTTTACTCATTTCAGATACAATCCTTCACCCTCACCCCCCATCTCATATGACCTTCTCCCTCATGATCCTCTCTTTCCCTTTTGTAATCGTACAGCTCTTTGAATTCTTCAACTTCCTGGGGGAGATTTTCATCTCCAGCTACATGGGATTTGTATTGTTGACATTTCCACACCATGTCTTCAAAGCCCTCTTCATAGTCGGGGCATTTGTATCCTTTTCCTGATACATGATGGAGCATCTTCACTCCCTGCTGTGTAACCTTTAGATCCTGCTCAGACCCAGTGATGGTGGTAATAATAATAAATCCTCTTCTCTTCTCTTCTCTTCTCTTCTCTTCTCTTCTCTTCTCTTCTCTTCTCTTCTCTTCTCTTCTCTTCTCTTCTCCTCTGTTTGTGCTTGTACCATGTATCCCAGACGAGGAGTCCAAATTAGTTAGCATAATTGTTATCTGCACAATCGTCTGCCGCTTGTTTGGATAGAACAATTCTCCTGTTGTCTCTCTTGCTTCTCTGCTGCAGTGCAGTAATTTCCCCAGTCCTTTAGAAAACCTTCAGAACTTAAACTGTACAGGTTTGATCCAGTGAAATGCCATCGCGCCAGTCCCCCATGATCACCATCTCAGCAGATTAAGATGCTGCAGTGCAGGGCTCCTCTGATGAAGGTCTATGAAACAGAAATTTAAATAGGCCCTTAATTATTGTTACTGCTGCTTGTTTTCTGTTCTCTGGCAAGGCTCCATGGAATATAGATGTTTGCCCATTTGAATTAAGCTTACAGTACTTTAATTTGTAGTGGATTAATTGCTGTATCCCTGTTGTGGTTGATGATTAAATCATATTAGTTTAGGAACTCTAGTAAAAGAACTACCTGCTGTATATTATGTTCTCCCGCACCAAGAAAAATCCTCCCTAAAACACTTTATCACGGTTAAAAAACAGCTTCTGGTGATGTACCTTGCATGTCTGGGCCCATTTTGTTGGTTGGTGTTTTTTTTTCGTATCCATGGATAACTGGCCAAACATTGACGAGGTGACGTCATGTCAATATATTTCCAGTGCAACTACGAGTTTGATAGCAGACAAAAAAAACAGCTATCTAAAACATCAATAATAAATGTCAGGTTTTGATGTCAGTCCCTCAGAGAACAAGAGCTTCTTTCTAGACTCACCATTTTGCACCGATGCTCAACAATCATACAGGGAGAAATCCATCGTAGAAGAGGCAGAGAGACCAATTTCTCCACCAAGAATAGCCTCAATAGACCAGAATGCAATGCAGCCACAAGATATATTTTGCATAAGGGATGCGATTCTCGCTTTTTTTTTCAACTGGAAAAACTCTCACTCTATTGCTTTTACTATGCTATCTCTATTGTTCTTCCCACCTACGTGTATAATCCACAGCTGAAAGATTGCACCCATTTTCTGGGGGTTGTCAAAAGGCATTCTGGGAAATGGTGGAAATCACCTACTTAAGTAGAAGTAGACAAGGCAGGTTGAGGGAAAGTGGGTACACCAAACAAGTAAATTACAACACTTCATCACAATGCAGTGAACATCACAGATTGATGATATATAACAGTGTAAGAGTATCCAAGGGTGGATTTTTTCTTTAATGAGTCCTTTATCAGAAAGCCATCAGCTCCTTAATGATACCCATCACATGTTAAGTTATATATATATGATAACAGATTGTCTGACTTTCACAGCTGTTGTCATATCAGTCAGCTCTAGCTTTCCATGGGGAGCCGGTGGTGGTAATGGACTGCTGGCTACCCATCACTCTATTGTCCTTGCCTGGGAGCTGGCATAACCACAGTGTGTGCCTGAGGATAGACTCCAGTGGCCTCACTCCAAGGAGCTGTTCTTTCACAGTCCAGTGCCCAGATGGTCAGCAATTATTATTACAATCCATCTTCCACTATAGGGTCAAAGGCGCCAGAGAAAGAGTTGAGTGAGCAGATTCTCTTTCCGATGCTGTTATGTTCAGTGTGAAGGGCTGCCAACGAGGAAAACGTTTGACTTGAGCCCCAAACCTGTTTAGCTTGCTCCTCATTGTGCTCCCACAACAAAAGCTTAGTGGGGAAGGAGCTGGCTAACTACACCTACTGGAAGCGGACCGGGATGTACAAACACGGATAAATGGAGGTCGAACTCCTCTTGTATAGTACTAAAAGTGTCTATAAAAATGAAATAACCCCAGTGATTTAATCCCGTTAATCGCTCTTTGGTTACGCAGTAGATTTTAATCGCCCTAGCTTGCAGCCTTTGCCAGTGACAATGGGGATGGGCTTTATTGGAAATGAGGCTGAGATGAAAGTACTTAATTACCTCCATTCAAATAGCTCAGGGGTCTTTGATAAAGAGAAATGACTGGTTTTGGGAGCAGGATATTGCTTTTGAAAATCCATAGGGTGCATGAGTTCTAATATTGACTGCAGGGTGCGAGGGAGCTCTGTTTTAGTAATAGCCCTGTCAGACTCAGGTCCCCTGCCTAAGATATTGGCCCCTTTATTATTCCAGGCATCGTATTTGGACTTACTGTAGAATAGCTAAAATCCCCTCCCTCCATGATGCTAAAGCTCGGATACCTCTCTCTGCATAGATGACGTTGATGCACTGAAATCCAAAAAGTTAGAGTAATCAGACAGTAAGTAACTAAAAGTATGATAACTTCAACCTGTAGGTGTCAAGTGTGTCCAGGGCGGCGGCTCTGTCCCTGCTAATTGTACAGATATCCACTAACCTCTCCAACTGCTGCCCAGGACACTTAGCATTCTGTTCCATCCTATGTGAAACATCAAAGTGTGTGTGGAGGGCAGAGACAGCTGGGAGAGCCTGATTGGCTTCATGCCTCGGCATGGTGCCACACCACTGTGTTTGCATCCTAAACGGAGGATATTCAGAGATTATTTTGCGTATGTGTGTGTGTGTGTGTGTGTGCCTGTGTGCACGCTTGTATGTGAATATCCGTGTGAATATCCATTGGTGTATTCATGAGTGTGCATGCATACCCATGTGAATGTTTCTTAATCATTAATTCATTAACTTAATATTCTCCCTAACCTGCATGCATGCATGCAGCTCGCTATCTTCATATCAAGAGCGTGCAACATCTACCCTTTGTCTTTCCTTCTAAACCTGGGCCGCACAACTAAGATACCTCGCGCCATCCAGCACTTCATGATGTTTGCAGGTAAGATCAGCATTAACAAAGGTGTCAAAACCCCATATATTTGGTAGATATTACTATTTTATGATGTTAGCACTGAAAGAAACATGAAAGTTGGTCATTTCACATATGGCTATAGCTAATTTACCTCACAAACACTGCATATACAATATCTTACTTGAAGTCACAATGACACTGCATTTTGAAAGCATCTTGCTTCCTTAATGTGATGTATTTCCTGTTGAAACAGGATAGCGGGGCGGGACATAACATAGGGAGGGATCATTCAAAAGTCTAAACCAATAGGATATCAGTTAGGGAGAGAAAGGCAGTTTTATTTTATGAGACTTTAAGAAAGATATGGAGTAAGTTCTTGTGCCCAAAAGGAACCAATGCTGGTGTCCACATCATATGAGGACACCGACATCTAGACCTTGGTAATTTTCTTCCTGTGCATTGGGAAATTGTCACTCAGCCTGACAAGCGCTGGTAAAGCCATGCTAATGTAACACAATGCAGCCTTTAGCTTGCTAGCTAGCCTGGCTAATGTTACAGGCATAGCAAGTGAGCACAGACAGATTCAAAACCCATTTGTGTAAAACGTCAATAGTTTCCAGAATTCATGTCAAATAGGACTGTAAATTGTAACAAAAGTGTTCTGTCTTTTGGTGAGTGTGAGTATGTAACAGCATTTACATCCAAAACAGGAGATTGGAAATTTCCTCTGTTGTTGTGGCATGCTAAAAGTTGGCTTCTCTGTCACATGTTGCTAAAGTGTTGCCATGTGAATTCTTTCATTTACACAGTATTTCCTCAGTAGCCTCTTGTAGGTAAGCCACAAAATGTAGGTCCTACCAATACGTTTTTGCTAGGCGCACTGAGGGCTGACAGGGTGATTTGATATCAGATTAAAGAAGGATTGTAACAAAGACAATAAATTGGTGCAATTGGTGTAATTTTATAGCCCTCAAACAGTAACAGTCTCATAGGGCTTCACAACGGCCACATTATGAAAAGAATGAATGAAAACGACACACCCCATCCTTAGACCCTCAAACTGAGGATGAGGAAAAACTCACACAAAAGTGTCATTAGGGAAAAAATGGAAGAAGTGAGTTATGATAAAATAGGCCTACCTTCTAAAATATTCCTCTATTCGTGTTCATTTACATACTGTTGTGTCTGCAAATATAGACATGCGTAATAAGTTGCCTTGAACACAGCTCAAAAGACTCTATACCCAGTAGCTCCTCAGGAGGTGGTCTTCCTGGAAAATCCCCCCCATCTAATTTTAATATAATAACTGGGGTGTTGTAATTACTGGAATTGCATGACAGCAAGTCATTTTTGCAGTATGAGATGGACATAAATTATGCAAATCTATTGAAAAATTGCAAGAAATTGGTTTTAAATGGCCAGACCCCCTGCTAAGGGTTTGCATTTTTGGACCTCACCAACAATTTTGATCTGTCAACAAATCTGGCAGGGGTTGTCGGGCATGTTGGGCTGGTGATGGCCTTGTTACTACTGTGAGAAAAGTTACTCAGAAATGAACACATTTACCCTCATTTATCCTATGAAAGCTCTTTTAATTATGCCATTCCCTTCTGCCATCCCATCGCCTGCAGCTAATGGCATTAGCGAGGATGCTTAGAGAATGTGTCCCCTGTGTAAGATGTGTGTGTGTGTGTGTGAGTGTGTGCGTGCGTACATGTAGTCAGTAAGGCGGACACAAAGACCTGGTCCTGTGCCTCCCTCAGGCGTTATAATTATTCACTAGCCTCATAACAAAAGGAGTATTTTTATCCATTGATATTGTTAGAATCTTAGGTTTAATAGTTCACCCATAACTTTTCCCCTCAGCCTCTTCTATTTTTGTGGCTGTATTTTAGGAGGAGGGGTAAATAAAGCACTGCTCCACTTTAACGTCTGAGACTAATGGTTGAAACTGTGAGTGGGCTGATGATGCAGGAGAAAGTGTGTTCGATGTGAAGTGATGTGGGGTAGTGCACCCGCAGCATGTTTCGCTGCTTGACTGACCCACTTTACCCCTCTTACGTAAGAAGTTTTCTTTGTGAAAAGCCCTTGTCTTGCTATTTTTCAAAAGCGCCCCCTTCCCCTCCCCCCTCCCCCCATCTGTTTCTCATGGCGATAAAGGATTTGCTCTGGGAATTGTTTTGGTTTTAGGCATTATGTCACAACCGTACAGTAATCTGCTGGTTGTTTAGGGGCTTGTTGCTGGTCAGCAGGTCAATGACTCTTTCAAACAGAGGCATAGTGCTAGTCTTTCGTAGTCACTGTGTAATCTGTTGCTAAATTGGTAGCTGTCTAGCTGCCTCTTTTGTTTCAAGTTGCTGGTTGGCAGCTGTTTGATGGATAGAAGTAATACAGTTGTCTTACTCAGTGATTTCCTTATGTGCCTTCAGGTTTGAGGGGGGCGGTGGCGTTTGCCCTGGCCGTAAGAGACACATCCACTGAAGTGAGGCGCACCATCCTCACCACCACTCTGCTGCTGGTCGGCTTCACCATCTGGCTGCTGGGTTCTGCCACCGGACCCGTGCTGCGCTGGCTGGACATCAGGTTAGTTGGGCTAACACCTAGCGGGCGATACAGATCTCCGTCCTGCTCAATGTGTTGCAAGTCAAACCCAAGGCTGTCAGCAGAACTCCCTGCGTCTGTCTCTCCGTCTGTCCGTCTGACTTACTGACTCTGACCTCCCTCTCTTTCTCTCTTTCTCTCTCTCCCTCATTCTTTGTCTCTCTCGGTCTTTCATGCGCACACACAGAGACGCAGCCTAATTAGACACATTGAGAATGCAGCTCACTTAATATGCAGCAGCTCTTTGTACAGCCTCTCTCTGCGTTTCTGAATGCTCCCTCTCTCCCTCCATCCCTCCCTCCCTCCCCCTTCTCTCCTTGCTGTACAGCCCTTCACTGGCACTTAGCTCTGTGTGTCCGCTCTGGTCCTGCCCTCCATTACTGACTTGCACAGCTGGTGCACAGGTCCCTGGGACCATGTTACAGAAAGAGATAACATTAAAATACAGCTTGCCACACTGTACACACAGACCAGTGTATGAGCGGACACTCGCAGTAGCTATGAAATGAGAACACAAAGTGCGTATTATTATTTTTCCATTACTCTCTGTGATTCCAGGCCACTGGGCGATAATGATTAAGGAGTGCAGAAGAAGCGTGAAGGATGTAAGGCTGTAATTAGATACTTATATTATTAAAGTCTAATCTATGGCCCAGATCGCACTGTCATAATTGACTCCTGCAGTCTTTGGAGGCAGCTCTTTTAATTCTCCAGTGGCTCCCAGTTCTTTGTGCGTATGCGTGTGTGTGTGTGTGCGTGTGTGTGTGTGTGTGTCAGTGGAGCATAAAGAAGCTACAACATTAAACAGAAATATCTTGACAGAATAAAGGCAGTTGTATGTCCCCCGGTCCAAATGTACAGTACAGTACTTCAGCAAAGGAAGTGAATATAAGAAGTAAATAATAGTGTTAGAGAGAAGCAAAAGGCATGCTTTAAAAATAAGTGAAATAAAAATAAGTTCCACTAAAATGGAAATTACTCAAGCAGAAGCATACTGTAGGTATCTAAAATGTACTGAGAGCAAATCTCTACCCTAAAACATAATTTGCATATGTCCCTCTGATCTGCTGTCCCTCTGATCTTGGACCATTTTTGTAGTACATGAGCCGCTCTCTCCCTAAGCTACAAAACAGAGACAATGCAGTAATTTGTGATGTGAACTAAGACCTAAAGCTGCTCCATTGATAATGAATTGCAGACTGGCTTTAGTGATTCAATCCGCCAAATTGTTTGTTTGAGCTTTTACAGACAAATGAGCTTCATTTCATTGTAGTGCTAACATTTATGAACCAGACAATGAGCTGATATCCCTGTGAAATCCCCCCGGGCTCGGTCTCTGTGTCCACAGTGTTGGGTCTCTTGTTCAGTGTCAGCTGAGCAGCTTAAGGACTTTTTGCTCTCTTGTTTCTAGATCCCACACGCTTTGAAATGCTCTCCTGTAAGTTTGAGTCCTGTTGCACTTCTTAATGACTTGAAAACCTGGTCCACAGTTCCTGATTGTATAGCCTATACAAAATAGCATTGAAAATGGGTAGGCTGACATGCGTTTATGAAAAATATACACTTCCAGTCAAAAGTTTGGACACACCTGATTGAATGTACTATGTTTTTCATTATCTTAAAGCCATTTTGATCTAAAGGCTTATGTTTAAATGCTTGAAATGTGTTTCTTAGACAAATATAGATAGTGAAGTTGATGCCTATGTATGAATTTCTTTCCAAAGCCTTTGCCTTTCCATCAAGGTTAAGGGCGGCTACTTTAAAGAATCTAAAATATAAGATAGTTTTGATTTGTTTAACACTTTTTTGGTCGCTGCATAATTCCATTTGTGTTATGTCATAGTTTTGATGTCTTTACTAATATTTTAAAATTAGGAAAATAGTAAAAATAAAGAAAAAATGTTGTGTGTCCAAACTTGATGACTGGTAGTGTATTAATTATTATCTAAAAAAAAAAAGTATTCTTGACAGGTGAATGTTTTTAGTTCAGAAGCCCCTGGCAGGTTAATTTTGGACACTGTCCATGTGCATGCTGTTTTGGATCGACTATCCCTTTAAGTGTAGTGCTTAAGTTACAGTGCTTAGTTACTTCCTACCCATGCTGCGTGCATGCATGCGTGTGTGTGTGTGTATGTGTGCATACATGTGTACATCTGTGGGTATGTGTGTTAGGGTTTGTATGTCCTAAATAATGCACTTGCCTGTGCCTGCGTATCCCCCTCCCTGTCCCCGTGGCACTGCGGTCTTTGTGGGTTGTAGTTCCATCTCCTGAGCCCGCTGCAGTACAGTGCATCAGGCCTTGAGGGCCGTCATGTTTTGGAGAATAGCTCTGTTTTCTTCACTTCCCATCCCTAACTCCCAGCTCTCTCCCTCTCCCCCTCTCTTTCTCTCTCCTCCCCTCTCTCTCCTTTCTTCCTCCTCCTCTGCTCTTCCCTCATCCAGCTGTATGAAGTGAAGGGACAGGTAACAACTCTGAGAGACTTCATTCTGGTGAATAATACATTACACGGGAGCTGTTCTCTCTTTACCTGGAGCAAATTTAACTTCCATTCCATCTCTGAAATGGTTTTGTGGAGGAGAGCCTTTGAAAGTCGTACCCAGTGTGAAATTACTCTGGTGTTTTTTTTTTTGCGTGTGTTTTTTTTTTTTTACCCCTATAGCTACCTCAAAAGGCCTCTCACTGCAAGCATCAAATAAAAGGCAAAGAGACAGTAAAATGTCTTTTGTAGCCACTTTGTGAAATTTGTTCAAGAAAGCTGGTATTATAGGCAACTCAATGCTGAGGGTGTGTGTGTGTGTGTGTGTGTGTGTGTGTGTGTGTGTGTGTGTGTGTGCACCAAGTCCTCCTCTCTGCACCCTCACACACTGCAGACAGGAAACGTTGACAAAAAGCTGTCTCGTTCAGAGAGACTCGGTTTGTTCCTGCCAGAGGTATGTATTGTAGAAAACAGCAGCGCGATCTTGTTTTTCTCTTTCATCTGGCGGGTTTGGGGTTGAAGATGTGAGGGGCCACACCCTGCAGAGAGACTGACAAACAAACAGACAAAGTGGTTGAGCTGTAATTTCCATCCACATATGTCTCTTTTTATTAGTGTGTTTCCTCTGCTGTTTTTTTGTCACGTCTTGGATGATGGCACCTCTGCTCAGTGTGACCTACTAATCTAGAACAATGCAAGAAGAATACTTTCCAACCACATAATGGGTATCAGAATGCTTACCAGTCAAGATGAGTTAGGGAGTTGGCTAAGAAAAGGCTAGATTTATAACCCAGACTCTGAGCAAAAACATATTATGGTAATGTAGGGTGGTATTGTTTGTTCCTCTTTCCTGCTATCTTAAGACTCTCACAGCAGGCAGCACACATACACACTCAGTAAGTTCTTATGCAAACATAGGCTACACACAGAAATGCATGCCACACATGAGCTTGGTCACACACACAGAGCGGTGGGGTGGGGTGGGGGGTCTGTCAGGTTGGAATGAGAAATCCTAGGGAGAGACAGACAAGGGGGGTGAACACAGCATGGATAGAAGGTTGTTTAAGGTTTAAAACAGAGATAGAAAACTACACAGAAAAAAAAAAGTTTTCATAGTTGTCAACCACTGTTCAATCACACTTTATAGATATAAAAAAAGTAGAAGATCTGTGCTTTTAGGCACTAGACTCTCTCTCTCTCTCTCTCTTTCTCTCTCTCGCCAATTTCTCTGTTCCTCTCTATTTCAGTCTCAATTTCAAGGCACATTATTGCCCACACTCGCTGGTTTCATCATGGTGCTCCAAAATAAAATGGTTATTTACACTAAACTGCACACAGTAGTGAAAATACAATTTTCCTGTTTTGTGCAATTGATAATAATTATTGATATCTCTGAACACAACTTACCGTGAAACTGTGGAATAGCCATGTTTCTTTTCTCTGGTCCTCTTTTTCTCCTTGGCATTGTCGTGCTTGTTGCTTATGGCCAGGCCCAAAAACTGCGGACTCCAAAAACATTTGCTTGCACATGCTCAAAGCCACATTCTTGTTTGTTAATGATAGTTTTTTACACTTTAGAGGCAAAGAACTAAGTTTGGAATTCACAGATTTTCCACATGATATAGCCAGCCAAGAAAAGCACAAAAAATGAAAAAAATGATAACACCTCGGATGTGTTTCTGTCATCTTCAAACCAAAGCCGGTACTTTCTGTTTGGTTCATAGTGACCTACGTCTGTATCTTATCTCTCCTTGAGCCTTTTTTCAAGCTTCACACTTTAAGATTAGTTTCAAGGCATAGCTGTAATTGCAGTATGGTGGCTGCTGCTAAAACTCTGTCACCCCACTATGGCTTTGTTTACCTGCAGACATATTGGAGTATAGTGACTTTTTTGACTCTGCAATTTATTGTCTGAGATTTTGATACAAAACTGACAGTATGTCTTTTGAGGAGGTAATGGGTTTGAGGAGGTAATAACATTCCAAAAAAAAGTATTATTATTAATTATCTGTCTACAAGTCAAACTCACCAAGACCATATGATTATATCCCCAAAATGAATTTCCCCCAGGGGATCAATAAAGTGCAATCTTAAAATTTAGATACATGAATTAATATATACTAACATACTAAGACATACTAAATGCTGGACTATAGCCACTGTAGTTGAACAGATTATTCAGAATAAATTCAGCATTTCCATTGAATTAGAATCAATGACACCACTTAGCAACGTGTAAAATCCATTGTATTTGTTCTTTGTTTGTTTGTTTGTTTGCTTCACTCTTTCTCTGCCCCGTGTAACTCTATTCCCAAGCTGTATCAAGTGCAGTCACACACACTCACACACTCACACACACACACACACAGTGTCACACTCCTGGTTCTCAGTCTCGGTCTGTCTCCTTGGTTTTGATGAGGGCTGAAGGTGGCAGGGCGCCCCTGGGGAGATCTGAGACCCCGTCACAGTGAGCAGTCTGGGGTCCCTCAGGGCCCGAATGTGGGACCAGTGGGCTTTGAACATTGGCCAGTCATGTCCTCTTCAAGCCCTTTCAGTTTGAATATCATTATTTTCTTCAACCCAGCTCCGACTATAGTTTTATTTTGCTTTCAGCATTTGTGCTTATCTATTAATAGCGTTAGCGGTCACAAGGTCTAGGGACTTACTGCCTCAGCTCTATGTTCACTGCAGTACTTTATAGCTCTGCAATATATTTAAACAGTGTGCCTGCTTTTCATACTAAATGTAATGCAGAGGGTAGTGCACCCACACGGCAAGTAGAGTAAACTGATTTTGAACTTACACATGCCATGGAGCGAGAGTGATGGAAAGAAAATTACTCATGTGCAACCCGTTACCTCTTTGAAGTTCTTTGAACATGCTGTCATGTCAAAATGTGTCACTGTAGTTACTGAGGGCAACCGGTGTACAGAGGCCTTGCTCTCTACTATGGTCCCTTCCTGTGTGTGTGTGTGTGTGTGTGTGTATGTAGATGAGTGGTGTTCAACACTTTGAGGCCAAGGCATAACAGCTGGAGCCTGGCTAATGACTGGCCTGTTTGTTTTCACATCTTGAGTGGACAGATGGACTGGCGGCAAACCATGCCTCTCATGTCACTCACTCTCCTTCATGCCCCACTGACCTCTTATCTCTCTCTCTCACTCTCTCTCTCAGTCCCTCTCTCTCTCTCTCATTCACCCTCTCTCTCTTTCTTCCTTGCCCCCTCCCACCTTCTTACTCGCTCTCTTCCTTCCCTCCCCTCTCTTTCTTTCTTGCTTTCTCTCTTCCTTCTTTGTCACACACGCTGACTCACTCACTGACTCACTGACTCACTCACTCACTCACTCACTGACTCACTGACTCACTCACTCACTCACTCACTCACTCACTCACTCACTCACTCACTGTCTTCTCTGACATCTATCCACCTGTAGAGCTTTAATAGCAGTTCTCCAATTGTCAGGATAGTGCAATACTGCAATAAGGTAGTACAGGTTGCACAGATTCTAACAGTAAAAAGCCAAATACACACACACACACACACACACACCCTACTCAGCACCCACCTCCCTGAGGCCCAGGATCTAATATTTAGGCATCACAGACTGAAGGAGAGAGGAAAGTCACCCACACACCCTCATGTACACACACAAACACACACTGCCCATAATAAAAAGATACCAACCTGATTGGATAGGAGATACTTCAAAGGATTCCAAAGATGAATGGCTCCTGTATAGCTTTTCCCCTTCTGATAAGAAAAGGAGACAATAAGACAGAGGTAGAGAGAGAGAGAGAGAGAGAGAGAGAGAGAGAGAGCGAGACTGACAGAGGGAGACGCTTAAATCCTGACTTCTCCTCATATTATATATATATTCTTTATTCTGCCCGGTCGGAGTGATTGCTTTCTACCAAAAGGAGATGGAAAAATATAAGAAAAGTGTGTATTAGAAAACCAATCTGCAGTGGGGATGACTTTGGAACTTAAGCAGGCAAGAGAGGCTCTGCTGTCTTGCTGGAGAAATGTAACATATGATTTAATGAGATTTCCAAAGCAATTTGTTGTACAATGGCTTTCTGGCTGTGTGGAAAAAAGTGGAACTTGGGAAATTAACCATGTTTTGTAGTCCCTTAAATAATGGGGAGAGGGGCTCAGGTGACTCTCTGTCTGTTGGTCCAATATGTCAAACAAAATGTATCTGTGTGATTCGTACACTGAACTTTTTTTATCCCTACAAAACTCATTCATTATTGATGTAGTCTGATGATCCGGTGATGGATTGGAGCTATAATCCTCCTCCCAGAACACTTTGTCACTGTTATTCATCAAAACAACCTGGAGTTTTTTTTTTCCTCTTTTCTTTTCCTCTTCTTCCCCTGTTCCTCCTTGGGTTATTTTCCCTCCTTCGCTCTGCTGAATTTAAGTCTCATTTCTCATCACATCAAGCTCACAGGGAGCAGTTTCTGTTGGTGGCAGTGTTTAGATCTGCAGCACCAAGTCATGGTGGAGGGCTACGAGTTCAGCCCTCCGCACCAGCCATTGATTATGTCTCTGAGTGTCGCAGAACCAAAAGCTTCATTTTAACATTTCAGAGGGCTGTTTTCTCATTCGAGGAAAAGGCCCTGCCATCAAATCTCTGCCCGTCCGCGTCCGGCAGAAGCTCTCGGTTCCATCCTCGGCATGACCCCAAGCCGTCATTTTCCATTTCTGTCTGCTCCGGGCAGCGCAGCGTTTCTCAGCCCCAGAACCTGCTGCTAGTGTTGTTTTGCTTCGCCTGGACTTGCCTGGCAAATGCCTATATACTTAACACTCATTTTATATTCATGAAGGGGAAAGAGTCAGTTGGTTGTAGGGTGTCGCTCAGACTCCAGTGCTTTAGACAGTGTCTGAAAACAGGCTTGTTCCCTGGATAACTAGGGCCCTAATTGCAGATGTTGCCGGTGGGAACATAATGAGATAGATGGAGGTTAGGGGAGGCCAGTGAATTATGATTCTGATGTTGATCAGACGTGAAACGTTATCTCTCCACATTAGCCTGCCAGGCTTACTCTCCATGGCACCAGATACAGATAGTCCTCTCTCAGCTCAACTATCAACACTCCTATGTCTGTTGATAGTTGAGCTGAGTGTGCGCGCGTGTGTGTGTGTGTCTGTGTGTGTGTGTGTGTCTGTCTCTGTGTGTGTGCCTGTGCCAGTGTTTGTCTGTGGCTGTGTGTGCAGACAATAAACAGGTGAGAGATTGAGAGCTGACTGTGTGTGTGTGTGTGTGTGTGTGTGTGTGTTAACGCACCACTTTCCCCTCTTACACACAGTTCAATGGGTTTTTCTCACAGTGAATTGATAGTCGTGGCAGTGTGCAGAGACTGAACAGATTGCTGTGGTAACTGTGTCTGTCGGATCGGCCAATATGGTGAGTTTATCAGGTGGAGATTGACTCTGGACCAGGGTCTCATACATTCAAGTCCTGTGCTCCAGTCGCCATTAAAAAGGCCCAGAGGCACGGCCTAATGGATGTGACGTCAATACCGAGAGAGAGGAGGGGGAGGAGAAGGGCCATTAAAAAGAGCATCAGGGCAATAACAGTGTCTGTGTGTGTGCATGCAGGCATGTGTGTACTTGTGTGGGGGTGTGCGAGAGAGGACAGTTACTAGCTCTAAACGTACAGCAGGAGTGTTTTAGGAAGACCATTCACATGCGGGGGTATGTCAGATACATAAAAGTCGTTAGGTGAGCGGTCGGTTGGTGCGGTTGTGCATTTGTGAGTTTGTTGAGTAAGGAAAGTCTCGCTTAAGCACAATAACACACTGCAGAGAGAGAGAGAAAGAGGAAGAGAGAGGTGGGAGTGAGAATATAAAGAGAACATCAGTATGTGCTCTGTGTATCTCTGGCAGGTGTCTGTGGGCTGAAAGAGGATCCACACATGAGTATGAATAATAAAACAGACACAGGGTGCCTCTGCTATGGGTGCAGTCTCACACACGCACACAAATGCAACCACACACGCTCACACACAAACACACATTTTTCCACTCTGCTGGTGGATGAACAATGCTTTAAGAATGTGGTCTGCATAGAGTCCTAAGAGGGAAGGGGAAAGTGGTAATGAGGGGTGATGGATGGTACTGATGGGGCAGAATCTGCAACACTGCAGAGAGCTGAACAGATAGAGAAAGAGTGTATTCGAAACACCTGGGATCTCACACTGCATATCTGCATGTTGTTTATGAGTGCACCATGTGTGTGTGTGTGTGTGTGGGGGAAGGTTGTGGGGGCTACTCTTTGGAAGCAGAGAGCGCTAATGAATCCAGCGTACCCAGCATCCCTAGCTGCCTAGCGACCCCGCCCCTCAATCACTCTCAATGGGCACCTCTTATTTATAGAGCCATTATTTTTAGCCCGCCATAATTTCAGCCCTTTGCCTTTTTGAAGAATTAACAGAATAGGGGTTGGAGGGAAGGATGGAGACAGAAAAAGTGGAGAGAGAAGGGAGAGAGAGAGAGAGAGAGACTGATGAGAAGTTCTGGTGGAAAGGTCTATCGAATCAAGTTCTTTTTTGTACTCTTAAGGTCAACAGTTTGAGAGGATGCATTCTTCTATCTAGACAGTGATCTATAGTTTTCTGTTGGGTGACTTCCTCCCCCTCAAGTCATTGTTAGAGTACATTCAAACTGAGGTACCCATCAAGGTAATGCTACATTATCCTTTACTGGTTTCTGTCTCTCTTGTGAATGATGATCTGTTCTGCTCTGAATGTTAAGTTCAACACAAGGTTGTAACCCGCTGGTTTCTCTTTGATCGATGCTGTGAAATCCAAGCTCCCTCAGGTGGTTCTTGTTTGGTCCCGACTCCCTAACTGCTCGCTCCGAGGCAGGAAATCGTTGGGTAGAGAGAGAGCGACAGCGTTGGCCAAACATAGAATCCCAATACACAGATAAGAATGAGAAGAAGATTTAACGGTTTAGCAAAATGGGTATACATAGAGAGAGAGAGAGAGAATCAAATGGATATAGACTAACACGCTGTGAGACCAACAAGTGAAACAAGAGAGTGAGTGCCGGGAGATGGTCGTTTATTTAAGCCTCTCAGCTTTGGCACTGTTCAAATCAAGTCCATGAAATCAAATCTTCATCGAAGGCAACTGTGTGGAAACTGTTGTATAACTGGTACATAGCTAAGGGTGAGACTTTGTGTGTGTGCGCACCCACAACAATGCGGGTTTGTGTGTATGCATGTGTGTGTTCTGCATCTGTGTGTATGGCTGGCCTGTCTATTTTCGAACCCTTCTGATTTGGACTAGAGACCCCCCCCAGCCCCCCCCAAGCAGAACCAGAGGAAAAGAAGAATAGACTTGGCAGCCCTTGAGTTGGCCATCTGTTCCTGTGGATGTGGTCAGTCTGAATTAGGCCCTTCTCTCTCTCACACACACGCACACACAAACACACACACACACAATCCCATCCTATTTCTGCTGGCTTTCTCACATATTTCATAGAGCCTCTACACACAGAGGCACAGTGCATCTGGCTGTCCAGTCTGCCATGTCCTGTGGCCATGTGTTTGGAGTTCTGTTCAGAGGGTCTGTGGTTTCAGGAAAAAAGGGGCCACACAGATAGACCAGTGTGTGTGTGTGCATGAGTGTGTGCACTCGTGCATAAGCCAGTGTGTGGAAGCAAACTGAGACTCCTTAATTCACCTTAGTCAATTCAGCACAAATTCAGCACACCCCACTTACATATTCAGCCTTCTGTCTTTTCTGCTTTGCCTCTGAGTTCCTCCCAGATGGAGAACATGGTCAATTCCTTATCTCTGGGCAGGGGGTTGATGTGTGTGTTGGTTTTAGCAGGTGGATGGGTTTGGGGGGGGGTGGAGGGGGGCTGTTAAGGAAAGGATGCTGCAAGATCGAACGACAGTAGCCTGCTCGGTGGATGCAGGAGACAGATACTAGAGCTGTGTTCATCACGAAATCAGGCTCCGCTGAGTGACCCTGCAGAGAAGGGCTCAGCTCCGGGCTTGACTCACATCAGAGGGCTTTACTCTAACAGGGGAGTATGGGGGGTGGGGGGGGGGGGCGCTCATATCGATTCATACCCTCCAGCAACACGCCAAGAAGCTGCTTTCATAATCCTCCCTCCTAAATAATTCACCACTCGCCCTCAAAATTTCATCAGCGCCTACATATAGAGAACAATCTCCCCCACAGCAGCAGCAAGAGCGGCATTGTGAACAAGGTGTGTTGGAGGGAAGAGGGGTTGGGGGTGGGGGTGGGGGGGGGGTGATGAGGCAGCAGATGAGTGAGCAGGTGAAACACAGTGGGGTGATGATGCACACAACCACCTTTTAGGCACACACAGACATGGCCACACACACATGTGCATCTACACACACGTCACGCGCCCATCTCTGCGCCTGGGAGTGTGAGACAGTGGTTTGACACCTCATGCGATTTGTGGGAAGATTAGAGGAATGGTCATCTGGACCAGCTGGCCTGTGGCAGCAATACAGTTTCCTTATCTTCTCTCCTCACTGCTTGCCTTGTCTCGTCTCGTCTCCTGCCCTCCCCTGTCGTCTAGCTGTGTCAATTCCACTTCTACAACACAATGAAAATGAGGTTACACAGTGAGTGGTCACACTACCCTTTGTCAAATCCTACAAGCCTCCATCCAGTGGAGGTTCAATTCCTGCCTCCAGCTCCTATTCTATGCTGCAATTCCTCTTTGCTTGTCACTTGCCTTTATTTATCCTGAGGTGAAGTGCCAAAATACAAAATGAGGCCAATGTTGTCCATTCTCCTGTAGAAATACATGGAAATCCTCCAGCAGGCTCTGCAGCAGGAAGCAATAAGCCATTAGCCCAGTGCCACACATACAGTAGACAGAGCAGGCTACTATTGTTGGGACCGCTTCTTCATTTTGCCCCACATACCATGGTCTTTTTCTGAGATGCTCCTGTTCCATTTAGCTGGGTGCCATTAGATCCTCTACAAAAGACATTATGAGAACTATGAGAACTAGAGATGGCGTCCCTGCCCTATCTGCCCTGGCAATCGATGAGGAACTGTGACATGAGACTTATAGCAGCTATCATTTTGGCCTCACTGCCTAAGGCTAAACAGGCTGGCAGGTTAGTACACTGGGCTAGCTAGCTAACACGTCGTTGAAAACTAACGAGGTGAGGCCAGTGCTTTTCTTCCTCCTTGTTCTTCTAGCCATTGTCCACAGCCCCTTTCACAACGAGTCTCTATTTCCCAACCTGGCATGCAGATATGGACTCCAGCAAGCAGTGTAATATAGCAGGCTATTATGGTATTTATAGTTGAGCACTTTGCTGGTCATTAAGAATCATTAAACAGCTTGGGGTTTTAGAGCAGTTCAGGGAGGACTTGATGGGGCCTGTGAGAGACTGTAGACCATGGTTGCTGCTTATGGCACAGGGTAGACATGTGAGGAGAAGGAGAGTATGGCTGCGTGCATCAGCTGTTACTCCCTTACTGTCCAGTATATCCCACAGCGGATATCATTACTACTCACCTGCAGTGTAGCTACAAATCATTTCAGTTTGCATTGCATGACTTTGTTTCCATGCTGATATTGTAACTATAATATTACCAGTTTCAAGCTCATTACTCAAAACTCTAATTTATTACTCATTCCTTGTCAAAAGTAATATTATTTTAATCATTACTCCCTAGGTGTAGTAATTCGTTACAGCCCCAAAATCAGTGGTTGCATTCTCTCTTTTCTTCAAAAGTCACAATAACTCTGTTCCAAATAGCATTGATGTCCATAGAAAGTTAACTTGTTTTTCCATTTCTCATCTTAAAAGCTAGCTTAGTGTGAAAGGACAATGACTAATTGATGACCAAAATAAACTGGGGAGATAGAGGTGGGAAAAAGTTTTTGGATTCAACTCCAATCTGATACTTGGGTGATAACAAAAGTTTTTGATTTGTTACTGTAATATTATTGCTGAAATTGAAATGGTAATTTACATTACTCATTACTGGGAAAAATAAGAATACCATCCAAGACTGGATATTACATAGGCTTAAGTTAATTTAATACCAGTCTTATGTGGCACCCGGATGTAAAGATTTAGCCATGATCCATGCTACTGGGCCGTGACTATTTTCCAGCTCTCCTCCGGGGCCAATTCTTGCCACTGCCCCGTATCCCGCTAACTCCGCCAGACTAAATTTAGGCTGTTTCCCTGTGTCATGCTGGGAGATCCAGGTGAACGGTGCGAGACGGGAAATGAATTCCGTGTGATAATAATAACTTTGGCTGCTCCAGCCCCCCGCCCCCCCGCCCCCCCGCCCCACCCCCCAACTGTCCCTGGCTATCCACAGGGATCCAGCTGGCTGAATGCTGAAAGACTCCCTCCTTTCCTGCTAAACTGACACTGTTTGAGGAGCCGAGTAAAACGCTCATGGCTGTCGGCTTCCCTGGTGGAGAGCCGTCTTCTCTCCACCAGTTCAGAGGCAGAGAGGGACAGCGAGAAAATGAGAGAGAGAAACAGAGATATTACCACAGCGTTTTTACGTTCTGTGTTGTTCAACTCTATTTCTCTTTATAGCGCAGTACAGTAGCCCTTTGTAGGCACACAATACATGTAAATTTCAACAGTGATGTAAACTGAATGTAAATTTCAGTAGTGACACGATACATGTAAATTTCAACAAACAATGCCGGTGTGATGGCTATTAATCACTGGGTCTGTGAGTGTAGTAGCTACAATACCCAAATTGGCATGGCATTATATGCAAAGATATTTCCGTTATGCTTTAGCTCAAACGAAAATGCTTTCGTGATATTTGGGCATCTGTTGAGTGGGTGATCATTTCATTCACGTACAAAATAAGGCAAAGGAGTTATGAAAGTTTTGGTCGGCAAGATTAAATATCTCCCAAAGGACATTTTCTCTTAGACAATGCACCATGCTCTTATGTAAATGCCCTTACACAGCCCACTGCAACATGTAATGGCCTGTATGTCAGTATAGATGGATACACACACACACTACACACTGCACTGACTACTTGTGCCAACTTTATTTTTACACCGGCTCAAGTGATGTGAAATTTAGGTTAAAGCTGTAGAGACTGAGATTCTCACTCTAGGTTTCAGTAGATTGACCCAAATACTGCAGTCAAAGACTTGGCCATATATGGATTGTTCTTTTGTAACACTGCAGTGAGAGGGATGGGAGCTTATGCTGTATTGTTCTCTCTTTTAGCCACTCATCCATTGCACAGTCAATACTGAAAGGTGTAAAGTTCAGCACACCTCATGCATGATGAGTCATACATGTAGTTTTGCCCCTTATATGGATATATATACTGCACATGCAAGTCATATCATTAGATGTGCTGTTCCTTGCATTACCAAGGAAACCCCCAATGAAATGTTCACCATCAAAGTCAAATCTCTGTTGTGAGGAGTGTATACATACTGTCAAATATGGCATCCATGTGTCCCTGGTGAAACTACCACATGGGATTTGCAAACAGGAAACTGCGTGACTTACAGCCTTCGTCTTATCCAAACTCTCATAGTACAGTGCAAACACAGTCCCTGTGTGACTCTGACTTTGTCTCTCTGTCTCTCTTCTCTTTATCTGTCCCCCCTCCATTTATCTCACTCATTCTCTCTCTCTCTTTCTCTCTCTCTCTCTCTCTGTGCACGCAGAGTTTAGGGAGGGCTGCTGTAACTTAATTTACCCAGCCTGTTGAGTATCTGCTTCTGGAGTTCTCCCAAATCAAGCAGAAACTCAAGTGAATGTTTATTAACTAGTGCTGCTAATCACATCCAGTGGAGATTGTCTTCCCCAGAGGAAGAGAGATTGTGAGGAAAATGTTTTGCATGCACGTAAATACTCTTAACCGCTACCTGCAGACTGTCTCCAAGGTAGGAAGATGTATTATAAATGAGCCTTATGCGCGAGGTAGTTGACGTTTGTGTGATGTTCTGATGTCTTCTCCCGAGTCCCCATGTTCTCTGTGCCTGGAGCGCAGCCAGCACAGCCTTATCAACCCCCTGCTGTCAGGCAGCATGATAACAATGTTCAAGTCATATACACACGTGCACTAGTATGCACGTTGCACGCGCATTTATGAACGCCCACACTGTGTCATTGCTAACTGTTGCTCAAGGCTGATTTCTTCTCCTCTTCCTCACTCTTTGTATAATAAGTGCTATCTAAGACGGGGGCATAGAGCTGAAATATCTTGTGAGAAGGTGTTGATCTGTGTGTGGCCATGTGTAGCCCATGTGTGGGTCCTTGCGCATCCATCTGTGTGTGTAATTTCTGCTTTTTTCCTACTTGCAAATGCGCTTGACAATATTCAGCAAAAATCAACACTTGAGTTACTATGCCTTACATTTTTAGAAAAACCCAAACACAGCGCCTCAGCACCATATTCATATAAATAGCAACATTCCCCAAAAGCCTGGGTGAGTTGTCAGTGAAGCCCCTGTGCACAGCACTATGTCAGCCTGGAATGTGTCCAGAGATATTTTAGTCGCAGAGGAGCTCAGCAGAGAACGGTTGAGATAGTATCAACACAAAGAGGCCCCACTAACAGAAAAGGAAGACTGCTATAATAGAATAGAGGTGCTACTTTGTTTTTTGGAAACTATAGATGACTGGATAGATAGCAGCCGGAACACAATCTAGCAGTCGTGTCAGCCTGGATTGGGTTACTCTATTGTGTGTTTCTTTTTAAGTTGGCTTTGTTTTTTCTTGGTGTGATATCCCTATAGAATGGGGGACTCCGCCTTGTTTTGGGAGGTAAGTGGGGCATGGGAGGATCACACACTCCCATGGAAGGTCATTACAGAAGCGATCTGTGTCCCAACTCTTGTCTAAGCGCCTGTTTCCTGGAAAAGACACAAATTAACAGGAAGAAGTTTACAGACTTTCACCATCTGGCCACCGCAGAGTTCCACTTCCCAGTATCTACCTCGTGCCTGTCAGATTTCACTCAGTCTCACTAAACCCAAGGCAGTCACTGAGGTGTGCACACAGCATCACCCTTGGCGTATGCTTACTGAAACTGTTCGAAACAAATGCACTCTTCATTTCACATTCATGTGCACTGGCGCTCACAGCGTAGTTAGAATAGATTGGCCTTGATTGGCCTTTATTGAATGTCAGCGTTTTGTGTTGAAGGTAAGGGTAATAGTGCAGTGAAACATAGGGGTCACATCAATAACAACATGACGACTGGTAAGAGCTGTGAGAGCAGACTGGCTGACAGCAGAGGTATTTTGCTTGAGACACACACTGTACCAGCCTGTCTTCACATTCACAAACATCCCCCCGCCTCTTTATCTGTTTTCCTCTCTCACACAGGCCTTGAGACACACTGCCTCTTCTCCTTTTTCTTTCGTTTCCCTCTCTGTCTTGGTCTCTCTCTCCCATAGTCAGTCTTTCGCTCACTCCCTCTCCCACTCGCGATCTCTCCCTCTTACACAAGTTCACCAGTAACACCAACACGTTCTGTCACTCTTGCGTCTCCACAAACTATCTCGGTCACCATCACGCTCGGGGAAACTGGAACTGCAGTGTGTTCACTGTCCCTCTGGTTAGACATAAAGGATCCGCTTTCATTGGGAGTGACGCCGGTTGACTGCCTCAGCTTGCCGACTTTTAAGTCCTCTCCCTCTCCCTCTCGCTTTATCTTATTTTCTCCTCTCCTCCCCCTTTTCTCTTTGCTCTATCTCTCTCTGTTGTTCTTGTTCTCTCTCTCTCTCTCTCTCTCTCTCTCACACCTTATCTGTCCTTTCCCCTTTCTATCAGCTTAGCTCAGTGACAGAGCCTGTCTTCGTGGCATGTATCCAGCCAGCTGAAGGCTATGCTTCACAGTGAAGTAGCGCAGGGCGTTTGTGCCTGTCACAGCCTGCCCCATCCCAGAGGTTTCCCCATAAACCCCCGTGCCAAACCGAAACTCTAAGAGAAAACCCTGGATCGTAATGACAAATCTCAGGGACCCTCTTTTCTCCCCTAAGACCCCTATCCCTGTGCAATTTCAATACAATTTCAACCCCCGCGCCTCTTTTCTTCTTTTCCCTGACAAGAGGGAGAAGCGAGAATGGATATGTGGGGTGGGCGGAAACTAAAGGGAGAAGTAGAGAGATGAAGGTAGGAGGAAATAAAGAAAAGGAAATAAGAGGAGGTAGGAGGTGATAAAGACAGGATGTGTGATCTGAGAGAGCAAAATGGATGTCGAAAAGATAGAGAGGGAGAGAAATGAGGGAGAGAGAGAGAGAGAGGTGGATGGATGTGGAAGATTAACGGAAGGGTTATAAGGAGAAGTGGGAAGAGGGAGGGAGACAGAACACGGAGAGGAAAAAAGATATTGAAAAGAAAGAATGGGAAGGAAATGAGGCAGGATGGAGAGAGACAGATGGATGGAGGGAAGATAAAGATGGGTATAAGGAGAAGTTGGGAGGAATAGATAGAGGAAGAGTGATCAGAGAGAGGGACATAGATACTGAAAAAAGAAAACAAAATGAGGGAGGGAGAGAGATGGATCGATGATGGATGGTTTGTGGGGATACGCTCATCAGGATCAATATCACAGTCATTACCAAGAACAATAAATGTACAGGAATTTGTCTTCTTGACCTCACATAGGAGAATGTGGACAGTATACATATCGCTCAAAAAGAAAGAATACATGGAAAAGTAAGAAGGTATACATAGAGGAAGAGAGAAAAAATAAGCAAACAGGGGAAGTAGAGAGAAACACCAGGAGAGAGATGGATGGATGGATGGAGGGAAGACAGCCAAGATGAAAATCTGCAAGTAGTCGCAGTGCTCTAATGCTCTGATGAGAATCTCCGCTCTGTTTTGTTATTGCAGGGGCCTCTCAGTAAAAGGTTTTTGCGTCAGCACATTCAAAATGCGCACACATACACACACACACACACACACACACACACACACACACACACACACACACTCACACACAAACACATAAATGCACAGTGATAGCGGCATCTCAAAATGGCTGGGTCTTGCAACAGCAATGCTAGGCTATTAGAGTTTACTGCTGACCTGTAGGAACTAGCATCGACAGCCATCTCGCCCTCAGCATCCCTCTGAGCTCAGACCGCCAACATATCTGTGTGGAAAAAATAAATGTGTGAGAGAAATCTTATACCCACCGTTTTTTTGTTTTTTTTCCTACCGCCTAACTAGAAATGATAGATTACGGCTGTCGCGCTAAGAAAATATTATTGAATCTCCTCATGTGAGTTCGGAGAATGCCATCAAGCCGGCAGTCATCATCTCTTCGGTTTCATGGCGATACTTGGTTGGCGGCAGATTAGGGTTGAAACGGAGGGGCGGGG
Source organism: Centroberyx affinis (assembly GCF_046629955.1). Classification (NCBI taxonomy): domain Eukaryota; kingdom Metazoa; phylum Chordata; class Actinopteri; order Beryciformes; family Berycidae; genus Centroberyx; species Centroberyx affinis. Next base: position 213,002 of record NW_027279100.1, read on the forward strand.
GGGGGGGAGTGATAGCGGTGCAGTGTGGGGGTTCAGCATGAGTGTGGCTGCAGCGAGTGCACGCATGCTGAGATAATGCCCTCCTTTTCAGATGAAGCAGCTCACTAGGCTGTCATTGGCTAGTGCTGAGTCACTTTATTTCAATTCAGGGGAGCGAGCGGCGAGTCGGCCTTTCCCTCTCAGCCCTGCTGCTCGAGTGTGTCTGCAGCAGAGCGCGGCCCGCACCTCGACGGGGTAATAATCACCGCCGCGCAGAATATCAAGCGTAATCGCCGCAACTGTTTGTCATTTATCAAAGGTTTACCCATCTGACATTTTCTTGGTGTGATGTGAGAGAGGAGGCTGATTTTTGATGAAACTGTTCGAAAGGTCATGTTCAAACCATAGACGGTTCAAACCGAGTTCCCCTGCGACTTTCATTTTCAGTACTTTCCATATGCTCTGATTGGTTATGTACAGCTTCACCTGTGGCATAGAATAAAACCCCTGACTTCCTCTCTTCTCTCTCTCTCTCTCTCTCTCTCTCCCTCTCTCTCCCTCATATTCTATTGAGTCAGTGTTTGAATGTGCTCTACTGTGTTTTTCCCATTCTCTATCTCTCTATAGAGTGGGGGTGGATGCGGATGAAAATCCAGAGGACCTTCCTTTTGATCAGGTAAAAAAAAAAACACCTCATTGTTACAATCCAGTAATCCATATTTCACCCACTCTATTCATTCCTGCTGCCTTTATCCATTCCAGCATTGAAATGGTAGATAATGTACTTTTATCTAATGTATATAGTCCATAGCAGTGCCAGTGCCATGCTCCTTCCATTTCCATCTGCAGGAAAATGTATTATATATGTATGAAGCCCAGCACATCTCAGTTCAGCATTGTGAAAGGCATGTCTAGAGCTACTTGTTCAACCGTAACTAATAGCAATCACCAAGTTATCATCTTACAACCAAAGTCATCCCACATATTGGATACTCTGCATTGTAAAATAACCATGGTCAAAAACTATGCAATGCCAACTTTCGTGTTAACCAGGCAGCTATGTAGCAATCTCTCTTGCTTCCTCCTGTTTTCAATCGTGTGCATGTAAACTACTTAGGATAAAACCTTTACACAGCACACATGGGTGTTCTTTACTGTGGTGCTTTGCTGCTTTTGACATTACTAGCTATTGCATTACTGTCATACCCATAGAGAATTCATGGTATTATTGCTATATGAATGTATTGCTGTGGCAATAGTTGTGCTGATACATTCTAATGCTTGAAAATCCCTGAAAACATTTACACCATTACAAACAGCAGTCCCAATGGTCTACTTAAGTTTTTATATGATACAGTTTAGTAATTCTGGGGCTCAGTTTCTCATGAAAAGTCCTTTCCAGTGTATATTAAACTTTTAAAAAAATATGGAGCTAACTTCAAAAAATATGGAGAGAAAAATAATCACATATGCTGATAGGAAGCAGCTCACAGAGGCATTAAACAGATTCTATCAGAAACTCTTTTTGTAATGATATATTTAAAGAAAGGTCAACATGGGTAGTCATGACTTGATTCTATCTGTGGTGACAAAGAAACTATATTTAATGCAGCTTCATTTGTGTTCCAGCTGACTTTAGCAGGTGGCAACAAAAGCCCTGTAATGGCCTCTATAATATTCAATTAGTCAGGCTTTTCATTAAACATGGTGAAATGGAGCTTCCAAAACTTATCTACCACTCAGTGGAGAGTGAACTCACATCAGACAAGGACAATAATTTAACCAGTATAAACATTAAGCATAAAGTGGTATGCAGTTCCATGAGTAATGTATCAAATCAGCTAGAAATCATTAGTGGCTACTTAGCCATTTATTTCTTTAATTATGCCTTGTTGTGTGTGCTGTGTTGCATGCAGCCACAGAATAAAATAACAGAAGTTCAATGGAATAACAATTCATTTTTGGCCTACCACACTATTACTGGTAGTGTTTGTACTATAAGTCAGCAGTATGAGTACTGTAAGTAAATTGGTGGAATATTATTTAATACTTTCTTGGCCACAGCCCACTTAAACAAGAGATGCAAATCTCAATGTGACTACCCTGGTTAAATAAAGGATAAATAAATAAAATAAAGAAATAAATTTGTTGTTTGTCTTTGAGGGACAAAGTCATGTCAGGAAGCTGGAGGAGACACATGTCACTCCTCCATACCCGGGGGCTCTGAAACTTAGAAAAGAAAATAAACATTTTGTACATTTTGTGTCTTATTGAGCTGTACCTAAATGATAAAATGGAAGTAAAAGTTGTATTATTGTGGAAATTAATCTTCAACTATAAATCTTCACATTTTTAAACTCCCATAATACTCTTCGTATTGAAATTATTTCAGCTGCAATGAATTTAAATGAGAATTAGATCGAGATAACATACTGCTGGGTTCATCATCTATTAGTCTGAATGGACTGGTGCCATACAGGGCTGTACAATATATACAGTATATAGTTAAATCTTTTATTATCTGAAGAAGACAACACATACTCTGGCATTTTATTCTACGCCACATTGCTGTATAAAAAGTTAATCTATGAATGTAATATTCTATAAGCTTTGTTTGCTAACGGTTCAGTTGCTAACATTACTGAATTCTCCCTTGAAGAGATTAAGGCAGTTGATGTAAACTGTGAAGCAGGAGAGCTGAGATGTGCTGTGGGACTGTACTGAGTCAAGTACTGAGTCTGTACTTGTTTGACTGAGTACTGGGTATTGATTTACTCAAACCGCCCAATCCATTCCTTTTAATTCCAAGTGGAGACAGATTATTTTTTTCCATGTACATAACAGGAATTTAACGTAGCGTATCCTGCCATCTTCTCCCACTGACACACTCTGTGCTTCTATCCTTTAATTTTGGCTCCATTGTTTGTTTTAATGCTCCACCACATCAAAGTAGAGAAGGGCTTCAAGTGGAGGAAATGCACTTTTGCTTCCTGCCAAATGACAGTCTACAGCACATCCTCACTGGCACAGAAGCCTTCTGAGTCTGCCTTTTTGTTGTGCAAGCACGTCCTCCTCCCACACACACACACACACACACACACATACACACTCACCCTCCCATCACTGCTTCCCACCAGCTCTCCATCCCCTCGCTTTCATCTTCTTATTTGACCTGACTCTTATCTGCACGCTGTGAATGGGACAAGGTCTGGGCAGCTCCCTGGCATTATTAGGCCAGAGGGGCAGAGAGAATGGATGGCGAGGCCGGTAAAGCTGGAGGACTATCCCAGTGGAGAGGCAAGGCTTGCCTCCCAGGCCCAGCTCCAGGGCTCATTCTCATGGAAATGGATGAATGTAACCTTGCCCAGGGTGCGAGCCCGCAAAGGGACTGGGGTGGGGGCATGTCCATACTGTAGTAGGGAGGGAACTCCAGGGGCTCTGTAGAGTCTGAGAACAGCATGTTCCCATTTGAGCCCAGGGCCTGGGGTCCCTCTTGTAAAAGCGGAGGTCATTGGATACGGCCCGGCTGACCCTCCAGGGGTTCAGGTTTTCAGCATTTCCATCAGGCAGGGTTCGTGGCCACCTCAGAGGGTCTTTGTGTGCTGATGGAGTAACAGTGGTTCTCTCATGGCCTGCAGGTTGCTACAGGGAGGCCAGACACAACACTGGGCCTGTGGCACCGTCTGGACTACAAGTATCCTTTGACTGCTTTCTCTCCCAAGCTTAGATCGCATACTCTCACATACACACATCTGCTTACATACACAATAGTAAATGCACTGGTCTGTGGAGTTGTATTACACAATGACTGCAAGAGAACCTGGCTTATTGCTTTATTCTATGGAATGTGAAGAGAGAACACAGTTTATTCAGTTAATTATGTAGTGCTCCTGGTGCTGCTATCCACGGGCCACCACAGTATGTGTATGTGTGTATGTCCCTGTATGTGAGCGATGGTATCAAAACAATATGCCAACATGGTCTCATATTTGTTTTCCCTGTATATAAGCGCATGCGTATATGTACACACATTAAGGTGTATGTGTGTGTGTAGTGTGAGCTAGTGAGTAAACTAAATGCCCGTAAGCAAAGAATGCAGCCCAATCATTCAGGAGGAAGAAAAGAAAACAAACAGTTGTGTCCTCCACCGTGGAATTTCATGAGGACTGCATTAAGATTAAGCTAATCTAATTTAGACACGTAATGGCCTCATGACCTGGCTGGGTGGTTGGTAGGGAGCACATCAGTTTACTTTATGGACTCGCGCTCCAGCAAAACAACAAGATGCAGGTCTGCTAGTGCCTCAGTACTCATTTAACGCATGAGTGTGTTAATATTAATATTTAATTTTTTGAGACGAGCGGTCTAAATGAATAACAGTTTGGTGAAATATGCCACAGGACATTGTTTGTCAACCATTTACAGCTCACAGCGCCTTGGACAAGCTCCAAGAGTGCAGGCTGAACACTGAGGATTGTGCAAGATTGAACTCGTATTAAAAAGACAGACTAGAAAAAGGTTCATCTCAAGAGTCAGTTGGGGTTCCTGAGAAATCAAGATCTACCGGTTAATTTTTACAACTGCAGACAGTTGCTTGCAACAGACTGTCATGAAGTATGGGAAACACACATCCTAGTTTGGTTTGTTATTGTTACGGCTTTGTTATGGCTGTCAGTTTTCTCTGCCAAGGAGATATGTGTAAGAGGTAATGGCATCTGTATTTGTGAACGATATACACAAAATACCCCATGACAAAGTCAAAACATGTTTTTAGAATTTGTGAATTTATTAAAAATGAAAAAACAGAAAGTATTCAACCTCCCGAATCAATACTTTGTAGAGACACCTTTGGATATATGCTTGGCCCACCTAGGTTTGGGGGATTTTCTCCCATTGTTCCTTGCAGATCTGCTCAAGCTCGGTCAAGTTGGATGGGGAGCATCTGTGAACAGCTATCTTCATTCCACAGATTTTCAATTGGATTCACCTCTGGGCTTTGACTGGGTCACTCAAGGACTTTCACATTCTTATTCTGAAATCTTTCTAGTGTTGATTTAGCTTCATGCTTAGGATCATTGTCCTGTTGGAGCATCTATTGTCCCATTCTAAGGTCTTTGGCACGAAACAGATTCTCCTCAAAAATGTGCCTTTATTTGGCTCCTCATTTGGCTACTCATTGTTCTCCCTATCCTTGCAAGTCTCCCACTCCCTGCTGCTAAAAAGCCCCCCTACACCATGATGCTGCCACCACCGTGCTTCACAGTAGGGATGGTGTTAGATTGGGCGATGAGCTGTGCCCAGTTTCCACCAGACATGGTGCTTTGCATTACGGCTGAAGAGTTCGATTTTTGTCAGGTTTTTTTACCTTTTTGGAAACTCCATGCGTGCTGTCATGTGCCTTTTTTTTCCCAGGAGTGGCTTCTTCTGGCCACTCTGCCATACAACACAGATTTGTGAAGTGCTGCACTGACTGTTGTCTTTCCAGTGAAATCTCCCCTCACAGCCAACACACTGTAGTTCTGTGGTTTCTTGATCACCTCCCTGTCCTTCTTGCCTGGGTGCTCATTTTGGTCAGACAACCAGGGCCAGAGTAGTTCCATAGTTTTTCTATTTCCTAATGATGGAGCCTGCTGTGGTCTTGTGAACTCTCAAAACCTTAGAAATTGTTTTACACTTCCTCAGATCTATGCCTCTTCAGAATTCTGTCTCTGAAGTCTATGGACAGTTCCTTAGAATTGAGACGTGTGTGTTTTGTTTCTAAAATCATTTCTAAATCCTGTCCAAGCAATTGAACTGGCCACAGATGGACTCTAATTAAGTTGTGCAGACATCCAAAGGACATTCAGAGGAATTTGGATGCACTTAAACTCTCGTTGGAGTGTCTCTGCAAAGAATATTGAATATTTATTGACTGAAAACATTTCAGTCAATAAATATTCACTGATTCAAACACTACTCTACTACTCTACTAGTCTTCTCACAACACACTGCCAGTTGTCAAAGTTACTGCCTGAAGGACATGGTAGCTGTTTCTCTGCAGAAAAATAACTGTTAAATGCTCATTATGGCTCTGAACTGGTAAGAATGGCTGGAATTTCAAAATGATTGGGATCCAATGAACAGCAGAAGGTAATGTGACTTAGAATTATACACAGTTTCCAACGATAGATGGTGTGCAGTGGACAACAGTCTAGATGGGTTTGAAATAGCAGCAAAATGATGAATATGAGCAGAAAAACACTCAAGAACAGCTGTATTCTTGTCTTGTTTGTCATTTTACTTGTTCACCATAAGTACTCTATCATCCAATGAGAGAGAGGTAGCGCCTGCCAAGAGAGCCAGTGAGTTAATATCTGCTCTAACTGAAAATCCTGGCACACACACACACACACACACACACACACACACACACTGTGTACACACTGCATAAGTTTGACTTTTGACACTTGCTTCCATTGACCCGCTCATTTCTTGCAACACAGCATTGCAATCTGTGTAACCATGGTAACTACAAGAAGTATACACATACCCCACGGCTGTAGTTTATGGCTTACATGGAGGGTTAATTTGCTGATTTGGATGAATGTTTGTGTAGTCTATTTTATTAATCTGTATGTATATTTGTGTGACAGAGGGAAGGAGAGAAGGTGTGAGCAGGATGAGAAGCATCTGGGCCTCGTTTCCCAAAAGCATCTTAAGACTAAGACGGTTGTAGTATCATCTTACGAAGCCTCTTTAGTTTGTGAGATGCTTCCAAAAAGCATCTTCACTTAAGACGCCCTTCAAAGTGATCGTAATGACTGCCTCTGACCGGTCCTAGAAAGCTAAGTGCGTCTTGAGTAGGAACTTTTAACTGGAGAGTTTAAGGTTTATTAGGCTGTTTTCATATTATTATTGCTGTTATCTAAATCTACTTTATTTCTTTATTAGGCCTATATTTTTCCCTTCTCTGCACAAAATGGATAGGTGTGGTGAAATAGAGTGATGTGCGGGAGAGGGGAACACTGAGTTCTGATATAAAACAAAATAAAAAAAGTGAACTCTTCGTGTGCTGAGGGAACCGTGAAAGAGGAAACAAAATGCAAAATGGGTGGCGTAGGCGATTGCTGCAATTGGAGTGGTGAGCAGTGGACAGGGAAGGGAATCATTTATTTTCAAATGAAATGTTCAATAATTTGTGCAGTGAAACCAGTTATGTAGGCTATTATGCATCTGTCATGGTGGCATCGCCCAGATCACAATGTTGTGCGAACACCTGAACAGTGTGTAATTAAATTATTATTATATGAATCATCACTCCTAAATCTGAGGCTAGTTATTCATTTTTGCTCAACGGCAAGTAGGCTAGGCTATCTGGAGCAAAAGAAAAGACAAAAGCGTATATTAACATTAAACCCACAAATATACTGTATGCCTTTTGAGATATCAGTTGGCTGTAAGCTTTCTACAGGCAATTTAAATAATGTCTCTGTGGCGATTCAAAGCATATATAATTGTTTCTGTCGTGTATTTCTTTTTTGTTTAGTATCCTCTTTGATGTATTTAAACAGTATCACATAACTTACAGTCTGATGAATCCGTTATTATGAAACCAAGTCAACAAACACTTCAACACTTTCATATTGACAGCGGCTCCCGCTCTAAGTGGTGCTTTGAGAAACGCACGTAGGTAATGAACGAACCGTCTTTACCTCTAAGAGTGGTCGTTTTTGGGAAACGAGGCCCTGGTCAGTGTTTCCCATTGATGAAGAAACTTATGGAGATGCTTTGATGTGGACCAGACGAAGGCAGACTCAACCCAGACCCTGCTGCCAGGTAATTGAGCTGCAACTTGGCTGCCGGTGTTTTATCCTCAAGGCACACTGCTGCTTCCTTAACTGTTTCCCTGTCAGCCTGGATTTAAGGCTCATTAGAATGAATGCGTTGCTCTAAGCATTGATTTTGACAGACATCAAAGCCTGTTTGATCTTCCCAGGTGAAGTGGTTTACAGACTGTGGTTTCAGGGCTGGCAACTGATGTTTTTGTTTTGACTCTGCCATCCCCGAGGCCACCCATGTTTCAGAGACCAGGGGTGCCTGTATTATATGGTTGGCTGGGTCTCTGGATGAGTCCATGTCTTGACTTGAGAGATTAATCTCAGGGTATTACCCATTTTTATGGTACTGTATAATGTGCCATGATGGTCCAAAAACACAGTTAGAGGGAGACGGCACCCTGTTTTAAAGACCCCATGAAATGGCATCTTTACTTCCTTGATTTGATGCGTTTCCTGTTGAAACAGGATGCTAGGGATCATTCAAGAGTCTAAACCAATGGAATATGAGTCAGGAAGAGAGTTTTGGGCAGTTTAATTGATGATAGGGGTGGGATTGTTCAAAAATCTGATGGTTTTATTGGTTAGAAATTTATATTTATGCCTATAGTGCAGCATGAGGTCACCATACTCTGTTTTCCAGGAAGTAAAAGTAATGGGAGTTAATTTCATGGGGACTTTAAATATGTTCTGCTGACATTTTGTTTTGTATGTGCAGTGGGCTTCTGATTGTCTAGCAAGGTGTGTGTGTGTGTGTGTGTGTGTGTGTGTGTGTGTGTGTGTTTGTGTGTGTGGATATGACTTAAGTCACTTTCAGGGACACAAACCAGACTTAAGACCAGTTGATTGGGGACGGCTTGTGCAATTGGGAACAAAAGCCGTGTCCCCAAATGGTAAAAAGCTGATTTTTGGGTCAGTGTTTAAGGTTAGGGTAAGGGTTAGGTTTAGGCAAGTAGTGGTTATGGTTATGGTTATGGTTATGGTAAGTCTCCAGGAAATGAATGTAAGTCTATGTAAATACCCCAAAAGTGACATAAGTAAGACTGTGTGTGTGTGTGTGTGTGTGTGTGTGTGTGTGTGTGTGTGTGTGTGTGTGTGTGTGTGTGTGTGTGTTGTGTAAGAGAGGTGAGGAAAAGGTGACGTGTAGGACGGGGAAGGAATGATGATTGCTATGAAGGTGGCTGAAGCAGCAGTTGGGCTACTACCCCCACACTGCAACTCATCACCTTTTTCCACACACACACACACACACACACACACAACCTGACACCATCATGCAGCAGAAAGTGGTTCTGGCAGTTATAATTACCATCGCTGTCTAGCATTGTGCCAGCGTAGAACAGAAGGACGCCGCGCCGCTGAGAACGCCCAGGCAACTCACTCCTGCGGGTCCCAAGGAAGTCATTATTCCCCCTATTCTTACCTCCCTCTCCCCCTCCCTCTTCTCACTCTCCCTCTGTCCCTCATTTGAGACATTTATAAATAAATCCTGTTAGCTGGCAGAATGGTTGCTCATAATTCCCACCCCTTGTATGTTGCTGATAACAGCACAAGAATGTAAGAAATGGCACCAAATAAAATATTAGATCATTTTCTCTGCTCCTTGTTTTTTTGTACATATGCCAGGGGATTGTATTCGTCTGTGCCGCCCCCAAAGTCCCACATTATTCATTACGGGCTCTGAGGTACAAAGGCTGCTTTTGTCCAAAAGTGATAGCATTGGTGAAACATTGTTTTGTCTTCATCCACGGCACAAGCTGAGAAGAGCATGAATAGATTTGGAAGCACAGTTGTTAATCTGAACCGTTTCTCTCAAACCTAAAGCCTTTGTACTGTGATTTTTCTTGAGGGTTTCTCATGGAGAGGACACTGCCCAAAGGATAGTCCAGTGCATTGCAATCAGTCACCAATACACAGGATCTGATGTAACTCTCTGTTGTGATAGCTGGGTGAGCACCTTCTGTATGTAGAAGCCTGGCTTGGATGTTAGTTAACAGGATGTGGGTGACAGCAGGTGCATCATTTAAAGGACCACAGTGCTGGAAATACGCCTTGGGGCTTTATTGTGTCTTTGTCTTGATATTCTGTGTTTTACATGCTGTTCTCTGCTTTTTAAATGGAATTGTTGAATAAAATCAATCAATCAATCAATTGGGTTATCAAGTGGACATCTCCCATCGCAGATGTTTAGTTGAATTAGGCCCTCAGCAGTGACTTCTGGTGTCCCTGAACCACTTGCCTCCGCTCCACACCAGCTCTCAACACTGATGAGAGCTATACTTCAATACTACAGTATGTTGACACTAAGCCTTACACCTAGCACAAAAAGATTGCATAATCCATTTTGAACCTCACTACTGGTCTCAACAATAGGATATAAAGCGACGGCTGACCCTTCTGGCCTGAAGCAAGATAACAATTCGCTCTATACCTGTTTTTTCACCGGTAATTTTTTTTTTTTTTTTCTGTCCAGTCTTCTGCTGTTCTGCTCTTACCACCTCATTCCCCCCCCCACTCCCTCCTGGAAAGTCTTTGTTGTGACATGATTAAATTTGGGAGTGTTTTCTTTAACTGATAAAAACCAACCAGCAGCAAAAAGCTGGTACATGTATATTAAATATATTAAGTGTCTAGCGATCTGGAACAAAAATAGTCCGAGTGCCTAAAGCTTGCATGACTAATATCCAACTCTCTGCCGTATGTTGTGTAAATTGGAAAGCCATGATGTCACTGACATTCTTCATGGAAGAATCATCATGAAAAATCCTGGAGAACATTGGGACTTGACAGTAAGCTGACAATGGCCTTACAATGGGAACAATATGCTTAATGTAACTGCATAGAAGTTTGTTATTGTTTCAGCAGTACAGTAGGTGGATTCAGTGCAATGAGATGTCAGTGAAATTTGAAAAAAGGCTGTGTCATTGTTCCAGCTATCACACTGCTGTGCCTGGTGGAAGTGAGGAGGTTTCTTTTGTATTTCTTATTTGTCTCTTTTGCTTGTGTACTAAAAAAGCTACCCTGGTGACTGACATATTATTTATTGCATTAGCATATGTATTATAATCTTTGTATCAGTGTGCCACTGACTGGGCTCGTGAAAGGGAGTACTAATTCGGACAGACATCTGTTAACGGTCTGTCAGGATAAAATAGCATCCCATAGTTATATCTTCTCCCTATTCTCATATAAATATTTCCATACAAAAGAATGTGCAGTTAAACCCTTTATGTGTATTCAACACATATGTGGGGTGACAGAAGGTGTGCTATTCTTCAGAACGGTATAACTCACTTTAACCAGTCCCTTCTAACATGATCACTGGCTTCCGGCTCCCCAGTGGTAGCTCTGTTTGTCCGCTCCCATCTGCAGTCAAAAAAATAAACAGTCTCCCACAAGCTTTTGGTCCAGCCCATAACTAACTCACTTAGCTGCGTGCATAAAAATAATATGCCACACCTTGATTTGCTGAATCTTTATGAAGCCTGTAAAATATATCAGGGAAGCATTACAATTGCTTATTTTCACACATAATTGCAAAATGTGCCTCTTGCGAGATGTGCTTAGGCGCTACTAAAATTATTAAAGTTATGAGCCTCATGGCCTGAGGCCAGGTTTGGCTAAAAACAAATCATTCCCTCTCCCCCTTGCACTGTCATTGACTCTAACGCACTTACCATGCCTTAACAAGGTCACAGATATCTAAAGCCAGTGCTCACACACTCCGGCCCTCCATTGACCGGCTCACTGCCACTGTGCTGTGGGCTGTTGGCCAGACTGTTCAGCAGCCCCCATGCCTGCGAGGTAAGACTTCCCTCATGCTAACAGAAGTCTACTACATACTGTGCATATCTTAAGAAAATCAATGTCATGCACTGCCAAAGAAATAGAATAAAGTTTTGATTGCTTGTGGCACACATAATATTTATGACTGGACTAGCAAGCTTGCTGCTGATGAAATCCTATTGCAGTGATAATACACATTACATATGGGCAGTTATCAAATAAGACATGCCATTTGCCATTCAGGACCAAGAGCAGCTGCGGGACACTGAGGCAGGCAGCGCCTCCTGTGAGTTGGAGAGAGCAGAGACCCCGCAGGGAGACACAGGGAGCAACTCTGAGCTGGAGCACCAGGACGACCTGCTGGAGGGAGACCTGGGCCTTGGCACCAGTCCAGCTCAGGCTGTGGAGGCCTGAGGCTCCGGGAGTCACCTCTGCCCCCGGCTTATCAGGCCCTGCTGCCCCGAGGCGAGCCCTGCCTCCCACACTGAATGGGGTCATCGGCCAGGGCAAGAGAGAGCCACCTGGGAGCCAGAGCCATGATGGCCCCAAAAGGTCATTCACCGCTCCTGACGTTCCGTCCATCATGTTTTCATCATGTTTGTTTATTTTGTTTCGTTTGCCTTTTGGGAGGAAATGCAAACTTCAGCACTGAAATGTAATTTCTCTTGCACTAGGAGAGTTAAGCCTGTATAAGTTAAAGTGACTACTGCGCACCACAGCCAGAATCAAGACCTGCGTGCTCTCATCAGTGTACAGTGTATTTGGACAGAATTGATAGCACAGTATAAACTCATTTGTGTGCAGAAGTCCTGGTGAAAATTCAACATATCCACAAAGTCACACTTCCATTCATTGTCAGTGGAGCAGCTTCATGCTACTTGGTTACATAAGCGTCATGGTCTTGGTTCTGCAGTTTCAAGCATCAGGAGAACTGTTCATGAACATGTACTGTAATTCAATAGTATTTCCCTTAATCAGCTGAAATGCTATTTTTGTGCCAACTTTGCTTTGCTTTTACTTTTTATTTACTGCACTGTTTTTTTTCTCCAATACTTTTAACTGATTCACATGTATTCCATTGAATTTATTAGCCCCCCCGTTTCCACATCTTATTTAGCATTTCATGCTGTTCTAGAATACTTCCAAATGCTTAAGTGTATTAGCAGCATTTGGAAAAGAGACTATTAGCACGTGAAGTTTTGCACTGACTTCTATAATTATAGATTGCACTTTGCTTCTTTCTCAGCGCATCATTATAAATCTCAGGGCCCCATTCCCCTTGAGTGAAGCGGGTTGTTGTGTACTGCACAAATCCAATCTTGTGAAGGTTAAGCTTTGTGAATATGTAGACTGTTTTTCCCATATTAATAAAGCCATTGTCCTTGAAGTAAGGGCTTTTCATTTTACGTTGTGAATGCATGGGTGCATCTATGGAATGCTCCTCTATTTAAGTCCTCAATAGCTTCAAAAAATACAATGCACTGATCATTGAACACAACTGTTACAGGTCTGTTCTATGCTAAAGGCAGGCACTGAATGACAACAGCCTTTTATCGTGGGGTCCTCGCAAGGAGATATTCAACCTTTTCAGCACCACAACAAAGCAAATACTTCTCTGTAACTCTGCCCCCACCTTCCATCAGTATTGTATTTCTCTATTGGAAACATTTCTCTGGGATTTTCTCTATATTTTATGTTGTGTTGTCGCAAAATTGCCACAGGGTCAAAGTTCTCATCGTCTCATTGTCCAGCTGCATTGTTTAACCTCTTTCACTTCATAAGTGACTCTAATAGTTATGGCCAGCAAGTCATTAATACAGTGAATCTGGCTCTAACAATGGAGATGAAAACATGTGATCCCTGCAATGGCAACAATGTAATGTATGACATTAGTCCAGCACAATGGTTCTCAAATGATGTGGAGAGGCACATTTGTGTGTGTTGGAGTGAACTCACGTATGCCTTTTGTAAATGTGAAGAACAAAAGTGTTAAATTTACCTAAATAAAATTCAATTTCAGTATCTCAAAATCAAAGTTGTACCTTTATTTATAGTTATTACAATCCTGACCAAGTTCAGCAGCTCATCATGCTGGCCCTCCTGTATGATTTGTGTGACATGTTCAAGCAGTCAATAATCTGGTATGCCTTGGGATGTTTTGTTTTTTTCCAGGATAGCTTGCCTCAGCACCAAAAAGGTTGAGAACCACTGGTCTAGTAATTACATTTGTGATATGAAATTTATATTGCACAGTGGTGTGAGTTCTTCAACACAGATGCATAAATTGTCTTGTTAACTTTAAACTTTACTCAATGCAATATTCCCAGATCATGTTTTTTCATAAGAGCAAGCACTTGTAAACATTTGAAATTTTAGAACAGACTGCTTACACTGACATTGAGAAAGACTTTCAGAGCTCCTTTGTCATGGCATTGTCCACAGTGGGTGACATCATCCTATGATGATTTGGTGACAAAATCAAGACATCCCTTTTTCTAGAAATAGAACTACTGCTGCTCTGATGTAGCCTACTCATCACACCTCTATCTATGGCACATCAACAAACCAATTTAATGATTGTCTCCGACTCAAACCAGATCTTACAAATAAACATTAACAATGAGCTTTTTTTTATCAATTGTTCTTTGTTTTTTGTTTTTCTTTCATCCACTATTTTCACTTTTACAGACAATATGGAGACTGGAAAAACAAATATTTTGTCAGTTTTTGAACATTCAAAAATAACCCCAAAACATCCACTTTGAAGTGTTATCATAACAAGATACATGAATTATACAGTTGTTTTTTGTAGTTGCAGCTTCACTATTCAAGTCATTGTTCATAGGCCTTGCATTGTTAAACACATCCAGTATTCCAGTACAAAAGTAGTGGTCCCTTCAAATACCACTGCAATTCAACTGAGGAAAACAAAGATACATTCCAAATGTGGCCAGTGGAGCTCCTCTCAACACTGATTTAAAGTAAAGCTTAATTCCACAATAAGAGGAAACGGCACTCGATGCAAAATGAACATTAAATTAAACGTCTTTGGTGGTGTGGACATTTTCACAGTTTGGAGTGAGTCAGTAGTGATTTGCTTAAGTCCTTAGCCTCTCCGGCTGTTCTGACTCTTTCGTACCCGAGCACAGACATGGAATGGTGGCAGTAGTCCTCCACTTGTTTGATCTGTTGAATGCTCAGCACTGTTCTCCATGCACTAGCAGCTTGTGTGGCATTCCTGGACGACACTATGAACGGCTTAGAGGAGGAACTGGAGCCACTGGTCATGTTCAAAGCGAACGACTCGATGTCATGGTTGGCGGTCAGGTTGGTGAAGCGGTAGATGCTCCGCAAGGTCTTAACTGGGTTCTCAACCAGGTCCTCATATCGCACAGCCATGTACTTCCCCTTGAGCCAGCTGGGTGGGTTTAAGGCAGTCCTCAAAGTCCTGGAGGTGCGGTCACAGATCACCTCCATTGCTCCTATGGAGTGGTAGTCTGAGCCGTCCTTCTTGTTGGCTTTGTGACTGGGGTCCACAAAAGGTATCCGGCGAAGTTTAGGGTCCCTACTCCGGACCACCTGTAAATTCTCCCTTATCAGGCCGTGTCTGGATTTGATCCTGGAGTTAGCCACGGCCCGCGGGTCTCTGACCAGGTGTATCACCTTTAAGTCCAAGGAGGGGTCCTCCATGAGTGGGGCCAACACGTTAACGTCCAGAATGCGTACCCCCTTAATGACTATGGTGTTATATTTGAGGCACTCCTCCTCCAACAGTCTAAGGCTTTGAGGGGGGCACTTTTTACACACCTTATCATCCACCATCCCCACCACCTCTTTCCTGTAGGCTGAGCAGAGGGGATAGGAGCACACCACTTTATTGAGGGTGGCCCCAAAGAGTCCTAGGGAGGTAAAGTTCTTGCCCCCTGGGCTGTTGTAAAGTTGGAAAACAGAGAGATCACAGCGGTATAAGGAGCTGAGCATGTCCCTGGCTGCCCCTTGTAAAGATACGGCATCACCTGGGTACAGTTTCTGCCAGATGTGCCACATCGGCTCATACAAGAAGAACACTTCAGGATTTTGGTTAAAAAGCTCTCCAAAAAATGAGGAGCCTGACCTCCAGGTGGTCAGAACATAGACAAGCTGTCTCTTTTTAGCTAGAGAGGGCCTGTACAAGAAGCGGATATCAGATCTGCTTTGATAAGTGGTGCTCCTCATCTGGTGATTACACTGCTGTGGCTCCTTAGTCCATTTATAGTTAGCCAAGTTCAGCATAGTGAGGACCAACAATAAGAAATAGGCCATAAATAACACAATCCTCTTTCTGCGGAGGACTTTCATCACGATTCCAGGCTGTGCTATTATCTTGGTATGGTTCCGGTAGGTTTTGAGCTTCCTCCCAAAGCCAGCATCCTTCTCCCAAGGCGCTGTCAACTTCAGTGGTTGATGGTATTGTTTGCCTCTCATCTGTAAGCTCGCAGAGTGGCTCTCACCACTTGGCGAAAGCTCCTTACATTGACAGTGCACCAACACGATCTATAGGATTTATATGCTGGGAGTTGATACCCAATTGAATACCAACTGATTAGGTAATACAGACCCCACCAATTGGATATCACATTCGAAATCCAAAACACGATATCCCGTTTTCACTGCACTGCGCAATGGTCTTCATAGGAAAGACGGACACGATGGCTATTTAAGTTGTCCATTCCGGGCATTGCGGTGATTCTGTGGGTGGCCTGTGTTCAAAACAAAAAGGAAGAAGCCTTCATCAGTGTAACAGACGCCCTGTTTGACCATGTTCAGCGGAGGCATCTCTGCGCAGTTATCATCTGATGCATCCTTGTAAAATGCAGCCTAGTATTAAGATTCAAGCATCGCAGACAATAAAATCGTGACCGTTTGGCGCACCGGCTGCAGCTCGAATCATTCCGCATCTGCCTTAACGGAGCGATGAATGGCCAGTATCCACAGTTGCAGCGTTTCGTGAAAGATTTCCCCGTTCTTCCTGATCCTCTGTGCGTCCAACTAATACAAACTGGACCGATTCAATCAGAATACAGGGAGAAAGACCCGCCTCCCGACAGACGCTATTGGCCCTCGCCGTGGAGACGTGCGTCATCGAGTTGCACCATTGGACCGGCGATCCGTCTGTCTTGCCGCAGGCTCAATTGTGGCTCCCCCAGATCACAGCAATGGTAGACAGTGGGAAATGATGCTGTTGTTGTGTTAGAGAGAGGTCTATCTTACAATCTGCATCCCGTAACCATGCTTTACTATTGAAGATATACACAAACATACTCTGCCAGCTGCATGTACTTCAAATGATTTTTTTATGGTTCTATTTTCACAAGACACACGGTTTCACCCTTTCCCACAGTCTGTAACACTTTGCATGTGCATTCATCTATTTTCTATGAAAGCGAAGTTGTTATTCTATTAAGAGTCCTATGTTGACGGTCCTATTATATATGCTATTATATATACTTCATAGTCTAGGGCTTCAGAGAGGAATCGATATCTCAAATTAAAGGTATTTGTTTTTTCCCACTACAGCCTCAAGAGGGTAGCTCAGACCTGTAAGAAAAATTAAAACGTCTCTACTCCAACGAAAAAGCACAATAGTAATCCTATCATGCATTTTAGAAGGATGCTATACAAATATCGCAGCAAAGCTATACGTCTCTATTGGAAAAGTATAAGATTAATACCATAATAGACTACCATAAGGTCACAAAACACTGCTGACTACCACATTCATTCCCTATATGAACATTACAGGAATATTACAGTGATTTTTCGTTAGGGTAGTTTGCTGTACTGGAAACCGTTTCCCAGTCATCAGTGACTGACAATCCTCTCTGCTCAATTGGAATCAGCTTTAATCTGACATTTGACAGCTGTTCCCCAGGAATTGACATGTCCTGGGATGCTATAAGCCATATGTTTCAATGCAGGAACCACATGCTCAGCAGACTGAATGTCATCTTCCCTCAGATGTTTGCCAGTTTTGGATTACCGGCTGCACAAATGAAAGCGAGAGGAACAGAAGGCCGGGACCTCTGACCCTATAACGAAAAATAACTACAACATCCTGATTGGGACTTATAGCGTGTCTATACTATAGCCTATAGTGAGTTTATAGTGACCTTATCGTGCTTTATGATATTCTTTATCTCATAATGTATCACTAAAATTCTTATTAATATTAGGGACTTTTGTTGTGATATTTGTATAGTATCCTTCTATAGGATTACTATATTTTTCATAAGGAGACCTATCAGGCTAATAGGTAAATTCGTGTAGGTCATTTGAAAAGAGCTCTGATATAATGAATAATGAATAATTACCTTTCTTTAAAAATACAGTCTTAGTGTTTGAAGAATGCTGATATTTCTACCCCATAAATGCTTAGGCTACTTTCTAGTACTCATCCAGTGCAGATGCTTGCAATATGATAACTTTGTAAAGACTGCCATCTGCTGGAGGGTAATGTCTCCAATAAAGGCCTGAGGATGTAGAAAGATCTCTCTCTCTCTCTCTCTCTCTCTCTCTCTCTCTCTCTCTGCCAGCGTTACTGGCATAATAACAGATTTCTTACATTGTCAAAGCACTGAAATGGTAACACATCAATTTACAATAAGAAAGGGTATAAAGCGGTCAATAAAACATTCAGTTGGACCTGCGAAGTAAGCAAAATAAAACATGCAGAGGGGAATACAATCTTTTTTTTTGTAGATTCTGGCAGTTAGTCACATATTTCACTACCAATGTGATATATCCGGTAATTCTCCTACTAGGTATCCACGTTTTTGAAGATTTATTAATCTGTCAAATTCATTGTGTTTGGAGATAATTTGGGGGAAGAGGATTGCTCTTATATCTGAGTATCTGTCACATTTCAGAAGGAAGCGCAGCTCTGTTTCTATCCACCTCTCCTTGTGAGCAGTGTGCACAGCCTGCCTGTGTCTATCCTTTTCTACTGAGAGGCTGTGCTCACCAAGTCTGTACATACTGTATAGTCACTGTCTCAGATAATCTGCCATGTAATCTCTATTTAGAGCCAAACGGCATTCCAATTTGCTTTGTGTTTTGGTTGCATTCCCCTAATAGGCTACTGTTCTTTTTTGTTTCTTTATAGTTTGGTTCGGCCTGGTTGATTGAGTGCTGTTCTGGGATGTAGTAGGCATTAGTTAATAAACTGAGATCCCAGAGTCTTCTATAGTCTCCTCTTGGCAACTATAGGCTTGGGAATGGAGTGAATGGGGGTTGCTTGTTTTAATATGGTCATAAAATTTAATGGCGCTTCTTTGGATGTTTATTATTAGGAGGAATTGGCTAAGTTTGCATGCATTATTTGGAGTTTTTCTATAGATTTACAAAATTCTGTGTGGATCTGGGGTAATTTTTTAATTGCATGTATTCTTGTTTTCTCTTTACGGTTATTCACAGCCAGATTAAAGCTCCCAGTAGAGCTTAGATATGTGTACTCGTGTTCAATTTTCATGGAGCCCAATAAGAAACTATGTCTGTTTCCCTGACACGTGGACCTATTTTGGAAGGTGATTGTTCTGGTCTTTTTGATGTTGACTGTCAAGGCCCAGGTCTGACAGAATTGATGAAGCTGATCTAGGAGCTGCTGAAGTCCCTCTTTTGAATTGGATAGCAGGACCAAATCATTGGCAAGCAAGACATTTGATCTGTGTGTTGTTAAGCGTTTGGCTGGGTGCTGCCAAGTCCTGCAGAGTTTTTGCTAATTCATTTGTATAAATATTGAATAGGGTGGGACTGAGGTTGCAACCTTGCATGACTCCGGGATCCTGGGAGGAATAAGTTTGTTCCTTTGGCTCCAACTTTGACTGCAGATTATGAAAGTTTTCCTCCAATACCACTTTCCAATATTTTTAGCAAGTGGTCTTCATGCCAAACTGACTTAAATGCTCTCTCAAAATGAACAAAACAGGAGAAAATTCAGATTTGTTTTGATTCACATGTGTCGAGCGTGTAGATATGATCTGATGTGCGGTTTAGAAGAAAGCCAATTTGACTTTTTCTCAGGATTTAATTTTCACTAGAAACAGTTGAAGTCTGTGTTGATGATAGAGCATCATGCCTTCTCTATAGGTTGCTGTTTACACATATGCCTCTGTAGTCGTTTGGGTCATATTTATGGCCATTTTTAAAGATTGGTGTGATTAGTCCCTGGGTCCAGGTGTCAGGGGAATAGCCCACACTCAGGACCATATTAAATAGCTTAGAGTATGGCTGTCCTGAGCTTGCGGTCAGTATATTTAATCATTTCATTGGGGAGGCCATCTGCACCAACAGCCTTTCTTGGCTGCAGGGCCTGGATTTTATCTGTTCTTTATTTATCTTTTGCTGTAATTGGGAAGTCCAGTGGATCTTGATTATCTTTCATTGCTGTTTCTAGACTTTGTAACTGATTAATTATGTTTTTCTGGGCTGGATGGCAAATTCTTCAGAGTGTGGTTCCAATAACTTCAGAAGTTGTTTGATTCAAAGGACACTCAGCTGATGTCTAACATAATTTTCCTTTTAGTTTTGATTGTATATCGATACCTCCCAGTACTGAAGGCATACATCTTGGTTGTCTGGCTCCCTGTGTTTCTAACCCTTTTTCTAAAATGTTTACAGTCCAAATCAAACCACTTTTTACTATTTGCTTTTTTATAAGATTTTGTTGTTTTTGTTTCAGATTGGATAGGAATGCCACTTTGTCAAAAAAATATTAGCCATGTTATCACCTTCCTTACTGGGATGGTAGATTTTACTCAAATAGTGGTCCAACATATTTTGAATTGCACAGTTAGTTGCTCTCTCATAATTGTATTTGCTTTTTGTAGTCCACTTGTAGGGGTGATTTCAAGTGTAGGTTACTGGGCTCCATCCCTCTGTGAATATTGCTTGAGCGTTTTAAACAGATGGTGATTCTGCTGTGGTTTGAGAGGGTGTTAATGGACTGACTGTGAAGGCTCTGATATGCATTGGATCTGGATCTGTAATAATGTAGTCAACAGCGCTGTAGTCATGTATATCTCCCATATGAGTCTCCTCGTAGCCTATTTGACTATGTACAGACCCAGATCTCTCTTTCTCTCCCTCTCTCCCTCTCTCTCCATTTTCCCCTATGCATTTTCACACATGCATATCCAAGTACGTGCCTTTAAATTATGTGCAAGAAGTAGCCTGTCCACTAACACACACACAACCCTGTATATACAGCAGATAATTATTGCAATATTCTTTTTTCTGCTCTTTTGTTTAGAACATCACATTCGTATGAATAGGCTACATGTGGGCGATGTGCTGTAGCTGTACAGACTGCATTGAATCATACTGCAGAAAATAAATTTCACATAGCATACTTCAGAATATGTTTAGAGAAATGCTTCAAAATATACAAAAAATGACCCACAAATGCATTCATAAATAATATATTTTGGATGCACTTGCAGATATATGTTGTCAACACAGGTAAAATGCATTTTCAGGGTTCAAAATATACAAAAAATGACTCTAATGTACATGTACACACACATTTTGGCCAATTTTTGTATATTTTGAAGCAAGTGTATGCAAGATGTAGCCTGTTATTGCAGTATGGAGAATGCTCTGCCCAACACCGCACAGTAGCTTACCACTGAGATTGCCAGTGCAAAGATGCACAAAACAGTACTCTTATGTAATTGTGAAGCACCGAGGCCTTTGCGCCTGCGAAATGAGCGAGCAGGTGGAGAAGCAAACATGCGCAGTAAGAGCCTCGTCAGCAGCATCAGGACCAAAGCACCCCCAGGAACCTGCGATGCAAGAAAATGGTGCATGTAAACACGCCGAGGGAGATTATCTCTTTTTGCTTGATTGCATTTACTCCTGATAAACCTAACGAGTAAGGTAATTTAATACGCAAAGGCTAAAGAAGAAGCGCGGAGACATACGCGGCAGAGATGCGACGGCAATAACAAGACTTCATGACATTGGTTTTGTCTCATGACGACGCTTTAAAAGCTGCTGCTGCGCTGCCAGACGCTGATTAAAAAACGGTTTCCTCTAATGTCATCCCATATGACGGGCTTTCTTGTGTAAATGGTCGCTGGTTTCTAGTGGGATGCACATCAGTGTTTTGCCGTACTCGCTCTCCGTCGTAATGGCAGCTCTGTACCAGGGCACGGACGCGTCCTCTCCGGATAAATTTATGGCCTTGAAAGACGTGAGAGAGGTGAAGGAGGAAACTACGCTGGACGAGAAGCTCTTCTTGTTGGCTTGTGAGAAAGGTTTGTTGTTGTTGTTGTTTGGCTTTCTTTTTTTTCCCCAGCAAAATGCATTCCCCTATTTTATTTCCAGTTATGTCAATAACATATGTCCAAACTGTTGTCTGTAGTTGTCCTACTGTATTGAAGAATATGGAAAAGATCATGCCATTGGTGGAATTAGGAGAATCAGATGCCCCAGATACTAGCTGTAATTGTTTGTCACTTTTGTAGCATATTCCTGATGCATGCTGTCAAATGTCAATAGGCCTGTATGTAATCTATATGCATCATGACTTGTAGACTGATAGATTTTCAGCAGAGTCATTATAGCAAGCCAGCAGCACAGTCATACCACATTTTTTCCAGTGAATACCTCGCACAGCTGCCTACATGTACTCTGGAAATTTGCCCACAGGGTTAAGATATATTTAGTTGAACCTCTGCTCTTCTCAAAGTTTTTCTGCCTGCTTCCCTGAATTTTGACAAGGCTTTGAAAAGTAGAGCTAACAAACTGAAGGGAAACTTTAGGCGATACTCCAGATATAAACAAAATATAAGTGTACAATAGGAAAGAGACCCTGGCATTCTTATCCAGCCCAGTGGGAAGAGAATATTTCATTGAGAAGTTGAGAACATTGAACAGGGAGAAGTAAGTTTAGGTGCAGAGGCCACCGTGACCATATAAAGTCTCCCTAAACATGGCTCAGCAACAGGAATTGTCCTTTGAGGGAGATGTTATTGTTATACGTGGCTGAGATTTAGAGGATTGCTGGAGTGGAGAGTGTGTGTCTCATGACTGTGTCTGTGTCTGTGTGACTCCGTCCACATATAATACTTCATTGTTTTTATTGGCCTGCCTCTGCAAGAATTTTAGCAGAAGTTCCAGTTGCGTTCACAATCTGTTGCTTAACAGCTGAGTTTGTCCATGCCGTGGTTCTCAGGTGACTACTACATGGTGAAGAAGCTGCTGGAGGAGAAGCGACATGGTGAGCTCAACATCAACTGTGTGGACGTGCTGGGCAGAGACGCCATCACCATCTCCATCGAGAACGAGAACCTGGACATCCTCCAGCTTCTCCTGGAGCATGGCTGCCAGGTAGGAAACTCAGAACTAATACACAAAGACATGGCTATTTCAGTGTTTTCACTGTTGTTTCAGTTTCCTGGTGCTGTGTGCGTAGATGCAATACTTTTTTGCATGTAATCTGCTGTCTGATAGGTTCTAAAATGATGTGTTTGTTTCTTTGTAGGCGACAGATGCCTTGTTGGTGGCCATAGACTCTGAGGTGGTGGGAGCTGTGGACATCCTCCTCAACCACCGGCCTAGGAGATCCTCCAAGCCCTCTATCGCTGTTAGTCTCCTTTCTTTATTGCTTATGAGCCTTTGAGTTTAAACAAAGACACTGTAAATGCAAAATTGAAGAGACTAATTTCACTAAAATATAGGCTAAGTAGTTTTCTCACTGTGTATAATTCAGATTTGAAAAAAGGATAGTAGAGGTGTGCTCATCCAACCTATATTTAGGCCAGGTGCTGGATAAGAGTCCAACACGACAAAGACCTTAAGGTCGAAAGGTTGCATTGCATTACATAAAGTATTAAGAAAGGAGCTCTAATCCAGTGTGCAGATAATCCTTTTTTTGAACCACTTATAATGCAGATTTGACCTTAAAAATAAATCTTTGAATGATGTCAGCGTCAGTCTTTATCAGTATATTTCCCTCCGTGTCAGAAACTGATGCAGCGGATTCAGAACCCGGAGTATTCTACCACCATGGACGTGGCTCCGGTCATCCTGGCCGCCCACAGGAACAACTACGAGATCCTGACCATGCTGCTGAAACAGGACATCTCTCTGCCCCGGCCCCATGCCGTGGGCTGCGAGTGCACGCTCTGCAACGCCAAGAACAAGAAGGACAGCCTACGCCACTCCAGGTACAGACCGCTCCAGAGAACGAGAATTCAGAGACATCAGGACAAAGCATTTGTAATTTTGTTCGGCTCTCCACAGAGGGCTGCCATAAAGCTCCCATTGACCTAAATGAAAAAAATAGCATTGCTCTGAATCTTCTTTTGAATGGCCTACATCGCTTTCCTCTTCAAAAAGGTGCTTGTGTTATTTCATGTGACAATCATTTTTGGTCCTTGCTCTGGTATCTAGGAGCTCAAAAACAACTATGAATCACTTGGACTGTCAAGTGAAGTGTGTAGGAAAGGTTCGTTTGAGACACTGTGGCGCATCGTTTTGATGATAGCATCAGTTATGAATGTCAGCTTGGTGTCACCCAACTGTCTGAACAGAAATGATTTAGTATCTTGCACATGCCCTTTTTGTGGATGCTCTTAACCAAAGTGATTTACAGTATTACAAGTGCATGCTCTGTTAGCATGGGTGGCTCCAGTGGGACTCCTAATCCTGGCAGTGTTGGTTGGTTAGTAGTCGAGCTGATAGAGAACCACTGCTTGGTTTACCAGTAACTATTGCATGTTCATTTTTCCATATAGTCAGTGGATTTAGACTGAAATCAAATCAGATATGAGGGAAAGCAGCAAATATAGTAGAGTTTCCTCCACGAAGCAGTGATTCTTTCTGATAAGATCTTGGACTGACAGATGAGGTTTTGCTGATCTCCTCCACTGGGCATTTTTATTCACTCTGCAGGGCAGTGTAGCTTCCCACGCACTAAGCTAAATGAATCAGCCTGGCTTGCAAAGGGCCTGGAGCTTTTAAGCAGGAACAAACAGGAGAGCTAGTGGGCTGAATGCTTACAGATTGCTAGCATTTTTGTGAAACATTTGTTTGTTTCTCTTTCCCCGTTTTCCTTTTTCTTGTCTTGCACACCTCTATCTTTTCCATCATTTTATAACCTCCTCTGTCCTTTTTGCCTTACATCACCTTTCATTCCCCCCTCGTCTTTTCACCACCCATTCCCCCTCTACATCCCCCTTCATCTTTTTGGGTCAGGTTCCGCCTGGACATCTACCGCTGCCTGGCCAGCCCCTCCCTGATCATGCTGACTGAGGAAGATCCCATACTCAGGGCCTTTGAGCTGAGCGCAGACCTCAAGGAGCTCAGCCTGGTTGAGGTGGAGTTCAGGTGCGATGGCTATCAGCTGCTGCGTGTCTATCCTGTCATAGCACGTCTATCTCATCTCTCTGCGTACGAACACTCAGGCATACACACACAGAAGCTTGTCACATGCACACAAACATATGTACGTACACGCACGCACACACTTGCATCGTAAAAATCGAATCCTCGATAGTATGGAGCAGATAAGAATCCTAATCTTTCCTGTGCAAAACAAATGCTCTGATTGTGTCTAATTTCCTTGCTCCAGGAATGACTATGAGGAGCTGGCTCAGCAGTGTAAGATGTTTGCCAAGGACTTGCTGGCCCAGGCTCGAAACTCCAGAGAACTAGAAGTCATTCTCAACCACACTTCCAGCGAGGATCACGTCGACAAGAGGGGCCTACTGGAGGAGCGCATGAACCTCAGTCGACTGAAACTGGCCATCAAGTACAACCAAAAAGAGGTTAGAGAGGCTGCGGATACCATATTAATGGTTATTTGGCAGGATCCAGAGCATCAGCCAGTTTGGAACTAGCAGGCTAAGCAGCGATATGGATGGGTTGTGCAGCTTGTTCAGGCAATTATTTATTTTAACCCATATCCTAAAATGTATTACTTCATGTCTTGATTGGATAAATATCCACAGATTACTGGATAGAAAATGATAATTTTGTCTTTTATCCTTTATTCACTGTAATTCAAGCAATATGTTGGACGTCACGTCTGCTCCAGCACGTCCTTGTCTTTGGAAATATGAGTTTGGCAGGATAAAGTACTTCCTCCAGGCAATAGCAGTCAAAGATAAAGTAGGGCCGGATGTTTGAAGCTGTGGGGCGATTTACAACTGGGATGGCTCAGTGTGAAGTGTTTGCGTCATATATCACACTGAGGCTAGTAGCATGCCATTGTTTACTGACTGGAGGAATAAGGCTAATAAGGCTGCTTTCAGGGCTGCAAATCAGAATGATAACCACTTACTCCTGAGTCCTGTTTACTTCTGGCTACTTGCATGTGTTTATGGTAGATTTTATTGCAGAGGAGACATGATAGTTGCACTTGAGTCAACTATTGAGAGTGAGTCTAATATATGACACACTAAAACTCATGCTTAGTAATAGCTTCTTAGAGAAGTAGAAATGTTACTAAATGGCTTTGTTTTGCTTTTTGTATTCCACAGCACTAAAAATCACTGTACTGCTGACATACCCTTTTTTATTGTGTATTCATTAACATCATAAATTGAATAGTATGTATTAGTAGGAAACATGTACACTTTCAAAAATTGAGGATGTCAGAGGTTTCTTAGGCATTTTATTAAGTGCAAAAAGTGCAGAGTGCAGTGTCAAGAGACCATACAATGAAAGAACTCAAACCAGGAACTATATACATAAATCATATATTAAGGTCACAGGGTCAATGCCATATGGTTAATATTTAATATATTTTATTTTATTTAATATTTAACAAAGGACTCCCGCACACTGTCTACTTCACTTGCAATTAGAAAAGATTTATTGGGAACAACGTTTCGGTACACAGACCTTCATCAGGTTATTTTTAAAAAAATAACCTGATGATAAATCTTTTCTAATTGCAAGTGAAGTAGACAGTGTGTGGGA
Source organism: Centroberyx affinis (assembly GCF_046629955.1). Taxonomy (NCBI): domain Eukaryota; kingdom Metazoa; phylum Chordata; class Actinopteri; order Beryciformes; family Berycidae; genus Centroberyx; species Centroberyx affinis. The sequence continues at coordinate 239,545 of NW_027279100.1, forward strand.
GTCATTTGTTCTGCTACAGTCGGCCCATGGTCTTCTCCTACGCACCTGTCGATCTACAGGTGTGCAAAAGTTCTGCTCCTTGATAGTCACATGATTGGAAATAGCACTCCCACAGATCAAAGTAAGCACTCATACAGGTCGGCTTCTACTGATTTTACTCATTCTAAATTCAACAAACAAAAAACTCAACATGAATTTGTAAATTCAACTTGTAATTTATATCTCGTTCACGTTCTCATTGTTGTCCTGTCCCAATGCCCCCTCCTCTCCCTTCTCCACAGTTTGTGGCCCAGTCGAACTGCCAGCAGTTCCTCAACACAGTGTGGTTCGGAGAGACGGCCAGCTACCGCCGTAAACACACATGCTTAAAGATGGCCACCGTGCTGAGTGTGGCGATGCTTTGGCCGCTGCTGTCGGTCTGCTACCTGCTGGTGCCGCGCTCCCGCGTGGGCCAGATCATCCACACGCCCTTCGTCAAGTTCATCATCCACAGCGCCTCCTACTTCACCTTCCTGCTGCTGCTCAACCTCTACTCGCTGGTCTACAATGAGGGCAAGAAAAACACCATGGGCCCCGCGCTGGAGATGATCGACTACCTGCTCATCCTCTGGATCATAGGTCAGCTTTTCACCTCACCTCAGCTCAGCTTTTGCGTAGTAAAGACAATACCGATGTATGTATGCTGCGTGTGATAGAATACCATGTATGTTCTTCCCATGGTATATATTGTAGTGCCAGAGAGTCTGATTTCTGTAATTGAATCATTATCCATCTATCTCCTAATCACACCGTGGAACTAAAAATAAAATAAGAGCACCACAGACTAGAATTTAATAGAATAATAATGCATTGCATATCAGAGTGAGAATGAGAGATTCCTGTTATTGTCTGGCCAGAGTCCAGTATCCTGTATCCATAATCCTATCAGGCAGAACATGACAAACAGCTGTTTTCATACCATAGGACTGAAAGCCTGGCTTGACTGGATTGCATCTGTCAGTGTTGCTTCTAATTGAACTCTATAGAAAGGAACCATAGCCTCTCCATGCTTCCCTCTGGCCCATCTGTGTACTGTTATCGGTGGATTCAACGCACACAAACACACATACGTATGAACATATATGCAAACATACATCCACATCCACACTCACACACAAACACACAGACATGAGCCCTATCTATTCGGATGAGGCTGGATAGTGACAGTGAGGAATGGACTGGCCGGGTCTCTTGGGTACGGCCTCTCTGCCTTCCACTTCTGCCAAGAAACCATTAGCATGATCATTCAATCGCCTTAATGGCCCTGCCTTCTCAGCGGAGATATTTGTCTCCCAGTTGCAGCATCCTCCTCTTTTCCACCAGACACAAAGCATCGCAGCCACGGCCCGTTGGTCCAGGTTTCATTGCTTGCATCACCGGTTGATAAATCATCCCAATAACTGTACCTGACAGGTAATGAAAGGATGTAGGTACAGTTCACTTCTATTATTCATTGTTATGAAGATACTTGTGGGGTAATTTGCAATTTATTCTGTATATTGCAGTAGTGAGCTCAGTAGCTGAGTCATTAGATGGAAATGTAATGGGTTTTTCCACACACCAAGAAAGCCCACTAGAGGGGGAAAGATTCCTTAAGCAGCGCGAAACTGAAACATCAAAGAGCTCGATCGATTCTGGCAAACTTCACCAGCTTTTCTTCAAAAGTCTGTCTCATTCCAAGACAGCTTCATTGCGCGCCGTAATGCAGTAGTGCAGATTTCATGCTCCGAGGTCCCTGCAGCATCAACAAAGCACCCGAGATAAGTTCAATAACAAGTATAAGATTGCTAATGATCAGCCCGCTTTCCTCCCTCTTTGTAAGATCTCAGAAGACCTCGGGCAAATGTTGTCTGGATGTGAACGGGAGTTGCTTCTGCTTTGAGAGTGTGAAGCCTCTAGATGTGTGTCTACAGACAGCACTCACAAGTCAAACAGCAGCATTTCATCCTTTTAGTTTCCATTGTTCTGTCTTTCTCCCACGCTCCATCTCTCTTTGCCGCCCCCCCCCCCCCCCACCCCACCCCACCCCACCCCACCCCCCTTGTCTTTCTCCTGTTCTCTCCATTCTGCTATTCCCCAGAGCCAGATGCCTCACATTAATGGAGAAATCAGATGCTGTGTATGTGTGTGTGTGTGTGTGTGTGTGTGTGTGTGTGTGTGTGTGTGTGTGTGCTGGGGTGTATGCATGTGTGTGTGTGTGTGTGTGTGTGTGTCAGTCAGTCTGTGTCTCAATGCACCTCTCTGCGTCTCTGATTACTGTATTGTTACTCGCATCCAGTGTTTCCATAGTAAAAACCCATGCTTCTAATAACCAGAATCCAAATGAATGGAACTTATTCAGAGACCGACATAATTCTCATGTGAAACTAGGGGTCAAATGAGACTTTTAAGAACAGAGACCATATCTGATAGCATTTCTGCCCCAAAGCCTGTCAATCCTCTGCTTGCCATCAGTTTAAACCATGGAAGACCAATAGCAGACCAACCAGGTCCAATCCAAGGTCAAGACTGCTCCGTTGTTCCTGGGCGTCAAGCTTTCACACTTAATTTTATTACCACTATATTTAGAATTGATAAAATTCTGTCTGGAAACCCACACACAGATACCCATCTTTAAACTCTACACACCTCTAAATCCCACAGCTCACACAGATTCAGCATATTAATCCTTCCATTTCTGTGTCTCGTACTGACGCGTTTTCCCTTGGGTCTCTCTGTGGGATGACTTACTGCAACACTGTTGAATCTGGAAGAGACTGTAAAATGTTAGGAATGACGCCATCCGGGGTTTAGAGAAATGCCTCTTCTGATGGTGTGTGTGTATGTGTGTGTGTGTGTGTGTGTGTGTGGTGATGTTAAATCCCTGCTCTCCCAGGGATGGTGTGGTCGGACGTGAAGCGCCTGTGGTACGAGGGGCTGGAGGACTTTCTGGAAGAGTCTAGAAACCAGCTGAGCTTCGTCATGAACTCCCTTTACCTCGCCACCTTTGCCCTCAAGATAGTGGCACACAGCAAGGTATCTACACACCATACACACTTAGGAGATAGATTATGGAAAGAATATTGTACAAGAATAAAAAATGCAAAGAAATGTAGGATCTCAAACCAAAAAATGCTAAAATGTGAAATGCAAAGAAATCACATTTGCATCCAAACTCACAGTCTTTGCAAAACAAATTAACAAATAAATAACTACTTGTGTGTTTCTACTGCAGGTTTGATAAACTGAAAGTTTGCAAACTGATCAAGTAAAACATTGGATTCGAAAAGTACATTTTCAAAACACTATATATCAATTTAGTAGGGAAACAAATCAATCAATATCTCATACATAGAAGAAGCAGTCTGTAATTGTTATTTACCTTTTTATCTAATATTTAAAAAATGATATACTTTGTTTTTATCATTTCAAAAGAGTAGGTGTCACTTTTTTGATGTCTTAGTTTGTCTTACTCCTCATTTGTACTCTGTCTAAAAAGAGTATCCAGAACTATTTCAACAACATTTAATAATCCTCTTTTGCCACTTGATCATTGTATTGGATGGTATTTGGAAAATACTGTGAACTGTTTTAGCTCTGTCAAGTGGATGTGTCTATGAATGTGTTTGTTTGTCCTGTAGTTCAAGAATGTGGAGGACACGGAGAGGAAGAACTGGGACGCCTTCCATCCCATCCTGGTGGCTGAGGGGCTGTTCGCCTTCGCCAACGTTCTCAGTTACCTGCGACTCTTCTTCATGTATACCACCAGCTCCATACTGGGGCCACTACAGGTAGGACAGCGCCAGGGAGGGACACACACACTGAAGTGGCTGCGATTCTGTAGCTCAGTGGTTAAAGCACAGCACTAACATTGGCAGAGTTCGGGGTTTGGTCCACCTAGGCCCCAAATACAAGATAAGATGATTGACTTTAATGATTCCCGTGGGGAAATTAGGTCATATATGCACTCATGGTACCGTAAGGCACTTTGGATGAAAGCATCCAGCAAATGGCTAATGTTATGCTTAAAAGACTTCTTCCTTGGCTGTCATTCACACACACACACACACACACACACACACCCATACACACACACACTACCCACTCTCTCTCTCTCTCGCTTAGTAAATTGTGAACACTCAAGGACAAACATACACAAAACATTACACCAGATGTGCTAAGCAGTGTCATCACCATCATCATAAGCATAAGCACAGTGAACTGAGGCACTTAGATGAATGTGCTCTGCTGCGGTAGCATGCTCCTAATCAACCGAACACGACGTCATAACGCTTAGCAGCTCAGCCATCATATTCATCACCGTACCGCAATCATCGTTTCATCACCAAAATGAATGGGAGCCTTCAGTTTACACAAAGTTGATTTCTGGAGGTATCTTCAGCTTAGAGACTGCTTATTTAAAGCTGGAGAAGCTGACTGACTATACGCCCACAACACACTGTCGCCGCTTCCCAGACTGATTTCTATTGCAAACTGCCACAAACAGCAAGCCTGATCTATGGCTATCTTACCAGCAAATTTAGTGATGGCTGCAGAGGAATAAAGTTGGTTTGCATGTGCGTGTGTATGGGAACATTCTTGTCTATATTTTTTATAATCCTGTATCCCTTATTAAATTTAATTGACATCTTGTTTAATACACAACTTAACTACATGCATGCCATTGTACTATCCAGTCTATCCCCTGTCTCATGGGCTAATGAGACAATCTGGCTGTAACCAATTTATATGGAGGTTTGTTGATTTTTGTCATCTATGATTTTTCCTCAGGAAACAATAAGCAGAAATTAAAAAAGCAAATGGGAGCCGTTTGAATAGTGAAGATAAAGTAAGACCATGTAGGCCATGCCAGAGCCTAAAGCCCCATAGCTGCTCTCTCTGTCTGTCTGTCAATCAGTCTCTCTCTCAAGTCAACAGTCTTGAGAGAGAAAGTGTTTAGTGTGCGAGCATGTGTCTGTGTGTGTTTATGTCTCTCAGTCTGCCATTGTTTTTCCGTCTCCCTCTGTCCTCCAGGCTTGGCCAAAAGTCTGGTTTGAATATTCTACTCGGATTCCTCGGCAATCTCAGTGCCATAGGTGTCCCTTTTTATCGCATCAGGAAAACGAGCCCGTCGTTATGTACAGCCTGTCCAGCTGGCAGAGGGAGATCTTAACGCTTGCCAGCTATCCGACGGCTGCCATTTGGCTGGCAGTCCTTACACTTTCATATTTCCTCTGTTTGGAGTATGTGACTTTTATTACATAAAGCAGTCTTCAGGTATGCGGTGAGGTCACTCCACTCCGAGGGATGCCTTCCTGTCATTATGGTGAAGAGCTGTTTGCGGTCGGATTATTAAACAGCGTGACTATCCTGTAGGTTGTTAGCGAATGTTTTTTAGTTACCTTCTTACGCCCCCGCCCCACACACACACACACCCTCTCCCTCTCTCTTTCTCTCTCTTTCTGTCTCCCCCTCTCTCTCCCCTCACTCGCTCACTCTGTGACATCACTGTCTGGCTTGGCCGGATGGAAAAATTATTAGCTTTGGAAATAGATGTGGCTGTGTACTCGTGGCCACACTCACACTCACATGGCAGACACACCTCCGTACTAATGCACACGCGCCCACACACATTTCCACACTCTTGTGATATGTGAGCATGCAGTGCACTTGCACTCATACACGTCCATGCACCCGCATGCACAAACACACACACACACACAGACAGTGAGTCAGTATGTGGGTTGCAGTAATGAACGCTTCTCTGATTATTCCATCCTTCCTGGAGAAGCCAACTCACTCTTCTATTGGTTAGTACCCCCTGCTGAGGTTGGAAAGAGTGACTGAAAGTGTGTGTGAGTGTGTGTGTGTGGCTATTATCACCAGTGTGTACAGAATGAGCTCACTTATGGCCCAGACCTAACCTCACTGACACAGGGGTAATGTACCATAGCCAGTGGCACACTGGGATGCATGTGTGTGTGTGTGTACGTACGCGCATTTGTGGTACCATCACTCCCCAACTGCATCAGCCCCCCCCCCTCCAGTCAGGGTTAAGAGCTCCTGACCCACTACATTCCTGCTCTGTTTGTACAGTAACTAAGTGGCTACCTGTCAGGCTGGGCAAGCAGGGAACACCCTCAGCTCCTAAATCAGACATCTCTGAAGCGGCAGAGGAATACACTGGGGGGATTTAGACATGACAAGAGAATGAATCACGCTAATAGACTAGCCTCTCTCCCCAAACAAGCTGGCATGGGTTTCAGCGCAAACACCCCAGTCGCCATTCACCTTGAGGAGCAGGGAGCGTGGTCATCCCTCACACTGGACACTGTGTGCGTGTGTGTGTGTGTGTGTGTGTGTGTCTGTGTGTGTCTGTGTGGCGGGGGGGGTATGTTGCAGGGGTGGGTATGTGTGAGTTTGTGTGTGTGTGTGTTCTGACCTTGGTTTGAGCATCTCTAGGTCTTAGTAAACAGATAAGCCACTCTGGTCTATTAATAGTGGGATGGCTGCTGAACCAAGAACACTTTCTCTGTCTTCTTGCCTTCTCTCTGGCTTCCTCCATGTTTGTCTGTCTTTCCTCAGGTAGGGTGGGAACGCTCCAATGACCAGAATAGGTTGTTTTTTCCACTTAACCAGTGATTACTGCTAAACAAGAACATGAGGGAAGAAAACATTTTGAGCACATTCATTTGCTTACAGTGGAGAGTCACAGTATACTCCTAGCTAAAGTTTTACTGAGCTCATTTAAAATATACTAAGTTACTGAGTTACTTTAAAAAACGGACATTGATTCATACTGTAGGCTATGATCTTTCCCATGCAATGTAAAAAGGACAGACTGTTTTAGTCTATGTTGAGTGTCCTAAAATACACTGAAATTCATGTCTTTATTCAACCTGTGACAAAAAAAACAGCTAATTAACTAAGCTGCTATCAAAATTTTACATAATGTCAGGTTAGATAACTTAACATTTCCTCCTCATGCTTGCACAGGTTTTATGCAGATGTAATTTACAATTATCCAGTTTCTGGTGCAATGCTTATGGAGAATCTACAAAATGTAATGGAGGCAAGTGAAAATGTAGTGAGGTAGAACAAAACTTAGCCTAAGTCAAAATAAAACTACTGACTTCAAAACAGACTTCAAAAAGCTACTCACACAAAGAAGCTACTTAACAAGAGTAGATGTAGTTGTTACTTCCACCCTTGTACAGAATCGAATATTCAGATGGATGACTCACAGGCAGATGTGATTTGCCTCCTAAAAATAACAATCTGAGAGCTTGATGTACTGGGCAGAGATAAACGCACTAGCTATCCCCTGAGTTTATTTCCCCCTGCGCAATTTGTTTGTTCCATCCAAACTTCCTGGCTCTTTAAAGAGGATTGCTGGTAGAAAACTATTAAAACTATTCAGAATATGCCTAAATTATATTTTCCCCAGAAGCTTTCTTAGGATGAAAGAACTCCACATCAATACGGACCTAGTTGATTAGAGCGGAGCAGCGCAGGTTTCATGAGCCCTTATTGATCTCTCCCCAGATCTCTATGGGCCAGATGCTGCAGGAGTTTGGGAAGTTTTTGGGCCTCTTCCTGCTGGTGTTATTCTCCTTCACTATCGGACTCACCCAGCTCTATGGCAAGGACAAGAAAGACCCAGACAAGAATCCACCCAAGGACTGCGAGGGCATCTTCTGCCAGCAACAGAGCAATGACGCATTCCACACGTATGGGCCAACCTCAGTCTATCATTTTGGACAGCGATGACGATGATGAATGTTCAGAGTGCATGTTGAGAGATGTCAGAGAATATATATATATATATATTTATATAGTATATACACATATATGTATATATATATATATGTACTGGACTGTATAAACACAGCTGTTACTGCGTCCTGACAGTTCTTCTGATTTATGATCTATCTGTGAAATTACTTGTCAGACATGCAGCCCAAATGGCCACTGACAGCTGCCAACTTCTTCCCTCTTACAGGTTTATGGGGACCTGCTATGCCCTGTTCTGGTACATCTTCTCCCTGGCACACATCGCACTGTTTGTCACCCGCATCAGCTACACAGAGGACCTGCGCTCATTTGTGGGTGCCATGATCGTAGGCACCTACAACATTGTGGTGGTTATCGTCCTGACCAAGCTGCTGGTGGCTATGCTCCATAAAAGCTTCAGACAAATTGCTGTAAGTGTTAACGACTTAAGTGGCGCAGAATACAGTTAATTATTTTGGTGTTCTGAATGCAGTCAAGGGTAATTTGAGTCCAATTTGGTATTGAAAGTGCTTTCATTTACTGTCAGATTTGCTTTTCTGAGTTCAACATGAAATGTTATACAGATGTTATACCATTGTTTCTTTTGACTCTGATCTGCACATTTCCTGCTTCTTTTGAACAACCGTTTGATTTTGATTATGCTAAGTAAAACAACTCATTGTCCAAAACGTCTGTCCCCTCAAGGACGGTTTCACAAGAATACAATGTTTTTTTGCATTCATAAAATTCCTCTATAAAGGGTGTACAATGTGAGTAAGTTCATTATCACATTCCTGTATTCCAAATCACAGCATTTCTCAATGTTCCTGTTGCCTCTTGGTATTCTGCAGAATCACGAGGATAAGGAGTGGAAGTTTGCTCGGGCCAAACTGTGGCTGAGCTACTTTGATGACAAGTGTACTATGCCACCACCGTTCAATATCCTCCCCTCTCCAAAGACTGTCTGCTACTTGGTGACCAGCATGAGCAAATGGATCTGTTCACACACCTCAACCGGCAAGGTGAAGAGACAGAACAGCCTCAAGGTGAGAGAGAGAGATTCAGTTTAATATCAGAACCTAAAGCTGCACTAGGCAAGGTTTTTATAAGAAATACACCCGTCTTATCAGCCTAAATCACAAAGTGGGGCTGCAATAGAAGAGCATCCCATCCCTACTAATTGAGATGCTGTAGATTTGCCCAAATTAAATCCTGGTGTTGGATATGGACAGTTCTCCACCCCTAAGAAGTGATGAATCATAAGAGCAAAGTACAAACTGTCTCCTAAACAGCAGTGAGGCAGCGCTCCGTCCAGATAAAGTTGGACTCAGCAACATTGGATCTTTTGCCTTTCTCCTCCCTTTGGCATCCTTTGTTATAAAATCACAGACAGACCGGGTTTTTAAACATGAGCACACTGTGTGCAGTTTACTGATTGTGTTACTTGATTTCTGGGTATTAAATGTATTTGTAATGTATAAATTAAATTGTTTTGCCCTAATCTTAAACAAACAGGCATCTGTGCTTTGTCCAGTGCGCAGTACCTTGCTATGGATCTGAACCCTTTCCTTGTCCTTCTCCATCCAGGAGTGGAAGAACCTGAAGCAGAAGCGTGATGAGAACTATCAGAAGATCATGTGTTGTCTGGTCCACCGCTACCTGACCTCCACGCGGCAGAAGATGCAGAGCACAGACCAGGCCACGGTGGAGAACCTCAACGACCTGCGCCAGGACCTCTCCAAGTTTCGCAATGAGATGCGGGACCTGCTGGGGTTCCGGACCTCCAAGTACGCCATGTTCTACCCGAGGAGCTAAAAGACTCAGCCTTCCCTCCCTCTTTCCCCCCTCCCGTTGACAAAACCTCTGCTTCTCATTTATCTGGGATAACGTTCGACCCGAGCATGTTTAAAAAACTTTGCTCTCTGAGTCACAGAGGCGACTTTTAAACCTGGAACTAGGAAAATATATATTCTGCACCAAAGCCTCCAGCCTCAGGCCCCCTAAGTATTATTCAGCTATTCAACTTGTTTTGTAAAAAATGTAATTCTTTTCAACAAAAAGACTAATAAAGATTTATGAAGAATTTGGCCTCCTGTGGCTATTGCCTTGATGCAAGAAAGAGCTGATTTTGCTGAATACTAAATGCTGCATTGGAGATTTGCAGTTATTTGTATATTTCTCTCCCTGGAAATTGATGTTTTTCCACATGGGTCTGAAAAACAAAACCCAACCAACTGTTTAAGCCCAGTGGTCCAGTCCATGTGAGAGTCACATTACACACACCTGACCCATTCTCATGCTTAATAGAGCATAACTGGCCTGACTATGCTCAATAGGCCACTTCAAAAATGTGCCTTGTTGCATTAGTTGGTTTCCAGTTGAAGGCTCTTGTACCAAGATAGACAAACAACAGGGAAAAGAAAATGTTATTTGGGTTTTATTTGGGCAGATGAAAACAATAAAATATAAATAACATTCACAGACTTTTTCATATGAAAATATTTTCCATTTTTAATTTCATATCTCTGCCTTTAAAAACAATGAAAGTAAGATGACAAATAGATCTACGCTGATGGAGCTGCTTTGCATCCATTGACAAAAAAAGCTTTGGCTAAGGGCCTCATTTGTTGCACATAAAACCAGCATAACAAAATAATTTTAAAAGAATCCTATATATTAACTATTGCACTTATTATCACCACATAAAATACTTCCCAAGTCTTGTCCATTCAAATTGAACATGGGACATTAAAGGCAGTTTATAAACACTGTCATTAAAACTACAACAATCAGTTGACCATAATTTACTTCCTGTAACAAATCCTCAATGGAAGTTGATCAGGCTCGTGAACTTTAAGTATTCTGCCAAACAGATTATCTCTCTCTTTAATGTATTTTACATAATATTAAATCCCACTCATTCTTCACATTGCACTCTACAGCCTCAAAGGAAAAAAATATTGGAAGGCAGACTAGAGGGAAGAATGAGGAGTCGACAGTGCCATAACGGGACGTCAGAACAGACATGTCACATGCGCAGTGAAATTTAAAAAACAATCTGATGAATCTTTGTCTTACAAAATGTGTTTGTGAAACACATCTCTGTGCATCGTCATGCTCCCAATTCTGGGCTCCTGCAGCCTCCTGTCCTCCTCTGTCCTCCTTTGTCTTCCTATTAGAGGCATGACAGGATGGAAATTTCACTAATTTCCACTGCCGATTCATCTAAAGTTATGTAACAGACTAACCAACTGGTCTCCTAATAGAAGATAGAGTGTAAGTAATTAACATCTTATTGTGTATTCCAAAACATGCAATCCCTCAACAACAAAGGTGATGGATGATGCCTTGATTTTCCCCAGTACATTTAATAAATACAAAAAAATGTGAGTTGCCTGTTTTTATTGATGTCGATGAACCGTGGAAATGGCAACTCTGCATGTAGGTTCACTTTTCTTTAACCGACTAGTGTTTCTATTGTCGAGTAGAACATCACTATTTTGTTTAATGCTTCCCATGCCTAGCTGAGACTCAGGTGGACCGACCCGGTGGAGATCTCCAGAGCTGCCGGGGGCTCAGCAGCGCTTGTTTTTCAGTACGTTGAGTCCTTTCTGGTTCTTGGTCTTGAAGGCCATGACGAAGTGGTGAGGGGCGATTTTCCCCCGGCCCTCCTCGTCCACCTGGCCCATGAAGATGTAGTTCAAGCCTGGTGAGGTCACACACAAAGAGCCTGAATGCAGTGGCGGAACGGCAGAGACATTCAGGGAGGCCACACATCAGCATCTCCACACAGCACGTCTGTATGCCATATGTTTATATGCGCACATATAAACATATTCTGTATTTGACACATGATTCAGTGACTCTGTTGGGACAGTGAGTTTTGCCGCTCACCTCACACTCTGGGACGAGCGCTCTATCAGCTGAGCTTGACACAGCAATGGAGGCAAACTCAGAGCCATAGGTTATTCAAAAACAGTCTGCTGAACATGCGACCGAGAACTGCTTACTTTTCTATCATCTTTTACACAATGACAGTCAATTTGCCATTTCAGCTTCATAGATCAAAAAGTACTTTCTAGAGAGATTTCAACAGAGATTTCAAAACTCACCTCGTCTGATAAACGGACACTTCTTGCACAGGATGATGATCTTGGTGCTCATGGTCTTGCCTGCCTGCTGGATGGCCAGGTTGCCTTCTTTATACACGTTGATGATAGAGACAGTGGCGTACATGCTGCCTCCTCTCATCACCGCGGTAATGACAGTCCCGCTTATCACTATCATAGACACACACACACACACACACACGTCAACAACAATAAAAGCAAAACAAAAGTACTGCAAATCCGCTGTAAAAATCCATATTGCATACAGAAAATACACGTATAGAGAATGCACACATGCATGCAGCACTTCACACACATTCTCATTCAAACTTAGTTAAAAGATTTAGAGAAGCTTGTTTTCATTTATATTAACTCTTAAGGTCACTGACTACCTTGACAAGTGCTGTTTCTATGCTAGCACGAAAACCAGATTGGAAGTTATCATAGAGATTAGTTAAAATTAAAGAGTCATTAAGTTGCTAATGGAGAACATTTTCATTGCTCTTGCCAAGAAAAGGAAGGTTAAATATTGGCCTGTGGTTTAGCAATGATTCGATAACAGCAGCTTTAAGAGACTTGGGAAAAACACCAGATTGAAAGGAGGTGTTAACAATTGTCAGTACTTCAATTAAAAACCATTTAAATAAGGCCATATGAAGTGGATCTAGGGCACAGGTGCTGCTTTAAGATGTGGGCACCTAATCAAGGATAGCAGTCAATGTAATGTTAAGACCGTTAGAGATAACCGAGTCCAAGGTGTGGCCCAGAGACATGTTGAGAGAGATCAAAGGTATCTAGCATGCAGATATGTTTCACAGCAGAGTTAGTAGAGCAGTTAATATGAATGTTGAAGTCACTAGAAATTATAATACAGTCTTATCTGGAGAGATTATTGATCTCAGCTCAGCAAATTCATCTAGGATTTCATTTTTCTGTTTTGGATGGTGGAAAACACTAAGAGGAGATTTATAATTCAGAACAACTGCAAGATACTCAGAATTTGAAACATCTCCAAGAAAAATCTTCTCTCTTACTTTCTTGTTCTGCCTGGTGGGTGTTGAAAAAAGTTTAGGGGTGAAGTTTCAATCAGATTTGTCTTTCCTGTTAAGTCTGACCGGGTCTCCGTAGGTAGAATAAATCCGGCTTGTTGTTGCATATGACTCACTGACCATGAAAGTCTCAGAGACCAGACATTAAGCAGTGCCAGTTTTAGTGTGCTAGGGGAGCCAATACTCCGCGTGGGATTCAGTATGAACAGGTTTCTTTACACTGATGGTACCAGAGAGTCTGGACTCAACATTCTGCCTGCTTCCGCTCCTGACAGGGATGAAACTATCCAGAGGGCTATCTGCTTCACTAATGTTATTGTGACTGCTGCTACCGTTACATAAACCAGTGGGTTTGCCAAAGTTTTGACAATTCCACATGCACAGATCAAACCAATTTATTACATAACGGCTAAATGACTAATAGAGTGTTGATTAGACGAAATCTTCTCACAGTCCACTGTCTCGCCACTTCATTAAAATGTGATGTAACACATTATGTGCAGACTCTGCCACCACATCACACAAGCTACTTTTTCCACACACACCACCACATCGCTTGCCTTTCCCCCGGTTCCTAATGCAAATCCAAGTGAACTCTCTTTGAAATGCCAGTCTAACACATGTGGTAAACATCTCCAAGAGGAAAACATCAGAGAGCAGGAGAGTAGCAAGCGGAGACCGAGGCTGAATCAACACGTTCATTTACCAACAGTTTACTTACAGTCAGAGCCTGAGTGTATGTGTGTGTGTGTGTGTGTGTGTGTGTTTACACTGGGGGAACTGTGTACTACAGTACCCCTTCACCTCCTGACAGACTATCAAGGAAGTCTTTGAGATGCGCAGGGAAAAATCAGAGGAGCAAAGATAGTGACATGATCAGGACTGTAAAGCACTTGTCAGGGAGAGTAGGCTGCTAATGCTGTGATGAGAACTACTGATATAAACCTTGGGAGTATCTCCTCTGTCCTGACTGTGTCTTTGTTGCCTGGCGCTTTTCGATAGAGGAACACTAAGTATAAGCAGATATGTTAACCAGTAACATGAGCAAAGCTGAAGCATATCAGTGACTGTAATTCATGTGGTATGAAACAACTGAACTAAGCACTGATGGGACTTTCTTACCAAAATTGCTGGAGCAGTAATTGCTCTCAAGACTTCCTCGTCTTTTGCATTTCTGCTGGCACAGGGCTACAGAGTACTTCAGAGCTGCAGAGACACAGAGAAAAAACATTCAATCACTGTAATTTCGCCTGCCAGTGATGCAAGCAAATATATTATGGTTGCAACTGGTTCTACTTTGGTCTATTTATATTCTCGGTTCAAGAATGTGCTGAAAAGTGAAAAGGGACATTATCCACTTAAAAACTGTTAACCATCTAGTAGTTGTTCATATATAATGTACAATGTGTAGCTCCTGCTGAAAGCGGTCAATACAATGTGGCTGGTGAACATCTGCTTTCAGAGTTAGAGATAGTAAAGAGTTCATAAAGGAAAGAACCACGACTTTAAAAAAAAAACAAAAAAAACATGGTGACTGTCTAAATGTTATTCTTGCTGGAGAGGAAAAGGTCCAGGAAGATAAGCCAACCAGAATGCGTTGTCACAGTATGACATCATGGCAGGGAGGCGCCAAAATAACCTGGCTTGACTAAGGGAAAAAACAAGTGTGTGGGAACGTGAGTTTGAGTATGAAGATGACCTGTGATTGTGTGTGTGTCTGGGTGCACACGCCCACACATTATATGACTGTGTATTATGTACACTATACACCAGAGAACTGTGGGCAAGAATGTATGAACATATGTTATGTTTGGATATGTGATGTTCCTGGCTGCGTCTTTAATAAGACTCTTACTAGCTCCAGTATGTTCCATTCTCTTTTTCTCTCTTTGTATGGGAGAGAATGTTGCATCAGAACTTCATGCTGAAATAATTTTGCCAAGCTTTTTGGCAAATACACATACCTAATTATTCAAGACCTTTCCCGAACTGTGAGGGTTCACTGTTCAATTCAGAATACACTTGATCCACCGAGGAGAACTGTGTGAATAAAGTTTTAACTTTTCCAACTGGTTTGCCTGTTATTCCTTCATCTTCTTCAATGTCTTGTGATGGCAGAAAGTGCGTTTTGAAAGCCAGAAATCCAGACAGTGAGTTTTGAAAGCCAGAAAGCTCAGCACCTGGCAAATTAATCATTTAACCATTGATATTGATCAACATCCATATCAAACCCCTGCAGATACATTATGGTAATCTTGCGCAATGAGACAGTAAAAATCATACTTATTGCCCCTTTAAATATTTATATTGTATTAAAAATGTACTGCTTGGTGGATCGTACAAACCAAGTCAAGTGTCTGAAGTATCAAGTAACCAGAGTCCATATCCAAAATTTATACCCTCTGCTGCTTTATAAGGATAAGGTGTTCTACCTGATCCAGCTAATTGCCTCCACACTGGACTCAAATCATAACAATTCACTCACTCATTCCTATTCTTCCAGATCTGCTATTGGAAGCAGATTCCTGATTCCTCCCTTGTGTTTTCAAGTGCAAGATAAACCCCACATGTTAGCAACAGAGTCCAGAAATCCAAAGCCACCATGTCCCATAGTTACATCAACAAATACAGATGTTAGATGTGTTTCAGAGGTTGTGAGTGGATAAAAGCTGCTACCTACGTATGGGTCGGGTGGTGACGGGCTGTGTGGTGGTGGTGGGTGGTATTGTGGTGGTGGGGAACTTCTTGGGTCTGAACTTGTAGTGTCCAATGAAGCCGTCTGCTGTTAGACTGAGATCTGACAGGAACTGGATTAGGAGCTGGTTCCCCTCTGAGAACACGGGGCTGCAGAGGAAGAGAGACAGACAGAGAGGTGGGGGGTAAATTGAGAAAGAGAAAAAATAAAAAGTCTCAAAAATGTCTTACACAACATTCTAGTGGACTCTACCGTGCAGCAACAGTACGGTATCACCTACGCTGGGGGGCTGTCTCCGCAGTATTTTCCAATCCTCTTGGCATCGTTGATTTCTGCCCCGTTGAAAATAGAGACATGATCGTAGCGGCAGTAGTTATCTCTTTCCACGTCAAACTTCTCAAACTTCACCTCAATAATCTGCAGGAGGGGACAAGTCACAAAGTACATCCTGCTTCAACCACAAGCTTATAGGCCGTATCAGGCAAAGCCATTTGATTAAAAGGAACACCCTGTAATTTGGGGGATGATGTCATTTTGTTCCACAACCACTGTACATATAGCTGCCATTTTTACTGTAACTTGGTATACATTTGAAACGTTTTATTCCACTAGATCTACTTTTTCAACCAGTAACACATAGTCTTAAAAACCTAAGACCAAACCTAAGTAATATGTACTATCACTCAACACATGTATGTCTTAGCATGGAGCATCAAAGCAAACGATCTACACATGGATGATTTTGTGGTCTATGTTCTTGTCATTTAACGCATAAGTTGCCCTAAAAGCCAATTTCCCAAAAATAGATAAGTATTCCTGTGAGAGCAATTATTTTTTCCCCTCAAAAATAGATAAATAGCATTTTGAAACAGAACTCTTCCTCTTAATAAAAATGTTAAGGTGAATTCATTTGAAGATGAACTGTCAAACCTGGTTCTTTGGTGCCACTATGTGCCAGGAGCAGGTGACCCCGGCTGGATAGTCCTTCTCAGGCCAGTTGGGGGTTTTGAAGGAACCTGAGGGCTTGTCCAGGCGGCCTCCACAGTACTGTTCGCCTGCAGTGTATCGAAGGAACTTAGTCTTGGATCATGATCAAGACTACGACTGCACAGTTAATCAATAAAATATCATTACTACAATATCAATAACGGCAATGTCCAAATTGCAAGATGCTGCAGTTTTTCAATACAGGGAATAGTGTTTCAGGCAGCCTCCTAAACAAGATATTTTAGTGCTTGGTCTAAAAGTCAAGTTGCATATTGGACAAAATATTTTATTCAACATGACTATATTTCCTGTTCCTTGAAGTATTTCACCATAATTTTAAAGGCAGGAATGGTGTGTGCATGACATGATCCTGTAATTAACCAGTTGTCTAGTTTAATCAGCACTCTCGCTGCCTTCTTTGTGATTATGAGCACCCTAAGGAGTCAGTCTCTCTTTGGTGCTGTCCAGTGAGCTGTGTAAAAAGATACCACATGCCTCTAATGCCATCAAGCATCTGAGAAACATCAATTCGTTAACCGCACAAGCTGTTTGGACTGTCAAGAGCTGGAATCTCTTAAAAAACATTTTGCTTTTTCTTTGTAACATACACTTAGATTGATGTTTGCTCTCCAGCACGCCTAACGGACAAGCACAGTTTAGCACAGTGGCAAAAATAGTTAACAAATGGAGGGGTTGTTGTGCTGTGCAGTTTTGACAACTCTCAGGGACAGTATGGCAACAGTCTATCTGCTACCATCTGTTGTGTGAGAGCCAGGCAGGCTGGTTAATAGACATGGCCCATTACAGCTGTCAGCTCCTTGGGTACAGATAGGAAGGTCACTCCTCAGACAACCAGCCATTAAAATTCCACAGAAATAGTGGGCAAGACTTCTCAATTCCCAGCAAGAGGAAAAGGCTGGTTCAACTCTGAGTGATACTGCTGACCTGTCCAATCTACTGCAGTGCTCCAAAAAAACGGCTGTGAGAAATTCCACATCATACTGTGAGAAGTGTTGAGATTTTTTTTTTTTGTTCAGATCCTGGAGCCTGAAACCAATAGTTCCGTCTGGCATAACTGAAAGCCCTAAAGGTCACTGCCTTTTACTGAGCAGAAACAAAACTGGACTCCCTTTTGTTTTTGTATGGTATTGTGCAAAAGCTGAACTCTGCAGTAGGATATAAAGTTCTCCTCACTCCATCTGGGCATTATGGTAACATGCTATGACCTCACTGGAGCAGCTCATGTTTAACAGCCGTGTTAATTTGCTCATTACAGACTGACCCTCTGCCCCAGCAGACACACTCCCAGGCCTGTATCAGATTCCTTTATGGGGTGAAGTCATGACTGAGACTCGATCCCCCATGGCATGCTTGGGTAGAGGCAAGATATACTGAACACAGCTGCGATCCGAAGTCTATTACATCCTTGGCACCCATGTGCAGGACAACAAGATGAGAGTTAGCAGGCTACAGCCATTCTCCCATGTTCTCCACCTGTGCTGCTGAGCTAAGTGCCTACCTCTCTCATGTGGGTGAGCAGCAGAGAAGACTGCCAGGAAGCCACTCCCAGCGGTGTTGGCATCGGACACCATCTGTAGGAGCATCTTGTTGCCCGTGGAAACCAAGGCTCCTGGCCTGAATGTCCCACAGAAGCGACCGAGTCTCTGCCCATTGACATGGCCGCTGTAAACATCCACATAGTCATAGCGGCACAGGTTGTCACTCTCCAGGTCAATAAAGCGGAATGACAGGACCACTACTTTGCCCTCAGGGACCTGGGGAGGGAATCCACAAACAGGACATTAAGGTCAATTTAACTTTATTACTAAGGAGTAATCCAACATGCCATAAGTTAACAGATATGGAATTATTATAATAGTCTATCTGAATACTGTTAATTCAATGGGTTTAACACACTTTTTTTTTCTCCAGGTTTTATCGCAGAGATATAACAGCAAGCCTGACTCATGTGGAGTAGCCTATAAATTTTCAATAACCTGTTCCAGCTATACCATCAGCTCGACTGTTTAAATGTAATGTAATGCAGCAAAAACTGCCTGAGGGTGACTGTGTGGCCAGTATACAAATTCCAGAGGATGAAATTAGGAGTTTGTGATTAGTGGAGGAGTGTAGGCTATCATGCAATAAAAAAACGCGTCATGTTTCATGTCTTTTAAAATAAGAAAATGACTTTGTTGTTGTTGTTTTTCTAAATGAGTGGCCTAAGCATGTCATCACAGTATCCAAAACAGTGGAATAGTAAGTTGGACTCACTGTGATTCTCCACACACATTTGGTATTTGGGGGGTACACTCCTGGGTACCCCTGGCTCCCGATTACTCCAGAATCCCCTGTGATATTTCCACCGCACGTGAACGTTGGTCTAGGGGGGGAAAGAATGTTTTCTATTTTCTAAATTTCAGATTATGATGATGTGTTAAACATTAAACATATAAACGTTAACGACAGCCTGTGGTTGATTTAGCTCAGATTTTTTTTTTTTTTTTAATTCCTCGCCAATGCGCCATGTGTCTTGACTGGAAGCAGCGCAGACTGCAGATTCCTCTAAATAACTCTCCAGTTCACTGACGCTGCTGCTATATGGGATCTATGGCACCTTGCTCACTGATAGCCTAAAGCTCTTAAAAGAATTTGCACAGATTAGAAAATGTGAATAAAGGTGTACCTCCGTTGAGACTGCGCGCAGACCTCTGTCAAGAACAGTAGACTCCATGCGCAAAAAAGACTGCATACTCTCCACATTGTTGGGTTAACGGACCAGGCGCCTCGCTTGTTTTCGCCCCGTGGCATGAATGACATTGTGTTCAGCAGCTCAAACGGTGGGGAAAAGTACCCAGAAGTTCCTGGAGGGAGTTTCAGCAACTGCAAGCTGGAGCAGATGAATATAGCGTTTGTTCTGCGTGGTAGGAGGGACGGAGCACAGGCAGCTGCTTTTTTTTCCCCAAAAAACCTGCGATAAAAGACGCACTGGAGGGGTGTGAGGTCTCGCATTAGTTTCATACAGCACCTGGCCTGAAAACCTGCAAGGAGGCGGCATGAATAAACTTGACTTGATAGTCTATGATGAATATTATTGGCACTGAAGCCTGCCTACATGGCTCAGTATGGACCATGAGCATATTATAAATACCCATATAGATTAACTACAGAAAGCAGTCAATAAATATTTGCGTTTCATCTCAATAAGCTGTTGAAATGTGGAAAAGTTGTTGACCAGATGTTAAGTGATAGAGGACGGACTTTCAGCAGGAATGTAAATTTTACACCCATGTAGGCTGCGGGCCCATTTAAAATTGGTTTATCAAATCGCCATAGGCTGAGGCTTGTCAGAATGATATGCACAGTCGAGAGAGAGAGAGCGAGAAAGAGCGAGAGAGAGAGAGAGAGAGAGATGGCACCACCTGCTGGACTTAACAGGATATGAGAGAGATTACTGGTTATTTAGTAAGAATTACCTAAAAATACATTATCATTCTTAATACCAATAAATTACCGGCCAGATAGCCAATGCAGATGCTGACCTTGCATTAGCCTATGGATTGAGTTAAATGTGACACTAATTGTATTCATACTGTAGCAGGTAACAGGCCTATAGCAGTTTTAATGGACCAGGCGCTAGATTGATGCAATATGATCCTTCCACCCAACCCCAGTAGCTAAGTAGTGTTTCCAGTTGCTTTACTGGCAGGCAGTGGGATAAAAAATCATTATAGTAGGATGGAAGTATAAGGGTTAGCTCACAGCATTACAAAAGTATTGTCATGGGCAAATAGAGCAAATTAAATTAATGAGATCTCGCAAATTGGGTGGTCTTGGGCCCCAGGACATGTGTCCCGCCATGCCCCGCTCAAATCCAGGTCTAAGTCGCAATTCATGACCACAACCTTACTACCCTTGTTGAAACATTTCAATAAAAAAACAGACTATCGAGGAACAAAGTAGGCTGGTCAAGTGGGAGGTTGATGGGACAAATCCACCAGTTGAGATACTAACGTTACGTTGTCTAAGGAGGCCTCTCTATTTCTCATTTCGTCCCCCAACGTAATTGCTGAGTTGAAACATAATTCTATTACACATTATAAACATGATTGCATTTAGTGGCGCTAAATCAAAATTAATGTTTTACCATCGATGAATTCGCGTTTGACTATTTTGCCTACATATTCACAATCGTCGTTATCTTGTAATCGGTGATCGATTGTATTCTAGTGCAACTAAAGATGGCGGACCGAACGTCTGCTGGCTCTCAAAAAGCTAGCGCTAAGGTGAATTTATCTTTCGCATTGTAGTTACCTAGATATCATCTACTGAAATAAACTCAATGTCGTTATTAGTGGGCCCTAACAACCGTGACTATTTACGCCTTTGTAGCTTGCAAGAGCTAAGAGTAGCGAGTGTACGCAACGTTGTTAGCTAGCTAGTTGGCAGACGCGCTAACCTTTGGCTGCCCAGCCACACTAGCTAGTTTAGCTAAGCCGAGCTAACAATGTAGCAACCACAACAAGCAAGGCCAGGCCCAGTCTTTCAGTTGATCTAGGTATTGTTGGCACAACTAGCAAGCTAAAACTTCTATAGCTACTCTGAAGAATGAAGTTTGGTGAATATTTGTTTCATTTTAGATATAATAAAGTCAAGTTTTGTGTAACTTTGGCCTAAGGATATCTCAGCGTTAGTTGCCCGCAACAGTCATTCGCCGCCCATTGCTTTCAACCGAGAGCGCTGCAGCAAACAGCAGCTAGCTAGGCCTTTTACTAATTTCGTTCGATTGAGCTTCTGTAGTCTAGCTACAAACATGAAATTTGCTGTAATTGCACGGTGCGATTGCGCAGAGGTTGTGCAACTGTGGCTAACTATGAGTGGACATGACCTAGTTTACAGGTTATCTGGTGTTACGTTTACTGGCTAACACGCCCGACTAGAGTGCCTATCAGCATGTGAGCTGTCACAGTAATAATACGTATAGTTTAAAACACTAATTGTGTCAGTGGGAATCTGGGTGATAAATGGATGTATTCTGGTCGTACAATCTTAGTGTTAAGTGCCGTAGCTGTCTGAGGTAGTATCTGTTGTAGTCCAACCATGCTTTGTTTACATCTGCAGGCGCTGCTTGAGAGCAAACTGAAGTCTTTCAGCATTGGCAAAATGGCAGTTGCAAAGAGAACCCTGAGCAAAAAGGAACAAGATGAAATTAAGAAAAAAGTAAGTAGTGGGGGCTATTTATTTAGATACTCAGAGAAGAATTCTATATAATCTGTGGTAGCCAGTAATTATTACATGCTACTTCATTTATTTGAAAAAAAATATTTTTCAACTTTGATACTGGTTTTGTTTTCAGGAGGATGAGCGGGCAGCAGCAGAGATTTATGAGGAGTTCCTTGCTGCCTTTGAGGGAGGAGGGGAGGGCAAGGTCAAGGCCTTTGTCCGTGGTGGTATTGCTAATGCAACAAAAGGTAAAGGAGTTCAAATACTTAGGTCATGTTTTCGCCAAGTAGAATAGATTAATTATTAAGGTACGAGTACAGCGTACAATCTCCTCGCACTGGCTTGGGTGGAGGAAATACCGTATATGGGCGTGTGGAATTGACACCGGGGTGTAACTTTTCCACATGTCATACTGTTACATGCCCCATTTTCCCTTTAAACATGCACATGTGCATCCTTGCATGTGTTAAGGCATCATAGGCCTACTCCCACTGAGAGTGAGTGGAAAAAAAGCTGTGCATTAGTGATGTGCGGATTGGCTAATAGCAGATGGATGGCTGGCAGGTGAGAAAGAAATTAGTTAAATAGACTAACTTATGTTATAATTTGTTTGTAATTTAATATAGGCCTACTGTTGCCACAACATTTGTATCAGCTGTTAATATACGTTCCAAAACAAGACAGTTTGTTTACGTTTTGGCATTGATACTGGTTTCTGTTGTCTTGACGTAACCATAGACTGTCAAATTATTTAGCATACATTATCAATAATACATCAATTTCTGTTTGATAAGATAGAAGCATTGTTAAATTAAGGAATTACATGTGCCCCTCCACACATGCACAATGCAGTGTGAGTCAATGAATGCTGCCACTGTGTGGTGTAACGTGTCCAGTGAACGCAGAAGCTGGTAATGATGTTGTTCATATACTTTATTAAAAAAACAGTATACCCCACACTGCAGTGTATTTCAAGGTCGGTGTGAAAATATGGATACTGCCCAAGCCTACCTTGGACCTGAAAACGTGAAATACTAATGTGATTGCATTGAAATTTGGAACTGACCCACTGTGTCTTCTTCCAGAGGAAGCTGCTGCTGATGAGAAGAGGGGGAAGCTGTACAAGCCTAAGTCACGGTTTGAAACACAAACAAAAAGCTTCTTGCCATTGGAAACCCCTCCCCAGTTTTTAGCATTGGACAAAAGACATGTACGTACCATAACTATCCACAAGCAGCCTTTTCTTGTTACTAAAGTAAGTAATTCCATGCCCTTCACTTCACTTTTTTCACACTTCTCATGCTTGTATTTCAGCCTCTGAAGAAAAGTAATGAAAAGGAAAAGAAGAAGAGTAACTTGGAGCTCTTCAAAGAAGAACTTAAACAGTAAGCATTGGCACATAAATCTTTAACCACTTTTATTTGTTTGGGGTCGGCGGTAGCTTGGAGGTTAGAGAAACGCCACCCACTCCCAGGAGTGAGTGGGAAAAGTGAATGAATGACACCCCCCTCTAGTGGAGCTGCTCAGTGGCCAACAGTTAAAAGACTGTGGTTGTACTGGGCAGCTCCCAGGTGTGAATTTGTGAAACTGTGTAAATGTGAAGCAGAAATGAGCAAGTGTGCTCAGTCAATAAATAAATAATAAATAGAGGTTAAATAAAGGTTGAAATAATAAATGATTTGTTCACAGGTGGTATGTGCCACCTGTGAACAAATATTATTTTTGCATATATATTGTATAATATGCTGTCTCTTACAGAATACAGGAGGAAAGGGATGAAAGACACAAGATGAAAGGACGTGTTAGTCGTTTTGAACCTCTCTCTGGCATGGATGGAAGACGCTCATGTAAGTGTCTGCAAGCTGCATGACGATCAAACTATGTACTAACTGGCTCTGAAATGGCCCTGTCCCGCACGCCTTGCTTTGCCCCCATCCCCTTTTTGTCAATTTTGCCCAGAAACAAAATTTATACTGCTTTTCTGCTTCTTTTAGCGGATGGTTCTTCAAGAAGAAACCGTCCGTCCAGTGGTAATTGCGACTTAATATGGTGGCTTTGAACATCTTCATCTTGCAAATGTGAAAAAGAAAACATGTGGTCCTGTCAGGCAGCGTGAAGGAAAGTCTCCTCTCTTCTCTGTCTCTGCAGTTTTGGATGATTCGGCACCAGGTTCCCATGATGTTGGAGACCCATCCACTACTAACTTGTATCTTGGAAACATCAATCCACAGGTGAACTTGTGTGTCCAAACACAATTTGCAGTGGAAAAGAAAGACACTAGAAAACACAAAATTGTAGAAATTGTCAATTTACTGTCCCTGATTTCAGGTGGCTGCCTTTTGTAGTAATGATGCTAATCTCAGTGCACCTTAAGTAACCATTTTCTCCATGTCTTCCTGTCACTGTTGTTCTGTAGATGAATGAGGAGATGCTGTGTCAAGAGTTTGGCCGCTATGGCCCGCTGGCCAGTGTGAAGATCATGTGGCCGAGGACGGACGAGGAGAGGGCTCGGGAGAGGAACTGTGGCTTTGTGGCCTTCATGAACAGGAGGGATGCTGAGCGAGCACTCAAGAACCTAAATGGTACAAAAGTTAGATTTCTCAACATTTAATTAATTTATTAGAGAATGGTGGTGAAACTGGACCCCCCAGCTGTTGTATGTTTCTAAATGAAGGGTTTTTGTTTCTGTGCTGACTGCAGGAAAGATGATAATGAACTTTGAGATGAAGCTGGGATGGGGCAAAGGTGTGCCCATTCCTCCCCACCCCATCTACATCCCTCCTTCCATGATGGAGCACACACTCCCCCCACCTCCCTCTGGCCTGCCCTTCAACGCCCAGCCCCGTGAGAGGCTGAAGAACCCCAATGCTGCCCTGCTTCCTCCGCCCAAAAACAAGGAGGAGTTTGACAAGGTAACTCATCATGTCAGCCTAGGATTTTCTCAGGGGTTTATGCCAGTGTTTTGTAAATGCTGCTGGTAAGATGTTAGCCTTCATATTCAATCATAAGCAGTCGGTCAAGGTTTTAGTCTAGTCTCTGTGAGTGGTAGCTTTTGTCATGTTGACTGAACTAGACTAGTTTTGCATTGTATATCAAAGGGTGGGTAGAATGAAATGTTAGTGTGTGGGAAATACTTAGCGTTACAGAGAGGTGTTAATGAATACAGTGTCAGGGGTGTTTGGCCTATTATAAAACTGACAGCAGTAAAGGAAAGTTGTTGTCTATTTGCAGTTTTAAATGCATTTTTTATATTTTTCACCTGTTGCCTTTTAACAATACTCACATATTCTATGTTTATTATCTGATGTGACTTCATATACAGACTCTGTCGCAAGCCATAGTCAAAGTGGTTATCCCAACAGAAAGGTACATGTTTTTCTTTTTTTTAATTGGTGTAAAAACTTAGAAAAAAAACATCCCATAATGAAGCTAAAAGTTTGATCAATTGGATCACGCATGCTACAGGGGGCTGGTCAGTATGGGTGAGCAATGGTTGAGGCAACTGTACAATGTCTCCATGTTAGTACATAGAATAATACTGACATCAGATTGTTATGCACTTAGCTCTGTCACACTTAACAAACGCTCATATAAACATAAATATCTAGTAAAACATCATCATAGTTCTTATTTTATGTGCTCTTTAGAAACATAGATCATGAGTTTTCTACGTCTCAGTACCACTCCATACATCAACATTTAGTTTTCATGTTATAGCTTAACTTCAGTGACATGGTTCTCTTCCACATACATAGCCTGCTGACTCTAGATCCCTAGCTGTCAAGTCCTGCTTTCTGACCATTGCTCATTCAGACTGTCTTCCCCCTTGGCCTCTGTCACTCTGTCAGGGACTCAGTAAATCTGGCCCCTGCCAACAAATCCAAACTTCCCATTATTAGTCTATACGACCTTTGACATTGGCCTTGGTGAGCAGCACAAGTTGAACTGTCTGCAGCAGCGAGGGACCTGAAAAGCATCATGGGATGGATTGGGAAAGTATACAGAATTTTACCCCGCCATTGGTACGATCGGCTCCAATACAAGTAAATGTGATCTGTGTTGTCAAATGAAAGACATCCTTTGTTTTGTTGGCCACTTTAGGCTAATTATATCCAACCTGCACCATATAGCTCCCCAACCTTATTTCTCAAATTCTCTGCGGAACACTAGTCATCCCATTTGCACTGTATTCAGTCATGACCAATAGATATCCACCAGTAGATATCCTATTTAGCCTATTTAGGCCAACAATCCTATACTGCTTTGGTTCTTCCTTACTTCACTTCACACATTAGTTAGGAGTTGAGAATGGGTGTTGAAAGTTACTGTATTGACAGACTTTGTCAGGTTAATACAGTGTCTCTGCAATGTCCCACTCCTATTTTCCCATCTTTCAGCTTCACTGTTCCCCATTCTGTACAAATTGAATCTAGGAAGTAGATGTATATGAAAGGGTCCACGCAGTGCAACGTCATTAAAACCAGTTGCACTGGTGTCCCTAAAGTACGCGGGCATGAACTTGATGATAATCTTTTACAAACAGAGTTTACATCCAATTTCCAGTCTTAATTTTTGTCGTTAGCAGTTTTTTTAATTGAATGAATGTTTTACTGTAATATGATCAGTTCACATTTTGAAAGTATTGATTTTTGGCTGCATTTATACACATATAGACAACATACACATATTCATGTTCTGTGTCTACATAGGCCCAGAGGCATAGTCAAGGTTAGCAGACAGGCTTTGCATATGGTCAAGAATCTGGCCACTCTGAATCCGTTTGCTTTAACTGTGTCTTTCTTATAGGAATTTGCTCTCTCTCATCCACCGAATGATCGAGTTTGTGGTGCGTGAGGGCCCAATGTTTGAAGCCATGATTATGAACAGAGAAATCAACAATCCCATGTACAGGTGAGTGTAAATGCATATAGCCTAAGTAATAAATAATCTTTCATCATTATTTTGGTTATCTAGCGGGTTTTTTTTTTTGCAGAGTTTTGATGCTTGATCCTTTTGTTCCAGGTTTCTATTTGAGAACCAGAGCCCAGCACATGTATACTACCGATGGAAGCTCTACTCCATACTACAGGTGTGATATTGATGCTTAAAACTTGCTATGGTCATGTATTACAATAGCAAATGTGACAAATTGAAGAGCAAGTTGATGATCTTTGATCGTAGTCCAGCATGATTTGGTTTGGTCTTAATTATAAAGGATGTCTTATTACTTGCTCAGGGAGAAGCACCGGCCAAATGGCGAACAGATGACTTTAGGATGTTTAAGAACGGCTCTTTGTGGCGTCCTCCTCCTCTCAACCCATACCTCCACGGCCCTTATGACGATGGTGAAGAGGAGGAGGAAGAGGAGGAGTCCAGCAAGAAAGGCTGCTTGAAAGAAGAGTAAGACACTGCCTTTGTGGTTGTGGGCTTAGATTCAGTTAAAAATATAGCCATAAATTGTGTAATCATGTATTGCTTCTTACATCATACATGCTTCTTTTCCCTCCCTCTTCTCCTCTCTCTCTCCCTTCATGCCTGCAGTGAGCGGGATAAACTAGAGGAGATTCTGCGGGGCTTGACTCCCAGGAAGGGAGACATAGCTGAAGCCATGCTGTTCTGCCTCAGCCACGCCGAGGCTGCTGAGGAGATTGTGGAGTGCATCACAGAGTCCCTCTCCATCCTCAAGACCCCCCTCCCCAAGAAGGCAAGACGCTACACTGGCTTTGTGTTGAGAAAAGGACTGAGAATTTCCATGAATGTCAAATTCATTGGTAGAACATTCAAGTAAAACTGAATCCATTTTTTACTTTTTGTCATTTCAGATTGCACGGTTATATCTAGTTTCTGATGTGCTGTACAACTCTTCTGCCAAAGTTTCCAATGCGTCTTACTACAGAAAATAGTAAGTTATTTATGTGCTTGGACTCATACCCAAATACACTACTTCTGTTTTATAGTATGACATGCAAACAATTGTTGTTCTCCTCCTGTCTTCAACAGTTTTGAGACCAAGCTCTGCCAGATTTTCTCAGACCTCAATGCGACATACAAAACGATACAGGGCCACCTCCAGTGTGAGAACTTTAAGGTACCAAATGTCCACCAATACCTGCTCAGAAAAATAAATGCGCAAAATAATCCACGCAATCAGTTTCTCACCCATGTGACTCAGCCGTCCTTGTCTCGTTTTCTTCTGTGCGGCAGCAACGGGTGATGTCGTGTTTCCGGGCGTGGGAGGACTGGGCTGTATACCCAGACCCTTTCCTTATCAAGCTGCAGAACATCTTTCTGGGTCTGGTTAACATCTCAGCAGACAAGGAGTCCCCTAGCATCATACCAGAGGTCAGTAACCTAAATTCTCCTGTCTCCGACTTTGTGCTTTCAAAATCCATCACTTCATAAATTCCCAGCAAGAATCATCTTTGTGTGTTGTCTTTGGCCTAGCCTGAGCCAGCAGAGGACATTGACGGCGCCCCCATTGGGGAGTATGTCGACGGGGCTCCACTGGAGGATGTGGATGGGGTGCCTATCGACTCAGGAGCCATTGACGGGGCCCCGATCGACGGAGCCCCTCTGGATGACCTAGATGGTGTTCCTATCAAGCCCATGGAGGAGGACATAGATGGAGTACCCTGTGAGTGGTGCTGAGACTAACATAGGGTGTTGTAGGGGTTGTGAATGGTGGCCTTGGACAAAATGTTCTATGTGGCTCTTGTATAGTGAATCAACTTCAACAATTTCCTTTTACTTTCCTTTTAAAGTGGATCAATCCAAGGAGGCAACCTTCAAGGTAGCACCCTCCAAATGGGAAGCAGTGGATGAGGCGGAGCTAGAATCTCAAGGTGAGACTTTTAGGTGGCATCAAACTATGAAACTTTAATGTATGGAAGATCTGACATACGGTAAATTAGTCCCCATTTGATGCATTATTAGTACTCAGTTGTGTGGTGCTCAATCTCAGCTGTCATCTGTTTCCTCCTCAGCTGTGACCACCTCAAAATGGGAGATATTTGAGCAGCCGGAGGAAACAAAAAAGTGAGGGGTGTTTTTATTTCTGTGTTTTGAGGATAATGGTCAATTCTATTACACTCCAAATACCTTGGTGCATCCATTTTTCACTAACTTTGTGTCCGCCTCTGAAGGGATGAGGAGGAGAGTGACAACGATGACAAGAGCCCCCGCTCGGAAGATCCTCAGAGTTACTCCAACCCCATCAGAGATGACACAGACATCAAGGCTAAGATCTCAGAAATGAATGAGGAGAAACGCACCAAGTTGAGAGAGATCGAGGTACTCTACTACTACCATGTTCCCCCATACTACACATCAGCATATTGTGATCTGTAACTGGTGTTTTGAATGCAAACAAAATTCAAATCCCATCCCACATCTTACACACTTTCCATTGGTTGTTTTGACTGTTTTCCCTCACTATTCTTCACCCAGGTTAAGGTCATGAAGTTCCAGGATGAGCTGGAGTCTGGGAAAAGGCCCAAGAAGCCTGGCCAGAGTATTCAGGAGCAGGTGGAACACTACAGGGACAAACTATTACAAAAGGTATTAAACCGGGCTCTGCTTTTACCACAGATGATACATAATCCAGGATTCAACTCTGTGTCATTAATTGTGTTCCTCTACTGCAGGAAAAAGAAAAGGAGAAACTTGAAAGGGAGAAAGAGAGGGAGAAAAAAGAGAAGGAAAAAACTGAGGCACGTTTGAAAGACCTGAAGAAGGAAAAAGAAAAGGAGGACACACCGACCAGAAAAGAAAGGTGAGATACTATTTAGTTGCTCTCAGTGTAGCAGGTTTATCATTGTCAGTAAAGGTGTAGTGCTAAATCATTTTAGTGTGTTCCCTTTGCTTTATGATGCATGGGATTTATTTAATGTCCTATCTCAGATGTTTCTCCCCTCTGGTTGATAGGAAACGGCGTCACAGTGGGTCACCCAGCCCAACAAGGAGTAGCAGCAGACGAGGTCGTTCCCCATCGCCACGCTCAGAGCGGTCGGAAAGGTCGGAACGCTCCGACCGCTCCTACTCTAAAGACGTGTCCTCACGCTCCTCCCATAAAGACTCCCCCCGCTCCAGCAACAAAAAGTCCTCCAAGAGGTAAGATAACCTGGCCAATATTAAAGCTCTTGCTAGTGCAAACTTCTCCTGTCACCTGGGCCTCTTTTCACAAGGAATGGGAACTGATAAAATTTTCAACATTTTTAACAATTCCCTTGTCAGTTCCTGTCTCACATATATTACCCTTATAGCACTCCGGAAATACTAGTTTCCAAGTTAACTGATTAAAAATCTGCTCCAATCCCAAATAAAAATAAATAAAAATATAGCTATTCATATGATACTGTTTTATTATTGCCATATGACACCTTTACTTCCAAAATTGTACACTTTGTGCGAGTGTTCAGTTCAGTTTTCAGCAGCATGGGAGCAGTTTCCTTGTCGTGCGCAGCACTAATGTATTTAGTAGCTATGGAAGTGTAACTCAATTTTGGAGCTGTACTTTTAGTGGTTCAAGCCTGTAGGGCTGAACCACTATTGTTTTGCTATTGATTTATTATTTTCCTTCCACTGCAAATTACCATTAAAAGTCATTAGGGCTTAAACCATAAAATGCTTGCGGCTATATTTTCTAACATTTGTAATGCTCGCTCTGCTGCTACACGCTTCAGCTACAAGGTAACTTTTCCCAAATGGAGCCACTAGGCCTTGCAGTTGCTCACACACACACACACACACACACAAGAAGAGATGGAGAGCAAGACAATTTAGTAGTGCATAAAAAATTGTGCATTCATTGTAAAAGAGTAGGAAAAAAGGGGAATCAATAAGGCAAATGCGTTTTGATGCGGTTGGTTTGGGAAACATTGTAAGTTGTTTCTCATTGGATCCAGGCCTCGGTTCCCAGCCCTACTTTTCACCATAGAAGTAGTGGTTTTGTTTACTGCAGTGGGGTAAATTGAGTTGAACCAAAATTTCTTATGTTTGTCGTTCCAGATCTCCCTCATCGCCCCGCACACCCAAACGGTCCAGGAGGTCACGCTCCAGGACGCCCAAGAAATCAGCTAAGAAGTCCCGCTCCAAATCTAGGTCCCCTCACCGGTCCCACAAGAAATCAAAGAAGAGCAAACACTGACATATCCTCTCCCCCAACCTCCAACCTCCAGACCAGCCTATTCTCCTCCCTCCCCATTCTCTCCCTCTCTGCGCCTTGTTGTATAAAAGATTGACTGAGTTGGCGGTTCGAGATCCCTGCCCAAATTTTCATGTAAAGACAAACAAGAGAGGTGATTGTTGCACGGGTTGCCAAGTTGTGTATCAAATGGATTGGGCTGTTGCTGTTTTATATTGTAAAAAAAAAATGCGCTTGTGTGTCCCTACTCCCCACCACCGCCCAATGGAATTCATCCATGTGGTAGACCACACCCGAACAGAGTGTGATGACTCTAGTCTTATATTCATGCTGTCATTTTCTGTTTTTGTAGTTCACATTAAAAAAGAATTCCTAATAAACTAGTGGCTTTTTTTTTTTTCAAAACAGATTATCTGGTGAAATTATAATACTTTATTGACAGAGACACATATTCTTAAGAATGAAAAGTGCCATGCAGTATAAATTAATCTACAATTCTAAACCTTTAAGTCATTTATTTACATTTAGTGCATTATTCTAATCATACAAAATTATGTAGGATTTTAACAATTACAAAGGTGATTGATGTAAGGCTGTTTGAGATATGCAATGTATTAGCTTCTTAAAATCCTCAGCAAATAGTTGAATGCAACTGATAATCAGTCATTTTTAAGGCAAAACGGACATTGATTGCCTTTGCAAATAGAGGCCAATGTAATAGCTTATTATGATTTAGTGAAGCTGATCTTGTCACATGGTGTCATGGCCTCACAGCTTGGCCTGCACCTTCCTTAGCTGATCCCTCAGCTCCAAATGAGCAATGGAGGAGAGGTGCACCTCATCCGGCCCGTCAGCGATGCGCAGCGTCCGCACATAGGAATACCTAAGTAAGGATGATGATGTTGGCATCAGGAAGGAGATCTATTGAATGCTCATACTGAAGTGACCTGACCAGAAAAATGTGCATACAGGAGATACTTACATCTGTGCTAGGGGGAAGTCTCCAGACACACCTGCACCTCCGTACACTTGGATGGCACAGTCCACCACCTTACAGGCCATCCTGCCTGCTGCCACCTTGATCATGGCAATCTAGGGACGAAACCAGTGATAGAGGGAATAAAAGAGGGCTGTTGAGGGGCTAGGACTGTAACTACCCGTAGATCAGAGAGGGTTATCTGACTATTAGCTGTGTTACCTGTTTGCGAGCAGCCCGGCTGCCCAGTGTATCCAGGGCGTGGGCAGCATGGAGAGTCAGCAGGCGGGTCTGCTCTATCATGAGGCGGCACTCTGCTATCCAGTGGGCAACAACCTCCTAGACACACACACATAAAATGGATAACGTATGTTATATTGTATTTACTCAAGCTGTTACTAAAAATCTGACCACTAGGTGTCAACAGCAAGAAAGAGCTTACATGTTACCACAGCCCTAAAATCAAGTGTGGAGGCAGTTCTGGCTAGATGTGTACACCTACATGCTGGTAGAGTTTCTTGCCAAATGCGAGCCTGGTGGCGGCCCGCTGGCAGAGCAGCTCCAGTGCCAACTCAGCCAGGCCAACGGCCCTCATGCAGTGGTGCAGCCTGCCCGGCCCCAGACGACCCTGGGCTATCTCAAAACCCCGGCCCTCTCCTGGCAACAAACACACACACAGCATTCATTAAAGACAGGCCACAAGGATGCTACACAAACACACAGTGGGACAGAGAGACCCAGAGACAGAACAGGAAAATAAACACTGATCAGATTTAAGAACTTACACATGATACAGTATCGTGGATTGTCAGAGGGGGAGAAGTTATATCTGTGGTCTAGTGAGCTCATACATGTAACAAATCTCATTAATCAAAATCCCTTTATGGTTCAAACACTGAAAGGTGGTGAAATCAGCAGCCAAACACGGAACACATGTTCAGTGTTTGTGAAGCTTATGTGCAATCCATTGTAGGTATTTGATTACGAATGACTAACAGTGCTTTGTGAATATTTTATATATCTTGCCCAAAGTGAGTAAACAAGTGAATAAATTAAAAGAGTGAGACACAGAAATACAGTCTCTTACCCAGAATAATATTGGAGGCAGGGACACGCACATTGTCAAAATGCACTTCAAAGTGGCCACCATGGATAGCATCTGAGCACAGAAAAATCACAGGAGAAAAAAAAAACAAAGATTACATACTCTGGTTTAATTATGATGATAAAAAATAAATCATGTGACTTTTAGGGCAGGAAAGCTCATCTATGTCACATTTGCATGCAGGGAAAGGCTGTTTTTTTATGAAGCAAAAGGCAAATTGTATGAAAAGCACATGAAGATCATTATTATTATGAGGATAATCCTACCGTCCTGCCCGAACACGGTGAGCGGTCTGACCAGCTTCACTCCTGGTGTGTCTAGAGGGACCAGGATCATACTGTGTTGGCCATGCCTAAGATAAAAAGATCAAACGCAGAGCTCTGAGGGAATGGTAATTTAGATATCACATGTCACATTTTTAAATTTATGATTCAACAATCACCATTTTGGCAACATTTTTCATGCAGTTCTATGTACGATGAGCTTTTCAAAGCCCATTGTTGGTGAGAAACTGAAGTCCTGATCAGTGTCTTTCTCTTTCCTTCTCTATTATAACTGCAAACAAAGTTGGGTGTGTGTCAGTGACACACTGCTGTAGCAACAAAAAGGAGACACTGTATGGTACATAATAACCTGGGTGTGGTGGCTTCTAGCAGGACTGTTGACTTCCAAACATCATAAATGCTTGTAACTGTCGAGCATCAAGTAAAATGATTAGTGGAAATTACATCTGTCAGTAAGATTTAATTGAAATACTTTTTCACTTCGATACACACATCAAGAAACAGTAAGCAGCGGTGTTTCATTTGAAATGGATGTTGGGAAATAAACCCAAAGTCCCTAGGCAAGGACTATTTCCATTAAGAGTGAGAAAGAAGAAAGTCAAAGGAAGAACTTGCCTCTGGAGTCAGAAGTAAAAAACTATAGGAAGAGCACACACTCCCTCTCATTTAAATATACATTTATTTCATATGAAACCACTGAAGACACTGACTTGGTGGAACTGGAATGCTGCTAACCAAAATCCTGGAATAAATTTAAACCTAGTGGTTATAAACACGGCTTCAGAAGCCTGAACAAAGAGAGAAAAGTATTTTTTCTGACATTCCTGCACACCAGAGGAAAAAACTGACATGCAAATATTCTTTGTAACATGACCACACTACTGACCTGTTGGAAACATCCTGAGAACTGCTCCTGCACATCACAATGGCCACTTTGCATTGTGGGTTGCCAGCACCTGTAAGGAGCAGTCAGAAAAGCCACTGTTACAGTTAAAACAGTGACACTGCCTTTTGTTTTTTGTCTGTATGTAGTGTCTGGGGATATAATAAACAACAGAACAGGCAACTTCACACAGTCTGACTCTGTCCTTAACCACACCATGACCTGAGTATGGGAGGAAAACATTGTGTCCCTGAGCATAGATGGAACTACTGACAGACGGATGGCATGAGAACTGCCAGCTGAGAAAGCCACTGGTTGATTTACATTTCCTGAGTTTTATTTTACTTGGATTCTTTCATATGCAATACCATTTAGTCTCGTCAGTATGCAAACCTTATTTTGTTGGGGAAAAAGTCAAATTTTAACATGAACTCTTGCTGAATAAGATGCTTCTTTTACAGCTGCAAAAACATGAGAAGCACCCACTGAAGGACAATGTCACATAGATCACATAGATCACATAGATCACATATCGCTTTTACAAGACTTAACGCAAACTAGATCCAATAGGAATGAAGCGGTGGCGTGAAATATGGGCCGATGATCAGATAGTTGAAGTGCACCGTTTGATAACGAAATCAAACGCAGCATCGCTCTGCTTGAGTTTCCTAACTTGACTGAAGCCACGGTTGGGGGTCCATTTTTAGACAAACAGTCCTCTCATGTGGAGTCAAGTCTCCAGGGCACAGGAAGGGTTACCAATGTTTCCTGTTTATATTCCCATCCAAGTGGCAGACTGTCCTCCTGTCCCCTGAGGACAGGACATATGGACACCAGACAACTATAGCAAATAAAGACATCAACAGCGTCTGTGAATATTCACAGAAATGAGAATTGCAGCATGTGAACACTGAAACGAGCACGATCCAACAGACGCTTAGGCTTTAAAACACCTTCCGAGATTGCACAATTTTATGCCAAGAGTAAACGAATTAGGTTTGTACTGTAAATAAAGCACACACATGTACACACACACACACACACACACAACTCCACCAAAACCCCAGGTTCTCATGTGCGGGAAAGCTCGTTTGGCCCGGGGGCAGATTGGGTTTACCTAAGAAGCCTTATATAAGACTAATGGTCCGGGATGGAAGGTGAGCCCTGCTGTCACACGCCAGCCGTGCCCAAACATGTCCCACCAAGCCTGGAATGAAAACAAACCTTCCCAGCCCAGTAATCGGTTTGCCTGAGACAGATCCAAACATTTTTGCTGTTGTATTTTTTTTTTTTTACTTTTATATCTGTATGATGAAGGTAAAAAAACCCAAATTGCTTTGCAATGTGTGGCAAAAATGGTTCTCTTTCATTTGTGCCAATAAAGCTTGCTTGCATTACAAATTGAGATGGAGAGAATTTTAGGGAAGAACATTGTTTTAGGATATAGCAAAACCTTTCACTTTGATGTTTTTATGTCTAAATGATGTCTGATGTGACATATGGGCTGTATAAAATATATAGAAAGATATAGACAGAGGTCCAAACAAGTTGTATGATTGTGAGTGAGGTAACTTTATTACTATGAAAACCCTTAAACAATAACAAAAACAATTTAAAAAACCACAGGAGCCTTCAAGGACAAAATAACATCATTCAGAAAATCACAAGTTAAAAGTATCTGAAATGGAACTGTTTTGCAGTCTACAGGATCCTCGCTAATGAGAATGAGGCCATTAAATAAAATGCACAACACCACAACAAACAGATAATGGCTGCATTCAACCACGCCAAAATAAATACTACAAGCTTAACTAATGCGACCAATATGAGCCATTTGGGATGTTATTTTTTATTCTTCTTTGATTTCTCAACACATAAAGAAACGGCAGCCACTAGCCCTCTCCCTACAGTCATCTAGACAGTGTGATAAGCTGGAACCTTATCTGGGATACAAAAAAAAAAGAAAACTGCTTCCTCTTTGCAAAATGCAGTGCAGAGTACAGCCAACAAACTGAATAAAGCCTTAAAGACAATATGTTTTTGTCTGTCCTGCAACATCACACTCTCACACACACACATACACACACACATACACACACACATACAAACATCTCTTCATGCTTGGGGAGCTACGTGGAGCAGAGAGGTGCTCCTAAACTGTCAGCAAGTAGTGGGACGGACTGAGGCAGTGAGATCAGAGTCATTTCAGTTGTGCAGTACATAGGACATTTCTCTTCAGCATACACCACAGCTGTGTGTGTCTGTGTAAGAAAGGATTAATACCATCTCAACTTCACTAAGTCCATAAAAGGAACAGACAAGGACAGGTAAGGCAAACTTATAAACTTTATTACTTGACTCAATATTTTATTTGTTTTTCATTAACTACAAAATTATGGAAATATGATGAGATGAATGAAATGTAATTTGTGTTATCTTTATGTTTTCTGTACCATGTTGTAATTTCACCATATTACAGCATGAGATATACAAAAAAGTAGTACGCCTTGTTTTTCAATAGTTGAAGTTTCACTTTACTGTGTTGGTGTGACAGTCAAAGTCCTGTTCAAGATACTTTATGGCATTAGTATATAATCGTGCAGAGGTAATGATAACAACCTTAACTTAGCCTAGCTTGTACCACAGTTGCCTGAATTGCACAGGATTTTTGTCTCAATATTTTTGTTGAAATGGTCAAATTGTTACACAAAAATGAACTTAGAATGTTTTTTTCTCTACTCAGTTTATGAAAACTAAATAGCCCAAACAGCTGATTTTTTTTTTCTAAGACTTTTATCAGTATCACCCACAATAATTCCCCTACGCATTAAAAACACAGCTGCTGACAGCAGTGGAATACTTGACATATTTTTGAATGTTTCAATGCAACATCTGTTTAACTAACTCACACTCCTCCCAACCTGATTACATAACAAACCTGGAAACTATTCATAATATGACTGTTGTCATCCAGGCAGCAAATAGAGCATGCCAAAATGAATAAAATATGCAAAATACTCCCCACATAATATCACAGTCACTTGCCTAACAGATTTTCCTTAACTCAACTTGTTATTGAATTGCGTTTGGAGATATTGATATCCATGAGTACATTGTGAGGTGAATCATTTTAATTCATATATTCATCATATTTCAAGAATCAAACAATGCTAATTCCATTCAAGAATTAGCATCGTTTGATAAAGGGATTTCCTGAGGTAACGCACGTTTCATTCCATAAAACCATCAGTGACAGTGAGTGTGAACATGTGGACACAAGCTGACACGCTTACGCACACAGACACATCACATACACACACAGTCATAATGTGTCCTAATAGTCCTCAGTAGTCACGATATCTCCATCTGCAGCGAACACCATGGGGGAATGTTAACAACAAGATCAATCTGGATAAAGTGTCAGCTCACCAGCATGCATGAAACTGTATATCAGGTGAACCATGTTCACAGATCAGATAGGGTTTACATGCCGCCTAGACATCGGGCAACATAATACATAGTAGGTGTAATCCGTTTTGTATTGCAGTTTATAACGTCTTTCATTTGGGAAAAGATCTCTTTCTCGTTTCTTGTTGATTGTTAATCCCCGATTGTGATTAAAGGGATAGTATGCCACAATGTTTCCCCATTCCCCACAGCCTCTAGACCATTTTCAATCAGACAGTGAGTAACTGAACTCAAAGGGTAACGGGATGTTTGGTCAGTTGGTGACTCAGTTGTATTTTCAGGGCTTACAGCTGGATGTACAAGCTCCCACACAATTGTTGAGTGTTAGAGCACTCATGCAAGAGAGATTCCTCTGATGGGAAATACAGCAGGAACTCCTTGTTCCCCACTCATGACAAAAAGGAGCTCATGGTTTCCAAACAAACTCTTTGCTCTGTTCTCCACCTCCTCAGTTAGATCTAAAGCTCACATTACATTCTTTATGCATTACATTATACAGCCCCATATATCATAACAGATGTAATAAAAAAAACAGGGTGTCCTGGTGGTTCAGTGGTCTAAGGTGCGTACTACATAAACGTGACATCCTGGGTTAAATTGGCCCAGGACCTTTGTTTTTCACCCAATCTTTCTTGTCTCTCTCTACTTTGCTGGAAAAAAATTCAACAAATTCTCTCTTTCTGCTTTTCCCATAGAGCAAATAATGGATGATTACTATGAACACGACTTCCACGACGATGAGAACTCCACCGTCAATTACGACTACAGCGACTACCACTCTATCTGTGACAAAGAGGCGGTGCGCTCCTTTGCCAGCGTCTTCCTCCCAGTCATCTATGGCCTAGCTCTGGTGGTCGGCCTGGCCGGCAACGCCCTGGTAGTGGTGGTCTACGCATCGCCACGGCGACTGCGGACGCTGACAGACATGTGCATCCTCAACCTGGCCGTCTCTGACCTGCTGCTTCTTCTCACCCTGCCCTTCTGGGCGGCTGACGCCGTCCACGGCTGGAGGTTGGGTGTGGCCGCCTGCAAGATCACCTCCTTCCTCTACAGTACCAACTTCAGCTGCGGCATGCTCCTGCTGGCGTGCATCAGCGTGGATCGCTACCGCGCTCTAGCCCGTAATGCAGCAGGCAGGACTGGGACAGGCCCCCGGGAAAGGAGACGGTGGCTCCTGGTGTGTGCAGTGTTGTGGGCTATAGCCGGCTTTCTCAGCCTGCCTGACCTCGTCTTCTTCACAACAAAGCACATGTCGTACAAGGTGGCCTGCACCGCCATCTATCCTACAACCTTGGCCCGGCCTGCCAAGGCTGCCCTGGAGCTGCTGGAGGTGATACTCAGCTTCCTGCTACCTTTCCTAATCATGGTGGTGTGCTACTTCTGGGTGGGGCGGGCGCTGTGCCGGGCAGCCGGGGTGCGGAGAGACAGGAAGTGGCGCGCCCTGCGGGTTCTGCTGGCTGTGGTCGTCGTGTTCCTGCTCACCCAGCTGCCCTACAACGTGGTCAAGCTGTGCCGCGCGCTCGACATCATCTACATCCTGGTGACTGACTGCGACCTCAGTAAGGCCCTGGACCGGGCTCTCCAGGTGACGGAGAGCCTGGCGCTGACCCACGCCTGCATTAACCCCGTCCTCTACGCCTTCATCGGATCCTCCTTCAGGGGACACATCCTCAGGGCCGCCAAGCGCCTCGGCCAACGGCTCGAGAGACACCCGCAACATGTCAATGAGGAGCCGGCTGTGGAGATCGCACTCAAAACACACACTCACACACACTCACAGTCTGCTTCGGAAGACCAAGACACCAGCACCTTCACTATCTGACACTCAAACAGATATGTACTTTTCTGTAAATACATCCACAAATGTTTGTTATATATATAAATTTCTATGTTATATGTATATCTTTAGTAACATATTACACAGACCAAAAAAATATAAATAACCAAAAACTAACAGGGAAATACAATTTAGCCTTTTATTTTAAAGACTAATGTTTCGATGCTACTGCATCTTCATTCAAGAAGATTTGCTGGACCACAGACAATTTAGAGTCAAGGGTTTGACTCTTGACTCTAAATTGTCTGTGTGCTCTAGTGAATCTTCTTTCTTTATTTTTTGCTGCTATGTCCTGTTCCTGAGAAGCACCAGACACACCAGTTTTCCTTTTAAGAAGCTGATGCACTTCCCTTGTTTCAGGAAAATACAATTTGTCAGCCTCATGTCTGCATTTATACAGTTGGGTAATATGCACTACAGTAGTAAGACAACTATTTTGTATAAAATTATGGACCTTATTAAATAAATAAAAAAGATATTCTGCAACATGCATCTACCCACATCTGTCGCAATTAAATACAACCCAAACTCAACAAAGATCTACTGCTCTGTTCCTCTCATCAACTGCAATTCAGACTTACATTCTGCGCTGCCTTCCATAAGATCAGCTGCATCTCATTTCACTGCATCCCGTGGCTTTGGGTTGGGATGAGGCTGGCTTGATTGCACAGTGGGTGACCCATAGAGTCAAAGACATTTGCAGAACAAAGAAAGAGACGCAAACAGCAGGAGGGTTCCCATCATGCCATCACACAGAGAAACACTATAGGCAGCTTGCTTCCAGCATAAATGCTGCTTTCCTTTCCACTCATCTTTTCTTTATTTCAATAATCTGAGTTTAAAAGAGCAGAGGGTTTGCAGCGGAGTGCAATCCATAGTCGTATATAATGATGAACCATTTTAGTGGTATACATATGCTCTCTCTCCAAACTGCTAAAAAAAAGAGGACTTTCATCTTTTCCTCTTTGAAATCACTTGGTACCATCATGTAATATTATGCTCAAGCCAGATCAAAACTCCTCTGGCAAAAACAAAGCAACCGAAATGTATTCAGTGCATATCAAATCTAGGCCCAGAGCGTTGTGTGGCTACAATCCAAGAGTTTAACAGTGCTTCATTCAGGCCTGTTTACAGCGACAGCAATGACAGGGGTCAGCTTAATTGGACAAAATCCCCCTCATCCACCAGAGATAGCTCATAAAGACCTAAAGACATAAACTTTCTCATTGTTTACTGTTCTTCTTCTCCATTTCAGCACCTGTTAGTCATCCTCTTTCCACTGTAATGGCTTACAGCTCAGATGTTTGGGAGGTATTGTGTAATTCACAAAGAGGTGTGTGAGGGAAGAGAGACAAAGGTTTGGGCTTCAGTTTCAACAGTCACTAAATGACTGGAGTGATTGGGTTCCAAGGAAAATGAAAGAATCACATTGCCACCCACATGAGAAAATGGGGGAATAG
Source organism: Centroberyx affinis (assembly GCF_046629955.1). Lineage (NCBI taxonomy): Eukaryota > Metazoa > Chordata > Actinopteri > Beryciformes > Berycidae > Centroberyx > Centroberyx affinis. The sequence continues at coordinate 280,554 of NW_027279100.1, forward strand.
ACAAGGACATGGCACTACTGCCAGAGCTCAGAGAAGGCAGACTAAACCTTGGGTGTGTCCTAAATCACACCAACTGGTGCTTAAATAAGATATCATCAAACTCTGCCTTCACAACCTGCATTTTACTGGAATTCATTACAGTCCGACCCAAACGTAGGCCTACACAAGGCTTTTCTGAAACAGTAAACCAAGGGGTAATTATTGACAGGCATTATGCGACTCTGCATTATTAAATATAACATCAGATCGCATGATTGTTTTATTTAACTCTAACTACTAATAATGCTAAACATGTGCAGGTGTGCATGCGCGCGAATACAAATCACTGCAGTAAATTATCACGCCCATGGGACAGTCTTACAACTTCTACACCACAGAGCTGCATGAGCAACATCTATAGATCCTTCCATCTGAGTTTTCCACAAACAACTTCAGAGGAAAAGAGAACGCCAAGTAGAAAACTGCATCACTCTAATGCATACAGATTAAGGGCAAATTTTCCTTCAAAGTGGTTGGGCCAATGCTTCCATTAACTAAAGGTTATGGTGGGTTGCTCCCGGTTACTGCATGACAAGCAGCAGTCATTCAATACAAAGAAAACCACAACGATCTAGAGCGGGAACTCCTGGGCCATTACTGTAATCGAATACAGGTTTCTCTTCCTTCTGTTTCTCAACTTCAATGGAACATATGCTAGACAAACCAATGCTTGAGTGATGGAAAATACGCGTGACCATAACAGTACACATCCTTAGAGATGCTAAAATAGAACCCAAGCAGAAATCCTGAATCAGACAAGGATGGAGACATAATTTTACTTTTCACATAGCATCATCTAGTTTTACTTCCCTCTTGTTGTAACTGAGGTAGGAATGAGTGTGCCTGATATGACTCATCGTGGATTCACACAACTGTGTCCTCTTGAATAACGTGAGAGACGTGACAGTGACCACACAGGCAACAGCAGATATCAAAATGACACATTAGCATTCTGTATTGGCAGAAGGGTATACATGTGAAATTTTACTCATAAGCAAAAGAGAATGTTGAGATAATCTGTTCCTCAGTACAAAGCTACTCAGAAAAACTTTATTCATTTGATGGATTCAATCTTGCTAGAATATATTTAATATTTAAAGAGGACTAGTTGACATTAATGTTGTTGATTCAGGGCTGGTGGAGGGGCTAGGCAACAGGCTTCTTAAGCATGCATGGCCAATTCGGAAGATTTCATCTTGTGTAAGTGGCAGGTCAGCCTGATAGGTGTGGTGCATAGGTTTGAACAGAAAACACTATTTCACAGTGAGATAGACATGAGGTATGACAGGTATTATACAGATCTAATCAGCCCTTATAAATAATGGAGCACTGTTGCTGACATAGGGTGGGTGAAAGCAGAATCAAGGTTTAAAAGGACACCAAAGAATCTTTAATGGCTTGGAGACGAAAATATAAAAATCACCAAACATAAAATTAAAAGATCATTTCATCTGAAAAATTCTGTATTACTGTCAGTATTATTAAAAGTGTCTGTAGCACTGATCTATCGTCTATGACAGGTACAAACAGTACACGGCATGTGGGTGATAACTAGAAATCATGTTCCTTATTTTAAGACATAATGTGAGAGGCTTTCAGGCAACAACGGGTTAAGGAGGAGTTCTGTGCAGATACAAAAAAAAACAACGGGCCAATGTTTTCTGTTGAGTGTGGAATGTTTAAATTAGGAGAACCTCAGACCACAATGTGCGACAGAGCAAACATCTGGAGTATTTTTCAGCACACACTGATTGAGGATCCACGATAAACATCTAAAAAAAACTCAAACATAAGCTCGTGATATTAAGTGACAACTATCAATCAAGTGGCACATGGTTATGGTTTAATTTAATCTTCGTGATAGGTCGAGCATTTCTCAAATCTCGCATATAAACAAAGCTAATTTATACATAGTCACAGGTTGCTCACAGATGAGTCACAGATGAGTCATTGGATACTTAATCTCCTCAAAATAAACACTGTAATCCAATATGTACATAAAAAGTTAATTTAGAGGAGCCTAAACAGTCAGAGGCTTTTACATTTTACATTCACAGTTACTTTTACATCTAAGGCCTTTAGCTGACTTTTGTATCCAGAGTGACATACAATGAGGGTGCAAGTACGGGTTCACTGTCTGTTGATGGACACACATGGCTTTTATGGAGGACTGAACCTGTGGCCTTTTATTGGTCCACCCTGTCGTCCAAGAAAAACACCCTGCAAGCTATTCTTCAGAGTGAATTGGATCAAGTGTTGTTCACGGTCATTAAATTGTTGCTTGCATTTACAATGCTTATTCTATGACTCGTCTTTTGTTACATGCAAGCTTTTCTGTTGTCCATGTGTTAGCAGTTGCACTTTGTCGTAGCGTCTTGGTTACATATAAAACCCTCTCTTTGTGAAAATGCTCTGAGTACATAATGTACAAATCCAGTTTCACTCTAAAAGGCATTCTTCGGTTCAAGGGGATCTCACAAAAAGACTTAATGCGACTCAGAGCAGGCAGACATAAAACTACTCCTTGTCATTAATGAGTCTTCTAATGGTGTTTTAACACCTAAATGGACGAGACAGGCTCTTACGGTGTCCCTGGAGTAACAATAAATCAAAAAGAAGCACTTTTAATGCACATACCGCTGCTCCACCACTTCTTGCCGTGGACGACCCAGTGGTCTTCATCCCTGCGGAGAGTACACTCCATGTTGGTGGCGTCGCTGGAGGCCACGTCAGGCTCTGGGGAGGAGATCGCAGGTCTGCGTTTTAACCACCATAGTCACTGAAAAAGACTGATTTGGCTAGAAGAATAAACAAATACAGATTCTGTATAGTCCCACATCATATTTGTGGTGAAGATGTAAGAGGATTGTGGGAGGTGTGTGAAAATTAGGAGTGACAATTGAGAGTTAAAGTTACATTTTCACAATAATACAACTTTTACTTCCTCTTACTGATTATATACTGCTCAATAAACAACCCACATGATCTAGAGAAAATTATTCGGTAACACTCGCTATGGCTACCATATATCTACTGGAAAACAGAATGGCGTCTCTACCATGTTCTTACTTAAATCTCACAAAATAAGTGTATTTAATACCAATTAACAGGCAATAAGGTCAATTTGACATGGAAACATTTCTCCAGCCCCCTGCCTTTGTTTTGTTTTTTGTCCTTTATTAAATTCAGCTCAAATCGAGGACAGAACAGTGTTTTCACATGTTTTCATCCCACTCTTGTTCCTGTACAGCAGAATGCTCTTAACAAAGTCAGAGGTGGACATTGTTTATCAGTAGAAGATGGAGGCTCTATTCCTGGTCTACCAGTGCAACACTTCCACTAAACTTCTGACAAAATACATCCCGAAACACTACTAACCACCATCTGTGTTTACTAAAAGTATGGGGAAGTTCACACCCACTATAATCACCTCTGGCAACAGCACACCACTGTTTCCATGTAGTGGGGGAAACAGAGAGAGATCCAAACAGGGAGAAATTACTCATAGTGGACTGGTGTTTGCTGTTGGTATGTAGATTTTCAGACAAGATTCAGAGAAGTCTCGCACAGTTTGTTGCTGCCTCAGGTAACCAACCACAACCATCTCCGGCACATTGGGGAGAAAACCACTATAAATATTGTTATAGATGAACTCTAACATTACCTAGCAACTATGTACATAAATCAATGTTCCAAAATGCTCCATAAATGCCACACACAGTCAATTATTTGCTTTCACTACTAATATCACTATTGGCTCTAGAGATAACAGATATGTTAATTGTGAAGCACACTGACCTATTGGGACATGATGGACATATTAAAAAATGTGAAGTGATGGATGACAGACTGCAGCAGGACGAGGTCATGAACTACCTGTCATGCAGAAGCAGGAGCGGATCTCTCCTCGGAGCAGCGGCTCCAGCCATTTTCTCTTCTGCTCCTCACTGCCAAACATATGGAGCACCTCCATGTTTCCTGTATCTGTGGTGAAACAGCTGACATCACACTACAGACGGGCTACCAATCTGTTACTCTCTATATTTAGGAAACTACATTATCTCCAGGACTTTTATCATACTGATTTAACTTATTGGTGAAAACCTCATAACTATTTTGGCAATTTTTGTGTTTTATATTGAATTGATGGATTACATGCTCCTCTATAGGATGAGAACATTTACAACCCCTGGGTTTATGAAACCTTTTCAAAATCTAATGAATACACTCAAAATTGCATGGTTCAGAAGCCAAAAACAAGGCTGTTTTTGTTGACATTTTGGTTTTCACCCGACAACAAATCTGAGAGAATCTGAAAGACATTATACACAAATATATTGCATAGCAAGCTTGTGTTATATCACTGACAGATTAACTCATAATATCTCCAAGGCCTCAACACCAGCTGCCATTAGGATTTTGAGACTGGGTGGTTTTACCAGGAGCCTGGCAGTTGAAGACTTCAGGGGCAAAGATGCAGTGTCCGGTTTCCTCTGCGATGTAGGCGTAGTCCAGCTGACTTAGACCGCTGACTGCAGGGAGGAACAGGTTCCACAGCCCTGCCTCCCTGGCCTTCACCTGACACACAGATATACACATGTGAATATACACATACATACATACATACATACTGTATATGCATGCACACACACACATTGTACTGTGTGGCAGACTGCATTGTTCAGTTGAGATTTAAATTGGCCCATGAACCTGCTAGTTTGATATTGAAATGATGCCTATGGGCGTGATTATATAGGAAATTGTACTTTGTTTTTTCTTCAATGTGACTGCTTATTTTATGATTTTGTATATTGTTTGACATACTGTATATATAAACCCTACTGACAAATGGTGCAGTCTACACATTCCACGCCACTCCTTACCTTCAGATCTTCTATCACTTGGGGAGTGTGCCACCGCTGTGGGGAGTGAGCATGTTTGGAGTAATACGCTGCAACTATCTGGAAAAAATAAGTTTCAGGCAGTGATTTGGTAACAGAGGTCATAGATTTGTAAATATTAATCAGTTTCATTTTGACTGTACTCTCACTTCTGCATTCCTTCCATCACACTGGGCACTTGTTAGAAATATTTCTCCAACTTTATGATGTATTAACGTAAACTTTTCTACTAAAAACTATTTTGTCTATTTTGAATGAATTAATCCTGAATGTCAAATAAAGATCTCTTCTATTCTTGACTTGGGAACTGACCTCCTGTGCAGGAAGCACATATTGTCTCATGAAGTCTTTGACCTGCAGCAGAACAGCCTGGCCTTTGGCTGTCTGGAGAAACAGGGGGTCATCTGCTGGGCCTGGGAGCGACCTGGGAAGACACAGGTTGTAAAGCTGTAAAGACACGAGGGAAATGGGAAGCGGCAGCTGGATGCCAGATTCCAGCTGGTGCTGGAGGGAGCAAGCAGGTGGAATCAACATGTTGTCATTTACTCTGGATTTGAACATAATTCTACTGATGCCTGTGTTCGTGGCCAGTGTTAACTCTGATATTATATACCATCAACTGTGATATGAGTGCATTAATGTGTATTGTTAAGATTAATTTTAATAATAAAGGGGCAATACACAATCTATGTCTTTTATCAACCTCTATCAACCTCAACAGGTCTCTGGCACAGCTTGTGAAGGCCTGTAATTCACACAAATAATAGTTACCTTTGCATAATTAGAGGAGAGATCCAACAGAAATGTCTAGTGAAGAGGTAATATATCACCATGCAAAATGCAGTAATAATAATACTTTGTTATTTGCTTTGTTGGCTACTAACTAAATGTCTTGTGATGCTGGTTGCTCACTTGTAGCACCATCCTCCGTCACTGAGCAGCTGAAAATACTATTGTGTGTGTGTGTGTGTTTGTGTGTTGGGGTTGGGAGTGTCTTGAAATCCCAATAGCCTGGGAGTTTTTGTTCCAAAACGGGTCATACAGTCAGTTCTGAATGCCAGAAATGAAGTAATCGTTGAGTCATTGGTATTGATGAACAACCCACTCAAACGTCACTTTGTGTTATGGGACAAGAAAAATCTTACTTATCCATTGCAGCTTTAACAACTAACTGCCAAACCATTGTACTAGAATTTCAGGTTCAATACTGTATTGCCACATCACTTTGCGGTTGTTCAGAATTTGCCTCACAGAACAAAATACACAAAAGACATAACAGGTAACATAAAATAAAAATTATACCCCTCCCTTGATATCCTACAACATAGAAAAGTGCAGACACTTAAGTGCATAAGGAGCTTGAAAATTAAAACAATAGAAATTTTAAAATTAAAAACGTGTCAGGTACATTGGAAGAAACTAACTCTACTGCACAGACTCATGTCTCATGTAGTAAAGCGCCTGTGAGGCTGGTTTTAATATTTCTTCTTCTTGGCTGGGTGTTTGGGGTCATGTAAAGTTTTTCAGTCTTTTTCGCTTAATTCAGGTCTGGTGGATCTCTGCGGGAGAGAGAGAGGGGAGTTGAGTGCCGATGATTTACTGTTTCACAACTATGTAAAACTGAAGCATCCCCTCTCTCGACACTCCAAACCTCCTTAATTGTCTTAAAAATAAAAGTCTGGTGGTGTGTTTTCTTGATAACGCTGATAAAGTTAGCCTCCCATTTCAGATCACATTATTGTTCCAGGATCTTAAAACTGCCCACCTGCTCCACCTCTTGGCCATTAATGACCAGTGGCAGAAGCACTCCTTTGTTCCTCCTTGTTTCCCCACGGTGATCATTAAAGGTTCATAAATGTAATCTAGTATGGATTATATAATGGGCCCAGACAGTGAATCAAGTTGTCATCACTGCAAGGGAAACCAACCTCTGTGCAAGCTGCAAGGCAACCTTAGCCAAGGGCTCCACACACTGGCCAAACTGAGCTGCATTAGGTGCACTGGCATTGCCCAGTAGGTGGCGTGCATAGACCCCCTGATAAATTAAACAGAGTGAAAAATGAAATTATATTTTGGTATTTGGGCATGAATGTATCTCCTTTGTAATTAGGGAGACAGTACAAAACCATTAGGATTCTTTAATAAGTCAGCAATATCGCACATTTGCAATTTCTCAACCATGTGAACAGCTTTGTTGGTTTATTATGTGTCTGATATTGTATGTAAGATGTTTTCCTCCTTTCATCTATTACCAGCTTTGTGCGCTTAAATTCCAATGTATTTATAGCTACAAAGGACAAATAAGAATAAAAGTGAACTTGAACTTGTGTGTATAACAGAGAGACAAACCTGGGCAATCCCTGCTATCTTGAAGAAAGACAGGGCCAGGTAGAAATTCAGCTGCGGCAAAGAGGATGGTATCCCCCGGCAGCGGCAGTAAATGGAGATCTGGTCTTCCACAGTTGGGATACCTGTTCATAGAGGAACAACATCGGGGAGACAAGGAGATACTGAAGGAACAACAACAATCATAAGTGATACTGTTAGTCTATCCATGTATCCAATTATGTCTGTTGCCATAAAACTACACTTCCAGTCAAAAGTTTGGACATACCTGATTGAATGTACTATGTTTTTCGTTATCTTAAAGCCATTTTGATCTAAAGGCTTCTGCTTAAATGCTTGAAATTTGTTTTTTAAACAAATATAAATAGCTAAGTTGATGCCTATGTATGAATTTCTTTCCAAAGGAAAGGAAAGGCGGCTACTTTACACAATCTAAAATATAAGATAGTTTTGATTTGTTTACCACTTTTTTGGTCACTGCATAATTCAATTTGTGTTATTTCATAGTTTTGATTTCTTTACTATTATTCTAAAATGTGAAAAACAGTAAAAATAAAGACAAATGTGGTGAGTCCAAACATTTGACTGGTAGAGTATAACATTACACTGAGATGTATCATAGTTTATCCTTTTATTCAAAGATGTTAGAAAATATTGTGTGTCTACATCACCTTCTATTCCTTTCAAGCTGCCCATTGTGCCGATCACGCTGAAGCTTTGGGGCCAGTAGTGAGGCATGAGGAAGTAGGCCAGCTCTGCCAAGGGCTGCCCAGTGGTGGACAGCTCCCAGTCCAACACTGCTATCACACGAGCCTAGGAACAACAAGCACACACTGTAAAGATCTACAGTCACATGCAGCGGACTGGTAAGGAAACAGTGTTGGAGAAATCCTACCTCTGTTGGATGGAATATCATGTTGTCCACTCGGAAATCTCCGTGGACAAGCGTGACCTCATTATCGTTGGCTGGCAGATTGTCCATCAGCCAACCGGAGAGCTCATTCATGGCGGGAATGTCTCTGTGTGCTGCTGCCCTGTACTGCTTCGTCCAGGTGGACACCTTCGAGGGCAGAAAAAACACTTCTGAATGTTACACCCGAGACACATAAAGGGGCATTGGTTCAATATGTGAAATGTTTGTCATCTCACCTGTCTCTTGCAGTAGCCCGGTCCTCTCCCATACCCTTCAAGGTTCAGCGACCCCAGGTCCAGTGAGTGTAATCGAGCCAACGCCTCCACTGCAGCCACATATAGAGCGGTTCGCTCAGCTGCACTCACTCCTGGGAGACGAATATCCCTGAATATACGGCCCTGCTCAGTAGGGAGAGGCACAGAACAGCACCTTATTAAAAAGTGGAACTGGAGTCTCAGTTACGCCTATGATGCTAAATGAGTGTTAGCCTATATGTTTGATACTAAATGAGCGTTGGCAAACTGACAAGCCTAGATGTCAATTGGTTATATCAAGCCAAAGTGAGTCAGTGCCTAAGTGAGTCTAAATTTCATCCTGTAGTTTTATTATTACAATGGAAAGTAAATGTCAAGCAAAACTACCAGAAATATATTTGGAAGCCATATCTTAACATAAACAACATTAGGGCTGCAACTAATGATTATTTTCATTGTCGATTCATCTGTCGATTATTTTCTCGATTAATCGATTAGTTGTTTGGTCTATAAAATGTCAGAAAATGGTGAAAAATGTCGATCAGTGTTTCCCAAAGCCCAAGATGACGTCCTCAAATGTCTTATTTTGTCCACAACCCAAATATATTCAGTTTACTGTCATAGAGGAGTAAAGAAACCAGAAAATATTCACATTTAAGAAGCTGGAATCAGAGAATTTTGACTTATTTTTCTTAAAAAATTACTCAAACCGATTAATCGATTATCAAAATATTTGGAGATTAATTTAATAGTTGACAACTAATCCATTAATCGTTGCAGCTCTAAACAACATAACATAAACATGAGGAGACCATGCAGTACCAGTGTTCCCTCTATGCTGTGTGTATTTGGTGACCTAGATCTAATAATTTATTACACTCACCAAATGATAATATCTTGTAAGTCAACAGTCTAAATGTAGTCGATATAAGTGAATTTGGATGTTTGGGGGCACATAACATTAGATACAGGGACTTGGGACTTGGTGAATTTCGGTCTTGGCTGCACAAACTTACGTTTACATGCTCCATCAGATAGAACTCTGTTCCGATGACCGTGGCATCAGTGCAATGCAAGAGGGGCTGAGGCACAGGGAAGCCAGCAGAGAACAAGGCCTTCTGCACCAGATACTCCCTGTCCACCTGAACACACAGTCACACATATCGACCAATCACGTCAGTCAAGTTTTTTTTAATTCTTGCCATGCATTAGCTACATTGATAAGGCTTTTTTTTAATTTTTGGACATAAGGGAGTGTACCTTGGATTTTTCTTTTTGGGATACTGGATAATACCAACCATTCTGTGCTGAAACATCACTGATATTATCAGCTGAATATATCCGAGGAGTATTTCTGTCAGATATGGCCTTCATGTGCAAAACAAGCTGATAGCTCCTTTTTGACTTGGTGATTATTAGGGCTTCAACTAATGATTATTTTCATTATTGAATAATCTATAGATTATTTTTTCAATTAAATGAGAAATCATTTAGTCTAGAAAATGTAAAAAATAATGACAAATGCCCACCACAAGCTATATTGCGAGTTACTTAGTCTGACCAGCACTAAAAAAAAACCCATTAATTTTATAACATTATTTAACGGAGAAAAGCAAGCAAATTTTAGTTTTTGTGAAGCTGTAACCAGCAAATGTTTGGTATTTTTATTTGATAAATGACTAAACGTTTTAAAACGATTATCAAAATTATAATCAGTTAATTTTCTGTTAATCGATTATCAGGCACCTGAGCCAAATGAAGGTTCTCCCCCTGCTGGGCAGTAGGCAGGGCAACACAAAACAGTGGTGTCACCAAGTTATAATGGTAAAAGGTGATTAACTATTAAAACCATGCAAGCCTTACCTTGTGAGCCCCTGGTAGCAGCATACCTGGGGGTTTCTTTCTGAGAACATAGCTCTGTGAGGCTGTTTGGATTAGAAAGGTGGGGTTGGACTGGCCAGTGCTGGAAAGACAACAGGAAGCAATTAGCGTGTTAGCAGTTAAAAATTAGCTTGCTCTTTAAATAGGAAGTAGTGAAACAAGCCAGCAGCACTGCCTCACCTGTATTGTCTGACAGTGAGTGTGTCATTATTTGACACCCGTGACTTGCCAGCCAGGTATCTTTGAAGTTTGCCAACGTTGAACTTGTGCTGTTCCCGTACGGGAGTTGTTAGCTCTTCCATATCTCAGTCAGACTGGATTAATAATTTCTAGGTGCATTACTGAGCCAAACTTCAGCAGTGTGGAGAGAGTGGTCGGACCATTCAACGCTGCACACACGCCCAGTGACTTCCTTAAACCGTTAGGTCCATCAGTCAGTCAGCGCCTAAGTTTAATACATCCATGGTCAGCTCTCATGTGCTCGAAATGCATTTCGTGTAGGCGGTAATACACCTTCCAGTTGGATGTCGACAGCCTCAGAACTAAAGAAGAAGACGGAGAAGAAACATTTCATGTAGGAACGTTTGTACCGTTTGCACTCGGTTTCTCCACGGACATTGTTTACAGGAGCGCAGAATGACAGCTGATTTGAGTTGTGCAGACGTGTACTTTGCGCACTGATTCAGTCGTCTCATTCCTTCGTTATTTCGTTTCTGATCGTTTATTTCGTTCACACTGTTGGATTTTTATTTAGGGGCGGTGTTCGTGATAACAATGGCGACAGTGGAAGAGCTGAAGCTGCGAGTGAGAGAGCTGGAAAATGAACTGATAAAGTGTAAGCAAAGGCGGTGTGCCGTGGAGGATGCTGACAACAACCAGGCACTTCACAGACCCAAAATTGACAAAATGAGCGCCGAGGTTGTCGATTCCAACCCGTACAGGTGACTTCTCGTGTTATTTTTTCCTGAATTTTGCTGTGTTTTGTGGTGCTTGTTGTAGTGGAGAGGGGTTGAGAGGCTACGCCTAACGTTACATTAGTCAGATGTTAGTCACACATCCCATATGGTCATATTTCATAAACCACAAGCTAACCAATATTGTGTTTCCATTGCAGTCGTCTCATGGCTTTGAAGAGAATGGGCATCGTGGATGATTATGAGGTATGACAGATCAGGGTTGTTTTGATTTTTTTTTGTGTGTGCTGTTTTTCTTTCAGTTTGTTGTTGCTCATCCCTAACAAAAATCACCATAATATTCCTATAAGGGACATAGCGTTTTGCTGGTATATTTGTTTCCCACTAAAATATATTAATTGACTGCCCTAGTTATTTTTGTAAAAGTTGATCACTGATCACTGGTCACTGATCTCCCTCAAATGTGTTAACAGAAAATCCGGACATACACAGTAGCTGTGGTTGGAGTTGGGGGAGTGGGCAGTGTGACAGCTGAAATGCTCACAAGATGTGGCATTGGTAAGGTAATACAAACTTAAAATTATTTCTTCCACATAGAGCTGCAATGATTAATCGATTAGTTGTCAACTATTAAATTAATCGCCAACTATTTTGATAATCGATTAATCGGTTTGAGTAATTTTTTAAGAAAATTAAGTCAAAATTCTCTGATTCCAGCTTCTTAAATGTGAATATTTTCTGGTTTCTTTACTCCTCTATGACAGTAAACTGAATATCTTTTGGGTTGTGGACAAAACAAGACATTTGAGGACGTCATCTTGGGCTTTGGGAAACACTGATCGACATTTTTCACTATTTTCTGACATTTTATAGACCAAACAACTAATCGATTAATCAAGAAAATAATCGACAATGAAAATAATCGTTAGTTGCAGCCCTGCTTCCACATTTCCCGTATAGCTCCTCATCTTGTAAATACAGCAAGCACTTTGCCTATGTTTACCCTTACCCAACCACATCTGTGCTTGTGCCCTCACAGTTGCTGCTCTTTGACTATGATAAAGTGGAGCTGGCCAATATGAACCGGCTGTTCTTCCAGCCTCACCAGGCAGGCCTCAGTAAAGTGGAAGCAGCAGAACACACACTCAGGTACACTGTCGATGGAATTTACCACTGGTTTTCCCCCCAAAATAGAGATATATGGTTTCTTCTTGCTTACCTGTTCGTCAATTTGCCCAACAGAAACATCAACCCAGATGTGTCATTTGAGACACATAACTACAACATCACCACAATGGATAACTTCACACATTTCATGGAGCGTATCAGGTAGGCATTCCCACCTTCCACTTTCTATTCCTCCATCCTCTCAGTAGCACAGGCCTTCATGACAGTTTATTCTGTGTGTTCTCAGTCATGGAGGGCTGGAGGAGGGGAAGTCAGTGGATTTGGTCCTGAGCTGTGTGGACAACTTTGAGGCCAGGATGGCTATCAATACCGTCAGTGCTTCACTTTCAGACAACACAGAGCTTACATTCTGTGATACATATTTTGTACACGTTATTCACTAAAATGTGTCTCTCTCAGGCCTGTAATGAGCTCGGTCAGATCTGGATGGAGTCTGGTGTGAGTGAGAACGCTGTATCAGGACACATCCAGCTCATCATCCCTGGAGAGACGGCCTGCTTCGCTGTACGTCCACAATACACACAAAGAACATAGTCTGTTTACCTTTTACATGGTTGTGCTTCATTAGTGCAGTCGACTAATAATCATACCTTTGTGACAGTGTGCTCCTCCTCTGGTGGTGGCAGCCAACATTGATGAGAAGACCCTGAAGAGGGAGGGAGTGTGTGCTGCCAGCTTACCAACAACAATGGGTGTGGTCGCAGGCATCCTGGTGCAAAATGTCCTGAAGTAAGATCTGGTCATTTATAGCTAATGAGAGGCCTGACAACAACAAATCTCGATGCGTAAAGTTTTACAGTTTGCATTAAGTAAATGTGTTAAGTTAAAATCATTGATTAAATGTTTTGTCTTACAGGTATCTGTTAAAGTTTGGTACCGTCAGTTATTATCTTGGCTACAACGCTATGCAGGACTTCTTCCCCACCATGGCTATGAAAGCCAACCCGCAGTGTGATGACCGCCACTGCAGGAGACAACAGGAGGAGTACAAGGTGTGTGTGTGTGTGTGTGTGTGTGTGTGTGTATAAAATGGCCACATAATAGAGGAACCATTTGTTTTGAAGTGATGGAACATAGCATGTCCATTCATCTGAAAGCCCAGCTCAGTGCAATACAGGTTCTCACGGTATATGGTGACAGTCACTAGGAATAACATTACAACATACTGTTACTGTTATAATGTTAGAACAACATTAATGTATTATCTATACAAAGTTGTTGGGAAAGAAGCCAAGCATTCAGCGTTTTGTACTGTACATTCACATGTTCTCTTTCTTCAGGAACTAATTCTGGCTGTCTGTGTGCTTCACTTTTTCTCTTCAGAGGAGAGAAGCAGAGCGGCCCAAGGAGGAAGTTGTAGAGGTAGAAGAGGAGGTTGTCGTACATGAGGACAATGACTGGGGTGAGACTATCTCAGCTTACAGTTTCAGATCTGTAACATGGTTGATATGACTCCTTCAGTGTAACACCGATTACTAGGTCTGAACAATTAATCAAAATTTTATTGAAATCGCAATATGGCCTACTGCAATTTTCAAATCGCAGGAGGCGCAATATTTGTTAAAAGCGAAATGTGTGTCAAAATATCATTTTAAATTAAATATTGTTGTGCTACAGAGATGTCGTGGCCTACACATCATATTCTACAGACTTAAGAAAACATCTTTGTTTGGTACAGATCCCTGCAAAAATCACACCATAATCATTTTAATACGTTTTTCAATGAAAATGAGAATAATGATGTAAAAATTATCATTCCCTCTAATATCGCAAATCATATCGCAATTGCAATATCAGTCAAAATAATCGCAATTAGATATTTTTTCAAAATCCTTCAGCCCTACCGATTAAATTGCTTTGTATGTGTATTAACACTAATTGTCTGTGTCTGTGCAGGTATTGAGCTAGTATCAGAGGTGAGTGATCAGGAGCTACAGGCGGCCTCGGGCCCCGTCCCTGACCTCCCAGAGGGCATCACCGTGGCTTACACCATTCCAGACAAGGTCAGTATTCCCTACATAAGATTAGAAATGAAAAATCAGCATATGTTTTGACACTTACAATGAAGACTTTTTGCCTTTTTTAGCTGCCAAGAGGCCTTTTTCAACCACACTTTATTATTGGTTTGGTTAAAATTATTTTCTTCTGTCTGATTCAGGATCCAGCAGAAGGAGAGTCTGTGGAGGAGTCTGAACAGAGTCTAGAGGAGTTGATGGCTCAGATGAGGAAGATGTAGGCAGGACTCTGAAGACACATGTCTGCATTTCAGATAGAGGGGCATCTCCATCATGTTGTACAGTAATGCATCACCAATCTCAACAGACGCTGTAATGAATAAGCGGTCTGTTCCAATGCTTTCTTTGATAACAAGCATCCTCACACAGGCTCCATAGCAATTGAGAGCATATCTCAAAGAGTTAAGTTAAAGCAAGTTCTAACCAATTAACGTCAACCCAGAATTAATTCTTTCATGACAGCCAGCTGAAGAAGGGAATGCATGAAAAGTGCTGCCAATGGCATGACTTTAGACAACACACTGCAGTTTGAAAATATGAAAAAGTACTTTGCCCATATACCATATGGAAGGTGTGTGGCACTAAGAATTGGAACAGTCTCTTCTGAAATGTCTGTAAGCCTTGAATAATACTATTGATAGTGCATTTATGTGTATCACTGTATTTTCTAGGGTTTTGATAAGTGGATGCGGTTCCAGACCTTGCATGTATCATGTATCTGCTCTGTCATTCACTCAGCTTTGTGAAACTATCTGCTGCAACAATACTGACAAGCATTGTTCACTTTGTTTCAATAAAGTATTTATTAAGACGGAATACACTCTTCCTGATATATTTTATGCATTTGTTTGTGCTGTACAGCTTCTTACAGATTTAATTACTTGAATACATGGTGAAACAAATGCACTTAAGTTTATGATACAGTATGTTTGGCAATAAAACAACAGGTTTTGGTACGTTGTGTCCCATTTGGCTTCATGTACATTCAGTCAGATAGTAAATGATTACTTAATTGTACTTCAACCAGCACAATTATGTGGCATTATCATGTTTTTGGCAAATCCTGTAAAATCCATTTTTTACATTAACGAATAAATGAGTGTATCATTTAGTTTTGCATAAACATAAACACAGTGTGAAATCAGTACCAGAGGAGATGTTTCCCCGGACAGGTTTCATCTTGGTTTTGGCCTTTATGTCTGGAGCTATACATAATCCTTGTTTGGGGAATACATGCTTAATACTACTGGGTAAACGTTTTATATTTATAATGACATACCCTCTTTTACCCTTATTATGCACACTTGATTTTGAGACAAATCGGCTCTCAGAAATCACATTCATTCTGAACCTCAGGAATGTAGACTTTGCAGTAGAAATGCCTGAGGTCTGACAGCTCTCATCAGCATACCAGCAAGATTTTATCCAGTGGTTGCCCTGTGTGACATAGATGATCCTTTATCTCCTAGTGGGAAAAGTTAATGCTAATTTCACCTTAAGTGAAATCCTGGTTTTAACTATTCTTATTACAATCACTTCAAGTGATTTTCAGGTGAACGCAAAAAAGCTTTGTGCACGCTTTGGAATGTGATTAGTTAAATCC
Organism: Centroberyx affinis; assembly: GCF_046629955.1. Taxonomy (NCBI): domain Eukaryota; kingdom Metazoa; phylum Chordata; class Actinopteri; order Beryciformes; family Berycidae; genus Centroberyx; species Centroberyx affinis. The sequence continues at coordinate 296,608 of NW_027279100.1, forward strand.
TAATACAATTAAGGAGTGTGTGCACTCAAGAAACCTAGGTGCTTTAGTTTTTCATATTTAATACACTGTCAGAAATGAGTAGCCATTTGTTTTACCTGGATTTTGCTGGTTACTATGAAAGTGAAAAACTTAATTTAATGGGTTTCATTTCAGACCTGAAGGTATTAAAAAGTAGAAAAGTTTAAAGGGTGCATAGACTAATGTTTTCCACTGGATATTGGAAGGTAATGAATGTGTCCACTGTCATTAGTTACTCTTAAATTTTATTCATTAGAATTTGCCTAACGCTCTTGGCTGGAGTGATTCCATGACAGGAAATCCATACCACAGTACAGATCCACCAGCACCCTTCATTAATAAGGAATCTATGGTGGTGTTTATTTTGACTATACCCTGCAAGGCATGGAAATAGGCAAGAACTGTTTGAGTATGGATAAAAAAAATAAAAATAAAAAAACTCAACCTGAGTTCCAGGCCCTTAAAACGGCTGGTTTGACTTAAGTTCACATTTTCTTACACTGATAACATAATTAACATGATTATGTTAATACTATAGAAATTATCAATAAATACTTTTGGCAAATACATACATTTCACAGATTAGCCTAATACTGCACGCTTCATAATCCTAATGGCAGTTACAGTACATTTGACCAAACTCCCAAAACCTCCACTACCAGGAATCAGTAGGCAGTGTGATGATCATGATGATTCCCTTTTTGACGAAACCATGGGGTCTGTTCAAAATCAACGTGCTGATCTATGTACTCCATGTTAGTTAGAGCTGTCAAACAGACCCTTACTGTTCTGTGGCTATTTAATGGATGGACAGAATCACCTAGGGGCGTGTGGGAGGGGGGCGGGTCCTCTCACACTGAATGTGTCCCCACTGGAGGAGTGGCGGGAGGGGGCGTTCCCACACACCAGCGATGGCTCCGCCTCCTTAATCTCCATGGCACGCTTGTAAAGCTCTGCTGCCTTCTCAAAGTCACCCTCTTCATAGCTAATTAGGAAAGGAAAAAAGGATGGAGAAATAATTATTCTAGGTAAGAAAACTGACATCAAAACAAACCACTTTCCCTATGATTTTCCTAAATGTTTATTTGTCAAACGTCACTCCACTGTGAGTCACCTCCACCTACCTAAGCACAGCCAGGTTCTTTAGGGTCTCTCCAACTCGTGGATGTGAGCGCCCCAGACTGTCCTCATACACTTTCAGTGCTCGTTCATAAAGAGGCAACGCATCACTGTGCTTCTTCTGCCAAAGACACAAAGACATACACAGTTAACTCTGTTGTTCAGAATATGACAAACAGCTACACATGTTCATAATAACCATAAAATAAACTTAATCACATGTGGAAACAGTCGTAGAGAGTGTCAGAGAGTAAGTGTGTTGACCAGTCTCACCAGTTGGCAGTAGATAACAGCCAGATTGACCAGTGCTGTAGCCACACTGGGGTGTTTGGGCCCAAAACTTTTCTCCCTGATCTCCAGAGACAGCTCATACAGCGGCACAGCCTTCTCCAGCCTCCCCTGCACAACACACACTTCTTCAATCTAGCTGTTCAGTGGAGAGAATATTAAAGTTTCATTAGCAACAGTCAGGTGTGTCTCACCCTGCGTTTATAGAGCATGGCCAGGTGTTTGAGTGTGTATGCCAGCGAGGGATGGTCTGGGGACAAGGCTTTCTTGCGGATGTCCAGCGCCCTCTCGTACATGTCCTCAGCCGTCTCGTACTCCCTCCTCTCGGTGTGCAGTGCGGCCAGGTTGTTGAGGGACTGAGCGCAGTCTGGATGATCTGGACCCAGAACGCGCTGACGCATCTCCAGGGAGCGGGTCAAGAACACCTTGGCTGCCCTGAAGAGAGCAGAGAGAGAGGGACGTTAGAAATACGGGTGGACAGATCAAGGTGGAAAGTTAGTGGACTGGCAACTCTCCATGCCAGTCACTCATGCCACTACTAAGTCCACATGAAACTCTCTACATCTCCTGGAGTATGAGGAGGAGAAGGAGAAGAAGAGAAGAGAAGAGAAGAAATAAAAGTAGAACAAGTAGAAGAAGTAAAAGTAGAAGAGTAGAAGTAAAAGTAGAAGAAGAAGTAGAAGAAGAAGTGCTGTAAAACAAAAACAACAGAACAAACACATTAACAATTTGGTATAAGGTAGCTGGGGTGGAATTGCACAGTTATTGTCTATAAAGTGGAAAGTCTATTGTGTGTGTGTGTGTGTGTGTATGTGTGTGTGTGTGTGTGTGTGTGTGTGTGTGTGTGTGTGTGTGTGTGTGTGTGTGTGTGTGTGTGTGTGGCCTTACTCCAGGTTGTTCTGGAGGTAGTAGAGGACACCCAGCTCATTGAGGGTCTTGGCACAGTCAGCCGAGTCTTTTCCCAGAGTCAGCTCTTCCAGCTGTAAGGCTCTGCGCCTCAGTAGAGTGAAGCCATACTGGAAGGAGGAAGAGACAAAACACACGTACAGTATGACTGAAGAAGTGAGTGTGATTGAGTGACTGACTGACTGACTAACACATGCTCACCATATGACCTTTCTGTCGAGCAGTCTTCTGACGGATCCTCACTGACCTTTTCCTAAGTCTCTCTGCTTGTTCATATCTGATAGTAAAAGCAGAAGTTGCACACCATTAAATGTGGAAGTAGCCTACGTATTTCACAGTAATCTTTAGTTATTTTTGTACTTAACACCAAGTAAACACCAATGGGGTCCCCTTTACTTGTTTTGTTTCTGGTAGAGCATGGCGAGGGACTCCAGCTCTCGTGCCACGCTGGCATGCTCAGCACCATAGGCGTTCTCGCTGATCTCCAGCGCCTGCTTGTACAGCTGCTCAGCATTGCCGTACTTCCTCCACTGAACATAAACCGCCGCCAGCTGGTGCAGAGACCGAGCTACGCTGGGGTGGTCGGGGTCCAGGGCCGTCTCCCTGATCTCAAGGGACCTCTGTAAAGGGGCTACTGCCTAAACAGACCAAGTGATTTTATACATGTGCACTTTACTTACAATAGGAAACGAAGGAAATAAGGATAGACACACTATAAGAGCAAATGGGAAAACAGCAAAACAAATTGCCGTACAACGTATGGTTGACAATAATCAAGGATTCAAAGAATCAGTCCAAAGCTAACAGTGGTTTAGATATCATGGCCATGTTCTCTACCTGGCTAGGGAGGCCCAGGTCTTTGAGGAAACGGCCCAAGGTCTCGTACAGGTTGGCCAGCTGGGTCATACCGTCTTCGCTCTCGCAGCTCTTCTCATAGTGTTTCAGCGAGTCAAAGTACTCCGTGGCCATGGAGCTTTTGTCCTTGCCCACATACTGCCAATAGGCTAGCAGCTCAGAGAAATGACCCCTGGGAATGAGAAAGACACACATCAAATGGTACAACAAAAATCAATCGTGAGAGTGTCTATAAGCCAATACCTAAACAATGCATGTGTGTACCTCTTGTAGAGGTTCTGGGAGACAAACAGGTTGAGGAGGCTGAGCTGCAGCTTGGTCCTGTCCTCCTGCTGTTGGAGCAGCCAGGGCAACTCGTCTGCTACACGCCATGTCACACGGTCCTGGCTGCTCACACACACACACACACACACACACACACACACACACACACACAATTACATAAGTTGTATTGACATAAGAGTGTGACTGAGGACAGCACGGCCATACTGTGCTATACCTGAGTTGCTGGCTGAAGTAATGGATCAGTTTCTCTCTGTAAGTAGCAGAGCTGCTTCCTCCGCTCAGAAACTCCAGCCTCACAGCCTCCCAAGCCTGACAAACAGACAGACAAGAAACACTCTAACCACAGTGGTAATAACTCCTCAAGTTAACCAAAAATCAAAAATGTGTTTGTTGATGTGAGGGATTTCCCTTTTGTGTCCCATGGATGTCACATCATTGTTTTCATGCATTTTGTCTACAGTTAAAGTCAAGTTTCTGTTAACCCATGATTAAATGACTTCTCAGCTATATCATAATGCCCTCTTGGCCAAAAGCAGCCTGAAGTACCTGCAGGTGTTGGAACCGAATGAGTCCACAGCCGAGGGTTACAATGCATAGTCTGTTGAGACGATAGAGCAGAGAGGACAGGACAGGCAGCTCCAGCTCTGGGAAAAGGTCTAGGACTTCTGACTCACTCACTCCATTATGACTGGCACATACCAGGCACAGTATCTGGGGAGGGATAAAAAAGATGAGCGCATATTCCTCTGCTACATTCAGACTCGCGAGAAAGGACAACAGAAAGCTAGAGAGCTTATTTAGAGTACCTCTGATATCATGCCATGATGCCAAATCAAAGTATTTTCAGAGAATAATATACAGAGGTACACATACTGCGAAATACTGACATGACATTACCAGCCAGATTAATCAGAGGAAAACCGTGCTTTAATAACATTTTACAAAATGGAAAAGCAGGTAGGCAGCACACACTCTGCAATAAAACCAATAATGATGATACACCTTGTTTTTAAAATGGGGAGAGGGTATTACCTACAATATTCACTGTTATTTTGTTCAGACATTGGTCACCTCTCTCATGATGTGTTGCTCCCTGTCTGTGCTGAGGGAGTTTAGCGTCATCTTGAGTCCCAGGCGGTAGAGTGACATGGTGTCCTGACACAGTAGACACTGTTCCAGGCTCCTCTCCAGTGACCAACACGAGCTACTGCTGGGCGATAACATAATATGGCACACGATCAAATCAACAAAACATAGCAATGACATACAGAGCCACACACATCCAGACACATCTAGATCAGAAGGTGGCAGAGTAGCCTAGTGGTTACAGAGACCAGGCAACCCAGGTTTAAACCCTGTCAGCAAGCATCTGCCCTGCTGGCAGGGAGAACAGAGAATTTGCCTATGGAGATCAATAAAGGATGACATTACTAAACTACTGTTGGCTAACCTGGTGATCATCCTTGCCAGTAGTGTGACATACAAAGCGTTGCAGGTAGATGCAGAGCGACAGTGCCTCTCTAGCTTCTTCTCCTGGAACAAAGGTAACACATTTCAATTAAACACATTTCTGATTATATGTCCTAAGACTTTATATTTCTTGACTGGATTTCAAGATTTTGGTCAAGATTTGGTTCAATAGAATGTATGGTGATAATAATGACTCGGCCATATCACCATGTAGATAAAGGTTATTCTTCATAATAACAAATATCACAATATGTGGAATGATAGTGGGTTTAGAACTACATAAAATGTGTAGACAGATGTAGATCAGGACATTACTTTATTTTTCTGTTCTTTTGCAGACTGTAATTCGTCGTAGTTACATGGTATGTGCCTTACACCACTGAGCCACTAGGAAGCCCCTATCAGATTTTTTTCATATTTTTCCAGACTTTCCAGAGCTGCGTAAGGACCCTGCTCAGAGCTCTTCATAGTTTTTAGAGAGGAGGCGGGGGGACAACCACTGACCTGGTCCTTGGTGAGTTTGAGCTCCATGCCTTGGCACTCTGCATTAACGACACTCCTCACCTCTCTGGGACTCAGCGGGTCTAGGTGGAGGGTGGGCCACAACCTGAACACACACGGTCATTACATTACAAACGGCAATCTTACAAGAGCATACTTGGGACAGTATAACACTACATTGTCAAGAACTACATAGCAATTGGACTGATGTACATAACACCTTATAGAGTGATTGAGATATTTTTGAATAGCGTGTCCTACCTCCAAGCCTGAGGACACGTCTCTACATTGACAGACACCACCACTCTCACATTGACAGGCAGAGGGTCGATCAGCCACTTCATGTGCCTTTCTGCTTGCTGGAAAAAAAGGAGAAAAACAAGTTTGAGACTGTATTCTGGAAATCGACTGAGACAAAGCGTGTATGAGACTAATATGGGCTCAAGCAGACGGGACTGTACCTGTATTTGGTCGATGGAGTCAATGATGATGATGATGTTTCCTTGGTGGCGTGCCGACAGCCTTTCAAGCCAGCGGGGGAACTCCTCCAAGATCTTACTGGGCTCCATGGACAAACCAGAGATGGACCAGAAGTGCTGCAGCAGCTATAAGACAATAACAGGCAGACATCATATTCACATGTTCAATCAGTTAGACAGGCATCACTGTTTGAAAAATGCTGGGAATGAGCCTGTGGGAGAGACTCCTTACTTTGACTGTGAGGCGTTTGATGATGAGAACTGGCTCTGAGCTGGTGGACAGAGGGCGACCGACAAAATGATAAAGGAACAAGGTGTTGGGGGAGTGCTTCTGCTGCAGCTCAATCCTGAAGGGGATTACACAACGGTTAGCAAGTAGGAAAACCAAATGTTTCAAGTGACATATACATCCATCCATCTGACACCTCCTCTTAGAAAATGGCTGACAGCACAATATGAAAACAAATTGTGCCATTCCTGCAAGGATAGTAGGTAATGATAGTGCTTGGTTGACAAAATAATGTCACTTTTATAAACTGGACCTTGTATATCTTAGAGATAATGAATGATAAACATAAGGTTACGACGTATGGATTAAAATACAATTAAGAGTGGGGGGGGGTTCAGTGGTTTGAGGTGAGGAGAATTTGCCTGTGAGGGGATACATTACATTTAAGTGCATTAATTCTCACCATTTGGAGAGCAGCAGTGACTTTCCTGAGCCTGGACCACCAGACACCAGCAGTGGAGGGGTGGGAGGGGGAGCGGCTATCATGTCATTCAGACGATCTATATACTGAGGACAGAAAGACATCAGAAACCACACAGATCCAGAGAAATGAATTAACAAATGAATAGATTGAAGGACAGGCTCAAGGAGCGGGGAAGAGGAAATCTGCCTACCTTCTGGAAGCCCAGCTGTGAGGTGGTGCTGCAGGCCTGCTGGTACGCCTCGATCTGTTCCTGCTCATCATGCAAGTCCCACAGCACGTCTCCCGAGTCCTCCTCACGTCCCTCCTCTATCCCAGAGTCCTTAGAGTCAACATCTGCTCCCTCAAGACCCAGCAACTCCTAGATGGTGAGAGACAGGGGAGTGGCTATATAAATCGCTGTACAGACAATACTTAAGGCTCTCTTCTATGAATTGGTGAACAGACTGATGTCACTGAAGGAACGTCCTGTACCTGTTTGATGACTTTCTCTAGTTGAGTGTAAATCATGGCTGCCCCATCCTCTGGAGAACCACTATGATCCACCACCTGGGTTCATGTACAAGAGATGTCAGCACATGCACTAGGTGGCATCTACCAATCTAAGGAACACTGAACTTGAAGATAAGCAGCATTACTCTTGAGGTACTAACAAATGCACAAAGGCACAAACACACATACAACATAATAAAGACTAGCTGTTATTTTTAAGAGGGAACACAACAAAACATACTGCATGATTTGTGACAGAACTCCCCTGTCCGCTATTAGATTTTGACTTTGTATGTACACACACACACACACCTTGACTTTAGCAGCCTTGTCAGCAGCATTGACCCTCTCCAGCAGCTGCCTGGTTGGCCCAGTCAAACTCTGGTCTTCCCCGGTCCTGAGGTAGAGCACCAGCGGATGGCCGTCTGGGTTCTTCACAAAGGCCTCCTCACAATCTTCCACCACAGAGCTACACACATGCATTACGCACAAATATCAGAACAATAGTTTTCCATTCTTTTGTAGATATATAAATACTTGATGGAATTAATGTACAGTCTTCATTGCAAAAGAGATGACTTGGGGTTGACAGGCATAGATGCCAAGATCTCATTTTGTTTGACTATAGAGAGGTAAAGTGAAGGTAGTAAGGGACTGACCTAGTGACAGTGGATTTGAGAAGAAGCACACACACAGAGCTCCTTTCAATCTCCTGCCTGCGCTCCAGTGCATAGGAGCCGGCACTGTCCTCGGGGAAGCTAACATTCAGGTAGAAATGGCCTAAACCCTCACACAGCCTGCGCAGCATGGGAGAGTGCTTCTGTAATAGAGACATAAAAAGAGACAAACAGAATCATTCCACATGATCCCCTGTAAACAGAATATGTATACTGACTTGAATTGCCCATGTAACCAACCTTGATGAAGATGTCCAGCTCTGCTTTGGTCTCCTGGGTAAAGATTAAGTAGCAGCGCACTGTGTTACTCCACAAGGCCTGAGACACATGAGGGGAGACCTGTAGCAGACTAGCCACAGCAGCATCCCAGTCATCTGAAATAGACAGGTACACATGGACAGATAAGTGAATACATACTTCGAAAGCTTCAAATACAAAAACATAACATATAAAAAGCTATAACCAATGTGGGAAATGAACACAAGCCACCACAACTCTCACATGATTTCAAGGTGTGAATCACCCACAAAGGTTAAATGCCAAGGAATTCCCCACCACTAAGTAGAACTAATGAAGCTTCTTCGCTGAATGGTGAAACATCTTCAACTCTTCATTTTAAATCCAGTGGATTTTGTTTTTATATTTTGTTGGACCCAACCACTATGGCTAAGGCGGCAAAAAAGTTAGTTCCCTGGCTTGGCTACAACCCACATTCAGCTCTCCCCCCTTCAAGTAGACTTGATGCAAAACTTTTTCTTACCTCTGCTCACATTAGCAAACGGGCCCTCCACATCTATCAGACTGTGGGCAAACTCTGGTCCTCTGAAGGTCTGTTGCAATTGCATCATGCTGCCCATAGAGGGCTCACTCCCCAGCACACCACCAGTCCAGTACTCACACTGGGTCCCTGCAGCTACAGACAGACAAACAGCGAACAATACAATGTTCTTGAAGAGCACCTCTCACAAAATTAGTGCCGAAGTAATACGTACTTAGTGAAAAATTAAAACAAAATAAAGCAAAGTGAAGAGAAAATAAAAAAGAAATGGCCTATTTGTAAGAATGGGAACAGTGTGAGTTTGTAGGTGTTACCAGTGACAGTAGTTCTGTTGTCATCTGAGTCTGAGTCATCTGGGTCATAGACCTGGATGCCCTGAGCCTGAAGCTGCTGCAGTTTGGCCTCCAGGTCCCTCTTGGCCCGCAGGAGATCCTGAATCTCCTTCTCCTTCGTCTCCCGGAAGATCTGGTGATCATGTATCCGAATTGGTTAGGGTTACATTGGTGAATAGTGGAGAGCGGAGTGTGACTGGCACAAGCCCTGTAACAGATGTGGTGTGATTTACCTTGAACTGTCGTTTTACTTTGTCCCTGTCATGTTCAAAGGTGGCAGCCCTCTCCATAGCTTGGTACTTTGCCTCCAGAGCACTCTCTTTCTCTCTGAGGATCTTCTGGTAGGTCTTCTGCAGAGCCTGTTGACATTGAGAATCATGACCACCAATGCTGTACCCAATAAGCCTATGCTATGATAAATTGCTCTTCTTGTCAGTCTCATGATCTAGTCTAGCATGCTCTTGCCTCCACAGCAACTTTGTCCTTTTTTACCTGCAGTTCAGCTCTCAGCCTCTTGTTCTCCTCATCCAGCTTTGCCTCCTTCTTCTGCATGGATGAGATCTCATTATTCTTGCTCACACGGAAGATTTCATACTCTTTCCGGAGCCTTTCATACTCTGCAGCATACTCTAGATCCACAGAACCTGTGGATTTGAAACTGGCCCCAATCACTCGAGGTCCTCGGCGAAAGGAGCTGCGCAGGAGTCGGGCTTTTGGCTTGACCTCCACCGGGATCTCACAGGCCTCCCCACCTTCACCTCCATACGCATCCTCAATCACCTCTCCTGGGCTGACCAGGGAGGATGCGGTGCCCATGGTGGCTCCAGCAGCCTCAGCTTCAAAGCTATTCAGCCTTCTCGGATGCCCATAACTGCTCCTGAAGAGAGACAGGAACAATAATACAACAATGACAACTAGCGTTGGGTTATGTAAGATGACATAGTGATAGAAAAATCTGCGCTCCAATTTCTCCTCTTCATGCGGTGGCTGAAAATCTCACGAATGTAACGCTACTTATCAAGTGTTAAGCTAATTAAACAGCCAAATAACGCCACAAAACGAGCGTCTACAAATGCAACAGCTGATACGACAATCATGAGTTACTTCCATAATAGCGCTTCCAGCTACAAACAGGTTTATTAATAAATTGTGCATTTACTATTCTCACCAATACCGTTACAAACAGTGATGCTGGGCTAGCTAACGTAACGTACGGGGATAGCTGGCTAACGCTCGAAGCTCCGTTTCCTACGCAAAAGACTACAAGAATAACACAATGGCAACTTCTCTAAATATTTTAAATATGACAGACTGATGATAAACAACCCCAAGCCTTGGTCAAAACACACGAAGCTAGCTTAAATAAACAAGAATGCACTTACGATCCGCTCCCTTCTCAGCTTCTTCCTGGCTGCCTTGGTAACAACAAGTCGACCTTACGGATGCTCACACAAGTCAAAATAGGCGAAAACCCCCAAAAATCTGGACCACGTTGATGTTTTTTCTCTCTGCCTTCACTCTGTTGTGTGGGGTAAAGATGGTGGTTTTGAACATCTGATAGTGGAGGACTGTCACTTAACACTTGTTAATCAAATTGCAGGCCTGTTGCATACCAGTTTTCTTTTGATTGTCTAGTCTAGTCTTGTTTATTTACGTAAAGCCCTTTAGCCTACCACAAGCATGTCTCAAGGGGCTTTACATAGCATCATGTACATGTCTACAACCAATGTGGCAAATGAACACAAGCCACCACAACTCTCACGTGATTTCAAGGTGTGAATCACCCACAAAGGTTAAATGCCAAGGAATTCGTAGAAGTAGAGCTGATGTAGCTGCAGCAAAGCTTTTTGACAATAGTTTCCGAAAACATAATTGTTCTCAACAGTTAACACATTCCCTGCGACTGTATTGTAATTACTATAATGTTTGTGGATGTTATTTTGAGGCTCTTAGTTGTTGTGTCTCCTTATTTATTTATTAATTATTATTTTGTGCTTCATGCCTTGGTTTTCCTTATGTCCTATGTATCTGTGTATTATGTTTTTTGTAATTGAAAAATTCAATAAACAAATTTGAATAATAAGAACTGATGAAGCTTCTTCGCTGAGTAGTGAAACATCTTCAACTTTTCATTTTAAATCCGGTGGATTTTGTTCTTATATTTTGTTGGACACAGCCCACGATGGCTAGGGGGGACGTTGATGTTTTTTCTCTCTGCCTTCACTGTGGGGTAAACATGGTGGTTTTGAACTTCTGATAGTGGAGGACTGTCACATTTAGATATTAGGCACCAACTCCACATGTAACATTTAAGTATAAATGCCCTCAACAACATAAAAACAAATGCACACAACACTAGGTTAATCAACTTGCAGGCCTATAAGCCAGTTTTCTTTTTATTGCCTAGTCTAGTCTTGTTTATTTACGTAAAGCCCTTTACCACAAGCATGTCTCAAGGGGCTTTACATAGCATCATGTTCATGTCATATACTACATCATATACACATACTACACATATCATATACATCCTATACTATGTCATGTAGGATACATACTTCATATACATCATATAGCCTACTATATACATCAGATTTTTACTACATTACATACATCATATACCATACTACAGAAACACACTAAATTTTAGAGTCTCCAATCCACCTGAGCTGCATGTCTTTGGACTGTGGGAGGAAACCCACGCAAACACAGGGAGAACATGCAAACTCCACACAGAAAGGACAATTGTATTGAACTTAGGTTATTATTTATTACATGACATTGTTTGCTGATTATCTTCCCTGTTTCTACAGAATACCTGAAGCAGTATGTTTCTGTAAGCACTTGTCAGGAAGAAATACATTATAGGATCCAGTACACCACTAACACAGGTCAATGCAGAAGTGATCCGATTGGCTCTTGCAAGTGCAATCATGTGGCTATGACTGTATCTTTCAATATAGATAACACGGCTCACATGGTAAGGCACAAAGGCAAACAGGAAGTTAATCATTATGAGAATGATCATTCGGATAGCCTTGTCTTTAACTGGCCTTTCCTCCTTTTGCTTGACTGTCCTTAGTTTCAACAGGATCAGTATGTAGGACACTACTATGGTGATGAGGGGAATAACAAACGCCACAAGAGTGGAAACCAAAGCTGTGGGTGATGTCGTTTCCAAATACAGCTGGCTACATGTACCAGTCGAATTGTTGGTCACATGCTTTTTGGACAGAAGTACAGGACTCATAGACACAATAACTGTGACCCATAGTAGTCCCACAGCCACCCTCGCATATGTAGTCTTCCTAACTGACCGTGATTTGACAGACAGAACCACGGCCAGGAGTCTGTCCAGGCTGATGAAGCTCATTAGGTAGAGGCTGCAGTACATGTTGAGGTAAAATAGGAAGCCCACAAGCTGACAGAGGATGCGTCCAAAGGGCCAGTAACTGTCAGACAGGTGGTAAACCATACGCATGGGTAGAATGAGGATGTAAGAGATGTCTGCTATGGCTAGGTGCCTCAGGAATACCTGTGAAGGGGAGGTAGGGCTTCCCTGGCGACAGAAGGCCCACAGAGCTAAGGCATTTCCAGGCACAGCGATGACAAACACCAGGATGTAAAATGTAGCAAAGACAATGTTCTCTTGGTGGGAGTCTCCGCCCTGGAAGCCCTGTCTCTCCTCCTCAGTGATGTTCATGGTTGTGTAGAGGATCAGCCTGAGGAAGCAAAGGCACATACAGTCCCTTTTATGACTGGGGGCCCTCTGATAGCCTAGTCAAATAATCTTTTCTTGATCAGTAAATTGTTGCAAAAGTGCAATGTGTGTTATCTTACAAGGTATGCTGACTTTAGGAATGTGTGAAAAAATATCAACCTACGCACAACATCGTGGTTAAATGTGGTTTATAAGAAATAGGAACTGTCTTTGCATGACCTCAGTGTAACCAGTGTTGGGGAAGCTACTTTAAAAGTATAATTTCACCAGCTACTAGGTACTTACATTGGAAAAAGGCGAACTACAGCAAAGCTGCGCTCAAGATAAATAGTTTTGTTGACTAAGTTAGAACTACCTTGCAAAACATGATATTTACATCTGCTGTGTCGTATAATACAAATCACACGACTGCAAAAATAACACTGATTAGGATGTTAACAAAAGATGTATTTTTTTGTCAAATAGAATACATTTTTATTTGAATAAAGTGCAAGGGATGTTCACTATATGTTTACGAAACTAGACTCTGGATGTAAACACAAACCAAATAACTCCACCTGGGTTCATCACAGGAGGAAGTGCAAGGAGTTAATTTTCTGTTGTATATAATGTCAGTCACTCCTACAGTTTCACTCAGACAACTGTCTGCCACAGACTACAGTCTGGATCTAAATCCAAACCAAACAACCCAATTTGGGTTCTTCACAGGAAACAGTGGAGGGAATGTTAAATTTCGGTTGTATGTTAACTTTGATAAATGTATAACAAATAAATAAGAATTATACAAAAAAGAAGGAAAGGACCAAGGCAATTGTTCTTTGAAAAAGTGAAAAAGTCATGTGAATTTATTAAAAACATGTTTTGGCAATATGGCATCTTCCAGGAAGCTCATCACTTACCACCCAGTCATGCTTATTTGTTAACAGGAAACCTAGGTGTTAAGAACGAAACCTATATACAGTATATAAGACTACATGAAACCAAATGCCATGCAATAAAGGTGTTTCAACTTTTGTTTTAGCTGAAGAAGAGTTGCCTTGGTTCTTTCCTTCTTTTTTTGCATAATTTTGATATTCCCTTACCAAAGAGCACCTTCTTTTTTAATACCAAATCCCACTGAAGCACTTTTTCTGATTCTACTCTAACATCTGACTTGTACAACCTTGACAATTAAACGAGTAGATACAATAAAAACTATTTTATAGCCAAAATAGTTGGTAGTTGCAGTGGTTATCTACACCTCAAATTCCAAAAAAGTAATACACTACAAATATCACTATCCAAATTTTGTTTTTAGTTGAAGTACCACCAAGCTACATCAAAATGCAGTTAAAACTAGCTTAATTAAATGTACTGAAACTAGGCCTACAGGTTTTCAAAAGAGAAGTACTGAAGTATCATGTGGCAGTCAGTTAAATGCAGTTGCAGTTCATGTAGTTCATATCCTAAACCTACAAAATGAATGCTGTAAATAAAGCGTAGTTTATAATAAATCACTGTCTTTTTAAATTGCTATAAAATGATGTAACTTAGGCCTACTGCAGGATCATGAGTAAAGATTGCTGTCATTTTGTCAATACTCAGAAGAGAAATCATATTCCTTACCTGTAATCCGAGAAGTATAGAATACGGTGTTCTACATACACAATCAGTGAAAAACACCAATATGAAAATATGAGACAGGTCGACTGTCAATGCACCAGTCGTCTCTAGCTGTCAATGACTCAATGACAGACGACTGGTGTTATATCTCTGTTCTGTGTTGTATTTCCACTTTTGAACAGGCACACACGCACACATGCACGCACACACACACGCACACACAGACACACACACACACACACACACACACACACACACACAGGAAGCCTTATGAAACAGAAAATGAAATTATTCAAGCTCAATGCATTACAAGCATGCAGGTCTTTATTGTTGCTATTCCAACACATTTTTTGTCTTTACCACATTGCTCTTTAGTAGTATGGTTTAAAGCTTTACAAAAATGAGAGAAAACCAAATATTTACAAAATCTATCTGTGCAAACATAATTCTTCTTTTACACCACTCTCCTAAAGTATTTGAAAGGCATGCATACAAATAAACTTTGGTATGTTAACAAAACTACTCATTTTCTTATTAGAAGCCTCTATGTACATGTGGTAGAACAGTTTAATCACTTTGTTTTTAGTACAGTTTACATTTAGACAACGATAAATGTTAACTTAAGAAACAGAGACCTCCAGTAAAACTACTGAGGTCAAGACTTCAGCCGTCACACCCAGAGAGTGCATGTAAAATTCCCCTAAATCCCATGATTGGCATAGGCCCGAAGTGACATACTGTACAACAACTTTGGCAAATAGGCACACTAAAATGAAAACTTGTATAACTCATGATACCAGTTTTACATATCTGTAAAAGAAATTGGCAGTGCATATGGGTAAGTATGAGAAAATATTCTTAAAAAAAACAGAAGTTAATGCAGTTCAACTTTAAAGGTCTGTATACATTATGTATACATTCATAAAAGGCATTTACAAGGGCTGTGTTGAATGTCTGGCAACATAAGAAATATAGAAGATTAAAATATACTATGGTTATCCAGTCTCTGGTTTGAAAAATAAAACACATACAATTTTTACATGGTCTTTGTGATTGTACATCAACTCTATATTCTCTATTCATAGCTACTGCAAGAAAAATATATAAATTTTCAACACCATGAGAGCCTCTATTAGAGCCTTCCACTTCAACTACAAAGTGGTAAAACCATATCATTTTTAGTTCTGTTTTAAATTATTTTGTCAGTACGTCTGATACACCTTTAAGAAAGAATCAAATTTCAAGTTAATATCATCCGAAATGGGAAAACGCAACTCAAAAGAGATAAAAGCATTGGTGTGAGGATGCCAGTGTCAAATAAAACATGAATGGGAGAGGAGTGCATCACTTAACACTTTTACAACAACCATCAAAAGGAGAAAATAAAAATCAACAATCTAAAACCATCTATAATGAGACATGAACAAGTCTACCTGCCATGCGGTAAAGCCAGAAGGGCTATACTGGGGCTAGGTAGTGTCCTTAGCTGCTGTGGCTGTTGGGATGCAGGATTTGCCGCTGCTGCCGTTGTGGGGCCTGTAGCTGGTGAAGCTGGGGGTGTGTATGGTGCGGATGCTCTTTCCACCTGGGCCCAAAGGGGTGGGCGACAGAGGGGAGGGGGAGGAGGAGGAGGATGAGGAGAAGGAAGAGGAGGAGGAGGAGGAGTGCGCTCGACCATTTTGAGTCTGCGAGGAGAACGAGAGAGCTTTACCTGTGTGCTGTGAGGGTGTGGGGAGTTTGAGGGATCCGTTAGACAGGGAGGGGATGTGGGAGGAGTGGACAGAGCCGGAACGAGGGGTGTGAGGGGACGGGATGGAGGACTTGGTCATAGAGGAGGAGGAGGAGGAGGGAGGAGAGGAAGGGTTAGTGGGGTTAGTAGCATCTGAGTTTTGAGCAGACTGGGAGCTGCCTTTAGTAGAGCTAGGATAAAAAGCAGGGATTTTAGAGGTGGGTGCAGTAGGGGAAGTAGTTTTATGATCCCCTCCCACTCTTTTAGCACTTCCGTTAGCCTGCAAACAGAGATGCCAAAACAGATACTGGTTGTCAAAAAAGGGATCTGGTCAAACGAAATAACAAATATAAAAGGCAAGATGTTAAAAAAACTCTAAAGTTATCGACATAGAAACATATGACTGCACAAACACAAATATCACTAAGACACAACTAAAAGACACACAAAAAATCAACAGCTAGCTCTATTTTTACTATATTACATGAGGGGTGAGAAACATTTAACTGTGAGACATGCTACCAAGAAGTAGACAGGACAGAGTGAGAGAACATTGCAAAGGTTAGAGAGAAGGATGGAAGAAGGGAGGGGCATCTGTACAGACTGCCTTGTATGTTAGAGGGATTGCCAGGCTTTGTCAAGGGGCTGTGGGTGAAAACTCAGAAGGCAAGGGGTGGAGAGAATTAGATAACAGAGTTGGGAGTTTGAAGAGCGAGAGAAGACGGGGGCAATGTGGGCGAATACTCCACTGACACAGGTGGTGCAAGACGGTGAGTTGTGGGGAGGTCTTTTAGGTAAGGAAAGATATCAAAGTGAGGTTAAGTAGCTATGCAGTAAGTTTGGGTTTTAGCAGAGGTGCACTGTGAGAAGGGGGGAGCATAGCCAAAAAGTAAGTTAGGTTTGTATTTTAACATAGCCAAAAGCATCCTGGGGTTTGGCAACACTGGTTAGGAACTCAGCTGTGATGGGAACCGGAGATGTGATGACAACTCAGTTGATGACAGGATAGGATTTCACTTTTCTTTGCCATTTCTCCATGTTTAGTCACCAACACAGTGAAAGCCATGAGCAGTGTGGACATGCAGAAGCATACAGTACAGTGATGTTATGGGGTAACAGTCAAGAGTCAAACATGCCTTCCAGTCAGAGCAGACTCGAGAGAAACATTAACAGATCCACATTGGCCATCACAGGCCCATTTTTTTTTTCAGAACACTTGAAATCTCACAGCTTTGGTAGTCTTTTTTCCCCTTATGATAATACAAGCCTCTTGTTTTCAAACCCTATATAAGTTTCCTCTAGTGCCTGGTAAGGCCCTACAGTAAAACTACCTGTCGGAACTGCCTCTGAGCGTCCTGCAGTTTTTGCTGTTTTCCTGCTTTGTCAGTAGTACCCGGCGACTGCCTGGACTTCGCAGACAGGGGGACGGGCATCCGACTAGTAGGGGAAGCGACACTGGCGTTCTGCAAGAGGATCCAAACGAAAAACAAAACAAGAAATAAAACAAAAGAAAGAAAAAAAAAAACACCATATAGGAAGTATGAAAATCAAGGCACCAACAGGTAAAAACCTGTTAATTCAACAGTTAGACCGTTCATCGAACACCAGTGAAAGCACATGCACCCCCTGGGACCTTAAACCGAAAATACACTCAATATAGTACATGCAGTCAAGGACAAGGAAGATAACAAAGATTAATCAACGTGAGAGTGTCATTCTTTGATGAAGAGTTTGCCACTTGCTGAAAACCCCAGTTAGAGTTTTAGCAGTGAATTGAGGGAGAAAGATGGTAGGCAGGAACCCATGAAAATGCCACTCCCCAATCATGTCAACATGATCTCACAGAGGGAGAAAGCCAAGGGGGACATTTCCGACATTTCCAAGCACCTGTGGAGTGGATTAATGATTTTGTAATCACAGTTGTTAGGGATGGAGTGAAGGTAGGTTGGAAGATTGAAAATAAAGGACCCAAAGCCTCCCGGAGCAACAAGAGCTAGAGAGAGACCTGTTGTACGGTGCTGGGGGCACTGGGGGCAGTGGTGGTGGTAGTAGGGATGACTACAGGGCGAGGGAGGAGCTGAGGTTTAGTCTTCTTCCTCAATGAACTTTTGCTGGGTAGAGAGACCTTAGGGCCTGAGCCTTTGGAGGAAGGGAGAGAGGACGACCTCTTCAGCCCTACTCCCTCCGAACTCTTCCCATTCCCTCCTTTAGCCTCCTCCACACGGGCCGGCTCCTCGGGTGAGCGTGGTCCCATCTCACTTATAGTGGTCTCCAGCTGCTTGATGGTCTGCTCTAGGCTGTCCAGTGTCTTGTAGGTGCTCTTCCGGATCTCATCTGTCCTGCAGAGGGAGTCAGAATTCTCCCTCTTCACCAGGACCGAGCCTCCTGGGGCCTTGGGGGTGTCCGCCAAGGATTTAGAGCGCACAATCTCAAATCTCTTCGCTTCTTTGTGCTGTCTGACGGTACCGTCGGATTCCTCCTCGTCCTCATACACCACCACCTGGAGGGTCTTCTTGCCTGACTTGGTGCCTGTGCGAAGAGCCTGGGACAGCGCCGCCAGCTGTTTCTTAGGGAACTTGAACTTGAACTTCTTCTTACCGTCCTGCTTGGTGTCTCCAGTTGATTCTGAGTTTACTCCACCCTCCGTCAGTTCAGAGATGGAAGAAGAGGAGGAAGATGATAAGCTAGTGCGGTCTGCAGTCATCTGCGAAGAGCCAAGGCCACCACTGACCTTCTTGGCCCTGCCATCACCCACGTCGGGTCCTTCAACCTTTACTTGCCCACTACTCCTCTCCATGTCCGACTCCTCACTCTCCTCATCGATGCGCTCTTCCGCTAGCATCCTCTCCAGCTCCTCTTCGCACTCAAAGATGGTTGACAAGCGCTTGTAGGCCGAACGGATGTCCATGGGCTCATCAAAAATGATGATGACAGGCTTCTTGTTGAAGCCATTATCCTGTGGCATGGTGGGATCCGTGGCGGAGTTTCCTGTACTGTTTCCTCGGTTCCCAGCCCCACCTACAGTGACAGTCTGGACACTTCCCTTCTTAGCACTGACCAGCTCCTGGTACTCTCCACAGGACAGGGCCTGAACCTTGGTGTTAGTGATCATAAAGGCTATGTTGTCAGGGGGTGGAGGAGCCTCTTCTCCAGGGAGGTCAGGGCTAAGACTAGCCTCCTCATCACCCTCGGCTCTGGGCAGGTCACTGTCCTCACTAGGAGCCTTCTCTGGGGGAGCGACATCACTCTTAGGCCCCTCTCTTGTGGTGCTGGTTGTTGAGGTGGCCACAGGCTCAGGTATTATACTCTTACTAGAAGAAATCTGCTCTTGGATGACTGAGGACTTCAGTTTCTTTTCAGTGTTAATTTGGTTGAGGATAATGTTTCCTTTCTCCACTTCTGCACTGGTCTTCAAGGACGCTGAGCGTTTGACTTGCTTCTTAGGCAGTTTGAAACCATTCAGCCCCACAGGCTTGGGTGATATAGGCGGAGGCGTTATAGGTGGGGGTGATACAGGTGGCTCTGACAGTGGCTGTTGCTGCTGTTGCTGGCTTGGAGAATTGTCATTAACATTGACATTTGACACCTGTGATGGGGGCAGTGTGGGCTCTCGGCGTTCAGGGGTTTCCTCCACTCCTGATGGGGGTGGATGCTCTTTGGAAATCTGTCCAGTCACATAGTATATGACCTGTGGAAATGAAAAAGTCAGAGAATCATTATTCTAAAACTCCCAAACCGCAGCACATGCATTGCCTACACATTAACATGAATATTTTCATAATACATGTGGATTTCTCAAACCTGTGATCAATAAAAAATGAAGATAATAACTGACACAGTAGTATACTGTCATTAGCAAAAAAATAGAAAAGTCATACATACCCCTGGGCTCTGTCGGACGGTGGTATTGCCGTTTTCATCTGTGTCTGGATCTTTATCCTCTCGACTGGGCTCTGAGCTCTGCTAGGACAGTGTGTGAGGGAACAATATTATTGTGCGACTGGCGTGTTAGGATGCTGTGGATTCAATTTAAATTCACATATGATTGCAGTAGCATCCATAGTGTCAACACTGCGTTGGGTAATAACCTTCTATGAGGCAACAGTATCTTCCAGCAAAATATATGTATTGCTCAGATTGACTGGAGTATCATGTAACATCACATTTATGTACTATTTTGATATTAAATACTTTATAGCAAAATGTATGCAGGGAAAATGAATGGATATTACTGTTTAAAAGCTAAGATTAAAAGTTGCTTAATTTCAGACTGACCAGATGAGCTAAACATGTAAATTCTACAAGGACAAACCCTGTTTATTTTTCATATATTTAGCTAATACTGCTAATCAAATTTTTATTTAGTCTCTCTGACATGTTGATTGAATTAAGATTAAAGATTCAGATCAAGCGTATCTTTGCTTAATGACCTAAATGTGAAAAAATCAGATTGTTGTGATAGGTAAATAGGTGTAAAACTGAAACAGCAAATCAAGGTAAAGTTGTGCAAAGACGCAGAGAAATAGAAAAGTAATTCCTCAGAGAAAGTATAGGTGAGGGAGAAGAGCATGCAAAGTGGCCAGACTGACCTCTAGTGAACCAAGTCTGCAAAAACAGGTTGTGTCTAAGGTAAAATGTCTTACAATCTTGTTTCACTTAATAGCCAATCAATTCAGATGGATTTCTTTGGTTGATTTTGTATGAAGAGATGTAATTTTAATACAAAAAAACACACAAGACGATTTAATTGCCTGTAGAATACAGTGCTGAGTTCTTTATTTATTTGGATGAAAAAGGACAAGCAATAATGAAATCAGTGGCAAAACACATCATCATTTGGTCCAGACACACAAAAGACAGAGCATCTTTTCAGACCCTTCATTTTATGCAGACTTAATCCTGAAACAATAAATTCAAGCTGTGATTTCCAGCAGAATCAGAAGAGGGAAAGAAAAAGAGGCGGGAAGACAGGGAGCTTTTTGGAGGCAGCTGTTACAGATTTCTCTCGAGCCAAAGCAGGGGTGCAAAAGGTTGTAGAAGGGTTAAGGCACAGCCACCGATTATATCAGACAGTCGGCAGAAGCAGGCAGTTAGCTGGACAGCTGAACGGCGACATATCTTTTACCTTTGTCTCTTTGAGGGGCAATAACCCCCCCGGTCTTAGCTCTCTGATTTGCGGTTCAATTCGAGTGGTGGGCTCTACCAAATTTTTCACCCCTACATCCTTAACTGTGCACTTCTGGAAAACCTGAGGAGTGGAGAAAGGTCAGGGAATTGGGGACAAGGATTTTGGGGGGAAGGAGTTTCAGTATCTTTACCACTGTCACAGCTTTAAAACCCACACATCTGGTGCATTCATTTTTATCAGCAAGAGAAATGTGAACAAAATTTGTCTCAGAATCAAGGAGTCAACTAGTTTGCCCGCTGTCAGTGCCCATCCTTTGCCACTGTGAGGAAGTCAACCACCATGGGAAGAAATAAAGCGTGACCCACTCCCACAATGCAGAATGTTTTCAAATGCAGTATACCTTACCTCAAAGGACACAGTTGGCATGTGTGTTTGCTCATGTGTGTGTTTGAGGGAGTGAGTGTGTATATATGCATGAGTGCACATGTGAATCTAACCTGGAGTTCAGCCATGATCTTGTCCCCTTCGTCCTCCTCGTCTCTGACAGCAGAAGCAGTGACAGGGGGAGGACTTGCAGACTTGGGCTTGGTCTCTGGGGGCACCTTGGTGGGCTTGGGTTGGGGAGCGGGAGGTGGGGCCTCTTCTTCTCCCTCCTGTAACAATGGATGGATGAGAAAGAAGTTATTTCCCATTATTTTTCCATAGCCAACAAGGCTTTATAGATTATTCAAAGCTTAAGTAATGGTGCTCCAAACAATCCAATTCAACCAAGGTATCATTCCTTAATTATGTGATTACAGTTAACATTGTAATGTTGTTTCATTTCTCACATGTCATTATGCTCTCACCATGGTTTATTTTGTATGTCCAAGGGCAGAAAGAGCTGCACTGTTACCAATAAGAAAATGAGAAAGCATTTTTTATGAGTGTGTGGGTATAAAAAAAGTTGACCAGAGGGGCAACACACATGAGATCACAAGCTACAGCTGTAATTTGACCACGACTGTGTGACCAGACACCAACCACCAACCGCAGACTGACCTGAGCCGAGACAGACTCCTTTCTGCTGGTGTAGACAACCTCCCCAGAGCGCGTGGTGGTCATGCCTGAGCTGGAGCTGGGGTAGGTCTTCCTGGGAGGAGGCGGTGGCGGGGACTTGCTGGCCTTCTCTGACCCCAGCTTGGTAACCTTGTCAGTGGGTGCGGGCTTGGTAGCGGAGGGCCGCTCAATGCCAGCCTTGGAGGGCCGCTCCAATGCAGGTTTGGCTGGTTTCTCCATCACAGGCTTAGGGAGTTTCTCAGGACCCTGCTTGGCTGGTTTGTCTGAGTCAGGCTCAGACTGGGGCTCTTCTGTCACACACAAATAACAGGGATCATTGAAATGACATAGGTGGATGCACCGCCAACGCTTGCTCATAAACCACAAAATGTAAAATGTATACTTTGGGTCTGTGGTTGGGGACAACAGTATATGGCTTAAAATGACATTTGTATTAGATTTGTACCTGTTGGTGACTCCATGGGGCTGTGGCCGTCTGCTTGGTCCCCAGTGGCAGCAGGAGGCAGTGCTGGGTTCTCTTCCACCTCCAGACTAGGAATGCCCTTCATCATGTTGGCCTGGGCCTCCTGGAGGATCTTCTCAAACTCCTTCCCATCGTAATGACCCATGTTCTGCCTCTTTTCTTCCCACTCCTTCTCTGCAGCCTACCAGATGGAGGGAGAGAGAGAGAGAGAGAGAAAGAAAGAAATATAAACAGGTTCTCTGATTGAAGCTGAGTTGGGTAACATTATATCTAAGACAATAGTTAATCAATAAAGAAACTACAGAAGTCTAAAAGGACAAAACAATATCATTCAGAGTCACCAATGAAAGTATCTGAATTGAATTGTTTAGGATGCTCGCTATTGAAGAGCGATGAGAGAGATGGAGAGGAATATTTAAAATCACCACAACGTTGCTACCTAAAGTTAGTCCACATAACAACTAAATAACGACCAAAAGACTCCAGGCAGGCGACTGAGCATACCTCTATGGACATAGCTCTGTTTTTGCTCTTGCCCTGACTGCTCTGGAGCTCCTCTATGACAAGATCCTGGTTGGCAGTGCCATTGCCATTATTCACCGGGTTGCCATGAGCCTTCTTGTGGCGGGCAGGGCTAGGAGGATCCGAGGTCGCCCCCTTGGGGGATTCCCGGTCTTGGCTCTGGCTGGGGATGGGGCTGGGAACATGAGTGGGGCTGGGGGTGAGTGGGGGGCTGGGCTGAGCCATCAAGGCCGCAGACTGCTGGGACTGCTGCATGTGGACCGGGGAGCTCTGGACGTGATGGATGACCACTGGGGAGGAAGGCATCACCTCTGATCTGATGGTGGAGCTCTGTGGCTCCGGCATGGCTGAGGGGGAGCCGGGCGGAGCTGAGGCTGGAGGAGCTGAGGCTGGAGGAGCTGAGGCTGGGGGAGCTTCGGCGGGGGCCTCTGCTGCTGCGGCGGGGCTGTTGTCCACCGGGGCTGAAACAGCAGAGGGGTCGGATCCCTTCTGAAGGCCCTCGGTGGCACATCTGGAGAGAGCAGAGAAAACATTAGTTGATGTGATGCAAGCCCTAAAGATATCAAATACAGATGTTTTGAAAACAAATGTTACATGTTCTGCTTACATAGCCAAAAGTCACTCTATTACAGTCTTAAATTACCTTTGTTTTTATACCAAAACACTTCACATGTTTGAAACCAATATTAGCATACATTTTCATTTTTCATCTAGATTTAATATACATCAAACCCTATCATAATGAAGTTGGTGAATAATATTGATCAACTCTGACATGAGGGGAGAAAACACAGAGCTATGATGCAATGTGGATGGGTTTGGCAACCTGGCAAGCTTTGGGTAAAAGAGGAGAGAGAGAGAGAGAGAGAGAGAGAGAGAGAGAGAGGGAGAGAGAGAGAGAGAGAGAGAGAGAGAGAGAGAGAGAGAGAGAAATAGATAGAGTGTGTTGGCTATCTGTGTCATATTAAAATGGAAATGAGGTGCTGCAGTTTCCACTGAATTAATTCACTTATCGGTTCAGTGGAGGCGATGGAAGTAAATCAAGATGGACGCCACACTCCTCTGTCCATGCTGAATGACCCCTCTGATGGGATGAAGGCCAGCTTGCCAGCATAATCAAACAGTACAATCTCCCACATCACAGACCCCTGTGACTAGCTCCTCAGAGCAGAGCGCTTCTGTTTTCATCTTCCATTCCCTCTCTCAATCTCAGTCCCCATTCCCTCCTCCTCTGATCCCTACTTTCCCCCCTTTTCTCTACCTCCTCAGACTGCTGAGTGTCTCGGTCAGGCTCTTGACCCTCTTCAGCATGCTGTCCAGTTTGTGAGGCTCCTCCTTCAAGAACTTGACAGCCTCCACCTCGACCCTGAGCACCGCCCGCATCCTGGTTTGTAGGGCTGGGAACTCTCCTGAGGAAATCATACATTTACGCCTTTTATTTTAGAGTAGAGCTCGACCAATATTGAATTTTCAATTACAAGTATTCAGTGTTCCCCAGAATATTTTTCTTTTGGCAAGGCAGAAAAGCCTCTGAAACAGCTTTTAGACCATCGTGTGACACTAAAAGTCCATACAAATGAAATTCTTTTAGGGTTAGCTGCTAACCCTAACCCTAACCCCAGCTATTCAATGTAGGGAAACACGTTACTACCTTTAAATATAGAATTAATTTACAGAAAGCATTACTGTACAATGAAATTAATACATACAATTTGCAAAGAAAAGAAAATTTCAATGCATGGTTTCAACTGTTTTTATGGAGCTCAGTAGTGGAACGATGTCCGATATTTAATAAAAGGCCAATATCGGCCCGATACATTCACAAACCAATATATCTGTCTAACTATTGGTCTACAATTCAAACAATGACAACTAAATTGAACAATTTGAGCATGAAACACTGTCTTTAACTGCAACTGTAGTTTTGTTAATCATAGCCCTTTACTAAGAATAGTTTGTACAGATGATTATACACAGTACTACTCCCAGCCTACAGCCACCTACTGTAATGAGTATCTTCTTCTCTGTCCTCTTACCTTTGAGCCCTGCCAGAGATTCTCCCACCTTCCTCAGATTGACCGCTCCCTCTTCCACATCCTTCAGGGTCACCACTCTGTGTGTGGCCACCGAGTCCCTCTTCAGACAGTCCACATACTGCTCCAGCTCACTGCAGACAGACACAACAGATTGTGAAAGGGTACAAAGAATTTAGGGGATCATTCGTCCCTGAAAATATTGATAAATATATGGAACTATCACTGACAAATCCAAACAAAATTACAATATATTTGAGGACAAAAGTCTAATTTCACTACTATATTTTGACAGTTGTTACTATTATACTGATGTTTATGTACTAAGGCAATGTAGGTGCCATCATGCCAATAAAGTTCTTTGAATGGAATTGAATTGAGAGAGTGAGATAGAGAGAAAGACAGAGAGAGAGAGAAACACACAGAGTCATAAAACTATTAAAATTAGATAGTAGACAACAGGGTGCTAGAAAAGGATGCATATTTTTTACTCTGTGTAAACACCAGGGGGCAGGACACACTCATTTATCTTAAAGATCACACAACGTTACTGACTGGGCAAAGGTGAGAGCGGAGAAAATCAAATCATATGTAGACTATATAACAAGAAGTAATAGCGACAGTAAACCTTTCCACTGCACCGCGCACTTTCCTCTCTACATCAGACTGCTCACAGTAGATTGAATTGGATCTCTTCCCAAAGCCACAAATGTTTACACGTTGAATGCGGGCTTATTTGTGTGAGAGCACTTCCTCACATAGAAAACCTATCAGGCTGATTCACAGGCATCCCCATGCGACAGAAACGGGCCGCTCCGAGGGGAAATGTGTCGGATGATAACATTGTGTGCAGCGTTGGATCGCATGAGAGGGACGAAAATGGTGTTTCATTGTGGTCAGGTACCCTTGAGAAACAGTCTTTTATAGAGCTCCCCTACAGGGGACTGGGAAAGGCAATAAGGAGAGACTGTGTTAAATGCCCTCTTATGCCAAGGCCTCTTGGTAATAGGAATGATGATGGGAAATTCCAGCTGAGGACAAGGAAAACAGATTTTCCTTTTTTGTCAAGGCCTCCGCAGACAAAACCAGATATATCTCCATAATGTACGTCTCTGGTGTGTCAGTGTATAAGAGGCTGCCTTCAAAGATTAAATACTTAAGATAGGATCTCGGAGGTCATCTACTTGAGGGATCATCATGGGCTGCTCATCTCTCCCACACTTTGTCCTGCAACAGTATCCCTTACTGACTAAACTATAGGATCCCTGCCAGGCTTGTGACTTATGACCAGATGGACTTGAAATAACTGTGATACAATCAAGATGAGATGTATAGAATACATTTCCACTAGGAACGACTCCGATGACAAGTCAGAAGCTATAGTGACTTGCAAGTAAGTTTGTGAACTTAGATACTTAGATACTGTAAATGCTCTATATTTTGCTGTATAGAACTTCCTTGCATCAAAAATGTCCCTTAACAATGACAAACCATCATATTTAAAACTCTTAAGCCTCATTTGTTACCCTGCTATTTCATATATCCCTGCTTTTAGATTACTATCACACTATGCCAACTATCTACTAAAAAACTGCACAATATTAGGCCTTTTTTGTTGCCACACTATTCCAAAAGACTTGTGCCCTCTTAGGTCAGGATAAATTTGGTTTCCCTCTTGAGAGGGCTGTAGTTTTCACACCACATTCCCCTATTGGTCTTAAAGCCAAGCAGCCCTAATTAACCAGAATTATTTAAAGTGCCAGCATGCCCGAGTTTTGCTGACTCACAATTGGCTGCGCACCAAGGATAACAGAGAGCTTAATCCACAGACTTGCGCCTGTTCCTCTTACACTCTCTCTTCTCTGGTAGACTGGGAAATAAGCTACTATCATCGTGTTTATCAGCGCATATGTTTACCACCGTCTAGCAAGACAACACATGACCTTGCCTGTTAAACATCAGAATTAAAAGGATTTAATTACTACTCCCTGTTGGCAAGACGAGGCAAGTGAATTAAATTAAGACTAGGGCAGTGAATAATTGCTCCACAGTCTTTTCCATTGTTCTAGGCTGCTGTCTGTAAATGAGAGGCAGGCATGGCTTGCCTGTATAAACCTGTGGGCTGTAATTTGGAGGGCGTTGGCTCGTCAGGGAGTTTCAGGTGAGCTGGTAAAAAATGAAGCCCTTTGGGGATTTCCTATGGAGGGAAGCGCCTTGACTGGAGTCAAGGGTGTGTGAGGAGAGCAGTATGGGTATGTTGTGAAACAACCCCAAATATGGTGCAGGCTAATTCGTGCCAAGGATCTCACTAGACTCAACCTATCACAGTCAGGAAGGGAGGAAGTAATAATGTGGGCAAAGTCACCAACATTTAACATTTAGTAATAAATGCAACTATCCATTTTAGGCGATACACTGCACTGAAACCTTAACAACTCTGCATGTTATGGCAGTAAATCTGGAGAGGGATGATCACGATGAGGCAGGCCTTACCCTAGCTGGGTGAGAACCCGCTCCTCCAGACCCAAGTATTTGTGCCTGTCCTCTTCTACCAGAGCCCTCTGCCTGTGGACAGGGTCCTCCAGACGCCGCATGGCCTCCGCCAGTTTCACACTGATTTCCTGCTCCGCCCGCTTCAGCTGCACCCGTAGCGCCTCCTGGTTCTGGAGCTGAGGGGATGCACACATTAGGATGCAAGTTTTTAAAGGACCAGGATTAGCAGGCAAACATACAAGGGTGTGTGTATATTCTCCTTCACATAAAAAATATTTGAATGGGTATTCCCCTCTTTAAAGTAAGTAGAAGAAGAGAGAGGTCTTACCTGCAGCTGTCTCATCTGATGGAGCTGCAGCCGGAGGTCGGAGACGTTCTTCCTGAACTGCAAGAGGTTGACTTTGAGAGGGACTGAGCCCTTCTCTGACGGGGCTGCACTGCTCTTGGGAGCCAAGACTGGGGAACCACCTGAACCAAAAAAAAGATTAAGTTTCCTGAAAAATATTGCCCACATAACATGGGAAACAAGAATACATTGGAGAAACACTTTGGAGAAATCAGACAATATTACTGCTCTATTCATCATTACCCAACAGCAGAAATTCCACTTTGCACCAAATTAGCAGACAGGCACATAAAAAGTAAAAATATAACTATCCTCTAAGGAGTGGACAGTTGACTGTTCCTTTCCTCTCCGTTCACTCCTTTATCCTGTCTGACTTTAATTTGTGAATTACTGGCTAGTTTATAGTGTGCATGTCTGCAAACACATTTCCCCTGGCAACACACAGGTCTGACTTAATGTTCCTAATGCTTAGTAATGAGGGCCTGCGCTCTCTGTGGCGTCTCGTTCCCTGCAAGCCGGGAACAGACGGGCACTTATATTGGCAGCACCTCTGAAACGTCTGTCTGCCATTTCAATCACCGCTAGAGATGGAGATGGGGTTGAAACCATGGAAACCAAGAGACATAATGTTTGTGGTGTGGGTGAGAGTAAATCAATGGCCAACAAAAACAATGATTTCATTTGATCTGCTTTCAAAAACAAGCATGAACTTTGAACCCGATGACCTTTGTTTATTTTTTTTTTAGGGCAAATCTAAACACAGAGGATGGACTGGATCTGATGCACAACTGAGTTCATTTAATTTCAGTCAATCAGTAAATTCAAATCCTTATTTCCTATGACTATGAGTTGGATTGTGGACTTGAACTGAGTTAACCTCAGCAACCATGGTTCCCATCAAGTGCTAACCATGAAGTCCATTAGCGGAAGTAGTGTCTCTGCCCTGGAGTCACAACAATAGCTGAGGGAATGTTCAGAGTGCACTCTAAAGCTCCCACCACACAGAGACTCGCCCTGTGGTGGGGTAGAGAGGGAACATACCTTTGTCTTCATAATCCCCAAACTCCATTCATTCCTGCCTTTCTTACATAGTACCTGACAGCTGCACAGACCTGAAGTGCAAGTTACAATGTGCACTGCTATCCGAGCATGGCTGCGTTTCGGTCCTCGGGGATACGATATCTATCAATGGAAGTGCAGGCTGTGTGACAACGTGGCAGCGTTCAAGGGATCACAGAAATAAGCACCGCTGATTTCTCATGTTTGATGTGGGGAAGCGATAGGCATGAGGCAGCCTAGAGTGATCAAAGAACATAACTCTTCTGGTGTTTTGGAGATTCGCTCTAGCACAACATGGCATGACTAATTCCATCTGAGCAACACATGAAATGTATCATGAGACATGAGATTAGCTCTCAAGACACATAAATAGTGTTGTGTTTTCTCTCTGCCACTGTTGAGATTGCATTTCTTTTTTATCAAACCTAGATCTGCCCGCAGACCGCTGCAGAGATGAGATTGAATCGCTGAATCATCTTGGCAGGCTTGAGAAGTAATACTGCCTTGTTTTAAGTAGCGCTTTGAGGGGCTTGTGTTAGCTCTGCTGGCTCTCTTCTCTTAACTCCCTTTGGCCTGAATGTACGAGAGAAGGGATTTGAGGGGAATATGAACCGGTGACAAGCAAGAAGGCCCCACTTTGTTTTCCCTCTCTCCAGCAGTGCACATTGCTGACTGTGTTGACTGACACCGATGTGGGGGCTTGTCTGCACACAGCATCATGGGAAAACCAACAGCACCAAGACAAGAAAAAAATCATGGAATAGGTAGCACAGAACAACAAGGATACTAACCTGCGCTATGTGCACTGTGTGCCGGAGACGATGTCTTCGGTGGTCTCTCACTAAAGCCAGAGAGAGACTCATCAGTGCACGTTTTGATAAAGACAAAAGAGCTGACAAGGGCACTTTGGATTTACAAGTTAATATTAGTAAAAACAAACACATTTGTACAGAGGGTATGATGGGAAAGACTGACAAACACTGAGAGGTTAAAATGATGTTATCAAGCTTTTTCAATTTTCCACATAGCAAAGAGTCACTGAGTTTGAAACATACAATTTCATTCCAGTCACATCATGTTTTTAGACTGTCAAGCAAACATTGTTAGCACAAGGTCTCCATAGAGCAGATTCAAATGCAAAGATTTGAAATGCAGCCATATAAACCATATAAAGTGACCATTTATCTAAAGAGTAAACGGCCTCAATATCAGAACCACTGTCAACCCTATTTCTTCCTCACCATACGCTATTTAACCTTGGTGTTTGATATTGCCATAATAAAGGAACTACTTTATCTCTCCCACTCTGGCTGGTAAGCCTAGGTTTTTATTTGAAACTCAATTTCCCTTGATGCCTCACTCTGTCCTCTTCTTGCTTACCTTGGAGGTTCCTTGGTGCCACTAGTGTTTGGCCCCTTTAAAAGTGCATGCTGAACAAGACCAGTCAAGCTGGCAATCTGTTGCTCCATAGCCTTCATTCGCTCTCTGCAGAAAACATCAGAAAATTATGCTTTTAACACTGGGGCCTACTGGATATTACAGCTGCCAGTAGAAAAAATATTATCTCAGTATAAAAACTGGAGGGCACTAATGTAATAATCAATTGTTTTTAATTACCTGACCATAAATCTATTTTATTTGGTAGGTTGTTTATATAGTGGAGAATTTTAGCAATTGATTTGCAATTATGTCCTGAGTAAATATTGACTGTGGTCAAATAAATAGTTTCTGCATTACAACGGTGCAATAGCACTTGATTCTCTACTCAGAAAAAGGAAAATGTCTTGTTATAGCTGGACTCTAAATGAAATAAACAAGATGGAAGACTCAAAACAAGAGCAGGACTATATACTGGACTAAACCTTGAGGTCGACATGGTGAGTGCTGGGAGTCACACTGTGGGAACTTTAGCTTTTACTAAAACAATAGTGTGTGTCACAAGTGGTGGGTGCTGAGAAGTGAGGGAGAGGACACAATGATCAATTCTCAAATTACTCTGCCTTAAGAAAGCCAAACACCAGAGGGCGGGTGAATAGGGATCTTTACACTAAGATTGCTTGGTAAGCCTTGAGGTTGGGAAAGAGTAGCACTTTTGTTTTCACATGTCATCACTTATCTATTGGTAGAAGAAGGAGGAGATGGGGCCGGCTGAGGACACAGGAGTGACTGTGATTTAAAGTATGCTATTTAAAATCAGGGACAATGCACAGTGTCTAGACCGATACAACATGAGGACTGTGTGAACGCAGCAAAGCCTTACCTCAGAAAAGCTAACAGTCATATAGTATATAACATTAATAAATCGTATGACAGCTACAGAGAAGAGCGAGGTCTTAAAGACCATGTTTATTTTGAATGTGAAGTACAGTACTTTCCCACTCAAATTCCTCCACTCTTTTCTCAGATCCCCAGGCCATTTCTAATGGGCTTCTGGGCTGCCCAGGTGGTCTGGCTTGATCTGTTTGACTGATTGGGCCGTTTCAAATACCTATTCGACCTGGTCAATATTTTCTTTGGTTTTCCTGAGTATGCACATAGCCCCCGTAACCTCCCTTTTAATGTGCTCCAGTGAAACCACATTTGACTGGCTAACTGGCAAGCATGCCTCCTGCCCTCTTCCTGTGTTTATGTACTCTCAGTCAGTCAGGACGGCAAAGCTGACCTGGGTACAAAAATTACTGCTGGTTTATCTCATCCACATGGACCTTGCAGAGTGATTGTTGTTAGAACAACAAAGTCACAGACTAACAGAAAAATATACAGTGGGATAAGTGGGGTGCGAGATGCTATCCTGTTACAATGATGGTAGCTTTGTCCGGGTTACACACTCTATAATAATCAACACTGTTGGTTCCAATGTTTGGATAAAGACTGTGAATAAGCTGTTCAGATAAGCTGAGCTGGCTATATACACAAACCAAACTGATGCACAATCATGTGCGTAAGTCCACTGTACTTAATGGGAAGACCTTGGTGATCGAGACAGAGACAGGGCAGGCTATATTGTTGCACCAGGTGATGGATGATGAGACAGAGTCTGAGCCAGGGATTAAAACACAGCAGCCCACGGTTAGGGTGATACTGGGATGCAGAGTTAGTCCATGCTCCCATGCAATGTCTCTTGATCTTGACACTCCCACCAGCTAATTTTATCTAACCTCCGGACCCCCGGTGAGGCTTACCGTGTCTGGGGGTCACTGGCCGCTGGGACAGGCCCCTGGAGTTGACCCTGCAGGTCTGAAACCACTGGTGATGCCATGTTGTTCCGGGGCTTGGTCCCTGCTACCTCCTCCTTCCTGAAGGACTGGCGCACAGGCGAGCTGCGCTCCAAGGGAACACCATGTGGTGGCACACCATGAGGAGGCACACCATGAGGAGGCACACCATGAGGAGGCACACCATGAGGAGACCCACCATGAGGAGGCCCACCATGAGGAGGCCCACCATGGATGTCAATCATCCGCACCTCAGCCATCCTGTGAGGGGATGGGGGAGGGGTCTTGGAACCCAAAGTAGGCAGCTGGCTATTTCTGGACTTCTGCCTGTACAGAGAGGGGTGATCCATGGAGTCTGTGGGGCTCGGCCCACTGTAAGAGCCTGTGGAGCGGATGGAGGCGCGGTGATACCCCCCCAGGCCGTGATCCGGACCATCAAGCCCAGGTGCAGGGTGTGCTCCATGGGCAGTAGCCAGGCTTATCCTCCCCTCTTGAAGCAGGTATGGGTCTGCATACAACCCCTCATTTCCCCTGGCTAGACTGTGGCTCTTGCCACCCATGTCCTCATCAGGCTTGACGTCCCGTCTTTCCAGGATGGCGCTGGGGCAGGGGGAGACGGAGCGGGCCGGAGGGTTGGCATTAGACAGTCGGTCCCTTGGGATGGTGGCGCTGCCAGGTATGGAGCCCTGGCGTGGGCCAAAGGGGATCCTGGAGGGGGAGGGGGGCATGGAGTGGGGTGTAGGAGGAGACATAGATCCCTGCATGGGATGGTGTGGCGGGGGGCCCATGGGGGGCTGTCTCAGAGGGTGCTGGCCATCTCGGCTGGCATATATCATCTCTCTGTGCATCTGGAAAAGGACAAAAAAATACAGCCATGCTATTATTTATACACACAAACATTAAAATGCAATTCCCCACACAAAAAATTCAAGCACAAATTAAAATTTAAGCACAAGATCGCATCCCTCTGCTCATTTGAGAGCCTCACCTCCTGCTGATTTTGTATATATTTTGTATTTCTGGACTCAAGCTACCCCTAAAACAACAACATCCATCCAATCCATCTCACACTCTTGCTTTTCATCATCAAAATACATTGTTGGCAGTTCTTTCAGTGCTAGAAAATGGTTACTAGCAAGGATACTATCCCCCCAGAATTTATACAGCATTTTATTTTAAGTCCTGAATATAATACCCACAGGCTTCTATAAAAGGATTTTACAGTACACAAAAACAAGATCCTTTCTTTGGATAAGAAGTAAGTCTGTATTTTGTATAGAGGTGAGGTGATTTTTTTTTTCAAGTTTAAACAAGCTCCGTGAGCTCAGTTGCTCTCTTGGAGATAAGACTGTGGGTTTCTAAAAAGAGTTCACATGTGAAAACACTGAGTGAAAGATTTCAGCTATGCACCTCGAGGGAAAGAGGCTAGTTGGTTAATTTGCAACAGGTTCTGTCTGGCACAGTCTTTTTATACAGGCAGCTAAACTGGGCCGCCCTGCATCAGCCCGACCACCCATAAAGGACCCTCAAAGACCGATGTACTATAAAGCTAACCTCATTTAACCAGAGTGGCTTTCCGGGTTAAGGGAAATGTGCGAGCACTCAGGCTAGGTGGTAAAACTACAAAGGGGGAGGTGAAAGTATGTGCAGATTATGTACTCAGGAGTGTAGGCTACACAACTGCCAGGTAGTAATATGAAGTTTGGTTCATGTGGTGAGCCGCCTGCTGTATGAAGCATGACACATTTTACCATAAATCTCAACAGTGGTCTTATCATCTATCTTCACACAGTTATTATCCTCATTTAATCTTTGCATTGCTTCCTCTGCATTCATGTCTGCTGTTTCCTGTAGAATTACCAGCAAATCACAGGTGTGTAGACTAGTTCAAGCTGAAAATTGTCCAATTGTGGAAGCAAAAATGGAAACCTTTTCAGCTTAGGACTTACAAGCATAACTACAATATAATAAACTTATTTTTTACTACAAGCTTGTGTTCATTGATACAGGTATTGACTAAGTTGGGGAAAGCAAACAAGTACCAGTACCAACTAGTACAACTCAGAAATAGGGCATCAATGCAGTGACATAACCAATGGATGTTTGATGCGCTAGATATGACAACATTGTATTGAGGAGTGTCACAGTTTTCACACGCAGGGCTGAATCCAATCCATCTTCCTTCCTGTCTACCTCTCTGCTCCCGTCAAACAAACAAGCTATTGTTCCTCCAAGGTATGACTCACAGACTACCATACAGAAGAGTAAGTCAAAACCTAATACAGAGCAGGAGGAGTTCTTTCAAAAATTGCAAGTATAGTTTTATACTTTTTTTCTTAAAACTGATTTTCCCAAATGATGCCACAGTTTCTAAAGGTGAACAGCACATACAATGAAGTGGGTGTGACACTTAATTGTGTGTGTTTGTTTGCGTCTGTGTGTGTGTGTCTATGTGCGCATGCGTACTTGGTAGAAAACAACAGCAAAAAGTAACAAAGGCTCGGGCGGCGCTGTGATAACAAAGACAAAAAAGAAACTCAATCACTTGTTGGAAGTGAAAGCACACAGCCCATAAATATGGTAGCAACAAGCCTGGCCAGACATATTCAAAAGCAACAAAACATAATAATTGACAAGTGCAGACCACAGAGCTGCTGTAAAGCATCATCAAACTGTAATGGCTTTCCTTATTGAAGGTGGCTACACATATAAAAAAAACCCATAGTGCTCTTTTGTGCAATCATTTCTCTGCAGCACTAAATAACTGGCTGCTTTTTCGATTCTAGCACAGCCATAAGAACATAGTTTGGGCCAACAGGCATCACTTGTCAATCACAAACAGATGTTATACCCTTGCAAGACCAACCATCCTTAAAATATCCTTAAAATATGCCGACTTTATACAGAGAGTCTGTATTTGTCTGTGCTAGACTCACAAGGCATTACTTCGAGACAAAACAGAGAGGAAAAAGCTTAAAAAACAAACAAATGAGGCACCATGTCAGGCAAATGAAGGCAGTGTTGAGAACATTTGGTTTGAGTTTGACTTTTTAAAAGACCACTCTCTCTCTCTCTCTCTCTCTCTCTCTCTCTCTCTTTCCACTGTGCTCTTAAGCTTCCATTAATGAGGGCAGCATGTCTGGTAGGATCACACAAAGTCACTTCAATCCCTTGCCATGTGAGAGAGATGGAGACGGTTACTACACCGCTCCACAAGCTGCACAGCCTCTGACTCAGCTAATCTGAACAAGGAGAGCTCAAGTGTTCAGATGAACAAGAGCTGTGCTGCAATGTTCATCACTGACAAACATTTAAAGAGCGAGTTGCAGAGCTGGATTTTATGCTGCTGTGTACTATGATGGTATTAATGCTGATGGTGGTGAGAAGGATGATCACTGGAAAACCATTTTGGGCAATATTCAGTGTAAGACTGAATGGCTATGTCTTCAGTTTTTATGAATTATTAGGATATTATGAACTATACAGTAAGATCATCATCAAGATGTAGTTCATAATATCCTAATAATTCATAAAAACTGAAGACAGCCATTCAGCTTTATAATCAAACACAGGAGAATGAATAAAAACAAAAAACTAAGTGGATTGCCCAAAGGGGGACAAATCAACAGAGAGGTTAGCCAATAATTTAGCCTCTGTTTACAAAATATTTCCTCTGGCCATGTGTACATAACATCACTTCTGACAGCCACTATTGACTATTCTATGAGTACACAGTACTGTTTGGGGCACACATTCCCACATACATAGACAGATGAATATTTCAAAATATTTGCTGCTGTGTGGGGTTTTTTTCGTCAGACGAAACATGACGAAAGCAATGCTTCCAGTGCAATGAAAACACCAAAATATTCTATTATTGTACATGGTTGTGCCTGGCCTGGTGTGGGATTGCATGTTACTAGAGTAGTCTGCGCCATATTCCACTTATCAGCAGTAATATACTGTGTGCATCTGGCCTCCAGGAATCAAATGTGGACAGACATGATTGT
Source organism: Centroberyx affinis (assembly GCF_046629955.1). NCBI lineage: Eukaryota > Metazoa > Chordata > Actinopteri > Beryciformes > Berycidae > Centroberyx > Centroberyx affinis. The sequence continues at coordinate 332,895 of NW_027279100.1, forward strand.
TGTTTTCATAACCAGAGACAGCTCTGTTTGGGTTTCACTGGCCAGAAAAGGCCGATCAATAACAGAGGTGATTGTGGATACTGCTTTAAATCTGATCTGGGACCTGGCATTCTTTCAAGACAAAATGACACTCAATAGCCCAAACAGACGTGAAGTATCCCCCCCCAACAGTATTTGAACAGGTGCACAGCTCATTAGATTATAGTATTTGCCCTTTCGCTTTGAGTAGTAGGGTTTCTATTTCATGATTAAAAGACTTTGCCAAAAAAAAAAAAAACACAAACTAGAAAAGCCTTTTTGTCTCTTTCAAGCATTCTTTAAAAAAAAAAACATCTGCAGTCTGAGCTTTACATCTGTCAAGAATAAAGCCACTGCTTACAACAGGAGCCTACAATGTGTGTGTTTGTGTGTGTGTGTGTGTCTGCTCGTGTGTCTGTCTGTCTCGGGTGTTTCTGAGTGTCAAAGCTTGTCTATATCTTTGTGTGGAAAGGGCAGCTTGCCTTAAGGTAATGGCTCAATAGCATGAAAACACACAAAAAAACCTTCTGGATCACTGGAACTAATGGAATTCACTCGCAAAGACAGACAGTTGCAGACAATGTCCTGACCAATTCATGTAAGTATCCCCTTATGACAAACATCTGAACGTAGTGTACTGCGTTAAGTGTACATTTGCTGTAGCATTCGACACACTCGACCTCCGCGCCCCACCCCCACCTCCCTCCAGTCTGTGTCAATGTCTGCCAGGTTAAACAGTGACCCGACTTTTCAAGACAACAGACTTCCTCGGCACAGCTCCACTTCACGCCGAGATTTCACAATGGTTGCACAAGCGCCTCTTGTTAATTTCCCTTGCTTCACCTTGCCTTAAGTTAATTCATTTCAGATCATCCAGCACAAGTTATTTCTTCACACCTGCCAATACAGTGAGTCCATATCAAATAGGCAATGCTCTAAAAATAGAGGGCAAAATGATGAGAAGAAATGCTCCCCACAACTCGTATTCTTCCGCTGCCTCCAATTTGCAACCTTTCATGCTCTTAAATTGTTTTAACTGCTAAAGGGCCATTTCATTTTTTCAATTGTATCTTTTTTCCTTCTTTTTGTTTGCTTTACTGTGTCTTTTGTTCCCCTCACCTTGAAGAAACTCATCACAGAGAGGCAGCCAAAGCAAGTCATCTGTCAGCAGCAGAAAATAACAAGAGTTTCTGCAACACCTCAACGTCATCATGCCATCTGACCAAGACCCTTTAAACCATCATCATGCTTGACTCATCATTCCCTTTAACGTTATCCATTTCACTTTCCCCTTGGGTGACACATACAATATGTGGCAATGGGTTTGTTATAGGTAAGGTTAATGTAATTCTTGGAGTATACACAATAGAGCTGCAATGCCGCCAAGAAATCTGTGGCGAGCAGAGAGGAGCGGCGGGTTAGATAAAGAGTCAGGCGGATTAGAGGGACGGAGGTCAGTTGACCAGGAAGGATTTGAGGAGGAACATATGAGGAATGAGCTCTTTGGGGCTTTAGTTTTGTTACATCAGCAGGAAACAAACATGCTGGAATCAGAACGAGAGAGAGAGAGAGAGAGAGAGGGAGGGAGAGAGAGAGAGAGAGGGAGAGAGAGAAAGAGAGAGAGAGAGAGAGATTAGAAGAGATTTGGGGGAAGAATGAACAAGGAAAAGTCCTGAGAATGGAGTTTAATTGTCCCTCAGCAAGCTGCACCAGAGCGTACATGCAGGGCCCAAACACAGGCCCCTGAAATTGGGCTGGGAGAACAATAGGAGACCCCCTCTAAACAGATTAGGAAGAGGCAGGGGGGCATTCCTTCCCTCAACTGCAGACAGGATGTGAGGATGTGAAGAAGAATTGGAGGCTGGGCTGAGCAGGACCCTCTGACTTTTCTATTTATAAGTTCCCAACAAGTCTGGCCGTCTCTGTTAACTGCACCTGCCGCTACGAAGGAGAAACTGATTTCCAATGCAAACATGCTACAGCTTTGGTCACTGTCTCAGATCTGGACTCAGTCAGTACTCACCCTGGCATCTCCGTTGGCAGGTCTGGGCCCGTGGCTGAAAGCCTGGGCTGGGTCTTTGTGGTAGACCTTCAGGCAGGAGTGGTCTGTGATGTTCCTGTAGGGGGAAGAGGTGTGCAGCGGTAAGAAGGCAGCCCACATATCACCGTCAGACAGCGGGCGATCCCGCCTCAGCCCGGGTCTCCCTAGCAGCCAGGCCAAGGGTGTGTACTCTGACCGAGGCACCGACAGTTCTCTGTTGTGTGACATTGTCTCTACAAAATGTCTCAAAAGTTAAAAAAAAATATCCAGTAATCCAGTAATGTTGTGGTCAAACGTGGCTCCGCTACATAAATGAAGGACTAATCTTTTCTTTCTTTCACAGGTCTCGTTCACTAACGCTACAGCGCTGCGCCCCGGATGACTGTACCAACCTACTGGAATCATGGGACAATTTTTTACAGCCCTGATAAAGCTCAAGAGAATTAGTCACAAAGTACACATCTTACAAGGGCCGGGACACTGGGGCAATAGGGGCAAAGTTGCTTATGTCTTTAAGATTAATGTTTTTCAGAACAAATGGCGGTATACTGTCTGGTACATAGTATCTGATGTATTATTGACAAGACATAGTCTCCTGATGTTTGGTGAAGCAGAAAGGAATGAGGAACAAGGAACAAAAAAAAAAGCATCTGGATAATGTATGTGTGTGTGTATGTGTCTGTTTGTGTGCATGGGAATGATATCTACAGTACACAATACTTTGGAAACTACTCTCTGAAAAGCATAAAAGTTCCTGTAAGTTTAAAAACACAAAGCTCACATTGTTCAAACTTTCCACAGTCAAACTTGCACTAGCAGAGAGAGAGGACAACAGGCAGGAAAGTCGTCTAAGTCTCTAAAGAGCGCTGTTGGGTTTGTTTGGGTATGTCAGAGACATTTTGTGCCGTAGGGCTCCGTTTCCAAACGACTTTCATCCGACTAAGTTGAACACGGAGGAAAAGGAAGCGCAAACCTTTTCCTGGCCTGTGACACTTCCTGTATAGAGAGAGCTAACACAGGACGCGCCCAGGGAGGGGAGAGAGGAACGCTACGAGGTGGCATGGAGGACCTTCAGAGGAGAGTTAAACAACTTCTAGGGGTGTAAACCTTGAATGTCCCATCAAACACAGTATATCCTACACACTGAAAGGCACGCACACTAATTCCCAGCACCTCTCTGTCTCTGTCTTTCCCACAGACACACACACACAAACTTGCATCGTACCTCACGTCGGTGAGCTCGTAGTACATATTCCTCATGTCGTCTTTGACGTAGACGGCGACGCTGGGGGACTCCAGCATCTTCATGGTGAGCTGCTGCGGGAAGGCACTGACGAACAGAGCTCTGACCGTGTCCGTGCTGGTGATCTCGTTAGGCATCCGGATCTGCTTGGTCTCATCCCCGTACTGCAGGTACAGCACACCTGCAGACAGACAGGAGGGGATAGGGTGATTAGCCACGGGTAAATTACTCTCAGTGTATGAAAAGCTATCTTATGACTGAGACAGGAGTTATACATATCATATGTAGGGATGGGATGATATGCTAATCTCACGATGCGATTTGATACACAATATGATTCATGATTCAATACAACCACGATACGATGTAATAAATAAAAGTTCAATGACAACAAAGTCTGACTGTGCAGAATTATGTTCATTTCTGAGCCACAAATCTTTCTAGCGATGGCATTGGCTTTCTAGAATGTAAACAACAATTTTAAAGTGAAAATAATATAATTTCAATGGAGAGCTTGTGAAATTGTGATGGGCAAGCCGTCTCATTTGTGATTACCACAGCAGAATAAAATGTAGCTAATTTTTCTGCCCCACGATACATATTGTCACATTTTTGTATTGCGATATATTGAATTTTGATATATTGTCCAATCCCTAATCATATGAAAGCATACATATGGCAGCTGGAGTAAATAGTGGTAAACTGTTCTCAGCTCTTGGTATATTTATTTAAAGGTACGATTCGGTTTCTGAACTGCTGGTCAGCCGTCCCATTAACCTACTGTTGTTGAGATCAATAGCGAGTTTAGAAATTATTGGGTAATTATTGAGGAATGAGGGATAAGTCTAAGCGTAAGTATGGGGTGTTTGTTGTGGCGGGGATTGTGCCTCATGGAGGAGTTGTGGACCTAATTCAGCAATTTGCAATTCATTGTTTGGGCATTTAGCAGACTTATCCAGAGCGACTTACAATTAGTGCAGCAGTAAAACAAGTAAAAATTCCTCAAGCATCAACAGTGTAAGTAGCCAGATAATTGAGAGTGCCATGAAAACAAGGGGCCACATTAAACAAGAAAAGCAAAGTAAACACATTGCTCCTATCAGTAGTTATGTTAAGTCAATATGCAAGTGTAAAGTCAATAAGAAAGTGCAAAACATCTGTGATGGGAGGTGCCTAGTTGATAACCTTAATGACACTCGCACTCTCTACCCTGTAACATTTAGATTAGGCGGCTGTGGCACAGTCTAATGAGTCTGATGTGCTATAGTCACCTTTTGTGGGTTAGTACATTTGAATTGCACTTCTGTATGAAATCTCATCCCTGGATTATGGCACAAAGGATTGTAACATCAAATGCTGTGTACTGGTAAAAACACTCTATGGTGTATGGTTTTCTATTAGATTTTCAGTGGCGTATTTGTGAGACAGAGTATCAGACTAAACCCACCATTCGAGCCCTGTTCACATCCGTATACTTGGGAACGGCTTATTAGAGAAAACTGGCACACAGCACATTACATTTCGAGAGAGGGAGAGAGAGAGGGAGAGAGAGAGAGAGAGAGAGAGAGAGAGAGAGAGAGAGAGAGAGAGTGAGAGAGAGAGAGAGAGCGAGAGAGAGAGAGTGAGAGGGAGGGAGGAACAGGGGGCAGAGGCTCTGGGTGGAACAGCACAAGTTCTGCATCAAAGAGACCAAAAGCCTGAACCTCTGAACTCTGGGTGTGGCTTCTGTACTGTGCTTCAACAAAACAGATGTCTCTATACTAAATATATGGACACGCCCACACCACACTTGTATAAACAATGGCAGGGATAAGCAGAATGCATGCAACTTCTGTCCTGGGATTCATTACTCCAAACAATACAACAATGATTTCTGTAGTATTAAACCTGTAGCAACAATACAGGTTTAATGAAAAGAACCTAACAGTTAAAAACGCTTTTCCTTTTCTAATTGAATGGTATCACATTTCATGAGAATTGCACTAAAATCACTTTGAGACAGCAGAGTTGCTGTGATATAAATCAGTCATTTCAATGTCACTTTTACATCTATCGAGTGCACTGAAAGTAGTTGGCTTTAAGCAAAGGAGGTATGGTTTTACTTGGTGTAACCCCATAAAAGGACTGAGCCAGTAAAAGCTACCAGATGTCAGTGAAATATTATACAAGATCCTACATGCTCCATGAGACAGAGTGAGACAGAGAGAGGGCAAATACAGGAAATAAAATTGCTGAGTCGATCCATAGCACTCTGGTCTGTCTGGGTTTCTGGATTGTAATAACTTAACAAAGTGCCCATTTGCAGAATAACTTCATCTTTCCCTAGCGAGCTGTTATGTTAACAGTTGGCTAGTTTTCATCCAGATGTCAGCGCCTGAAGCGGGGGTGTTTGATGACAAAGCGCCATTGATCATACATGCATTATGAAGATTTGAATTCTTTAAATTCAGTTTTATTAGCTACAACAAAGCTGAATGGCTAAGTTCTAACATGGAGTCACGTTACAATCCTGACTGCCTGGTTTCCCTCAAAATTGGAAACAAATGGCCAGTGGGTTTCCTGACCAAATGGGCACAGCACAGCAGAGTCTCTAAGCTTTACAACAGATCTCCAAGTCTGCAACGATCCACAAAAGTTTAACTGAGCACAACCATGAAGAATATCATCTTATTTTCAACCCTCTTTCTGTTATTCAATGTTAATTGAATCACTGAGTTTAAGAAGCGACAAAATACTATGTTACAACCACAGAGTATATGCTTTGAAATATAATACCGTACAAAAAAGTCATGCTCTAGAATAAAACTGATACTCACATTAAGGGTTTAAAGTATTTCCTGTTTTCTGCTGAGTCCTAAGATGCTCTGGAACCACACTACAACTTCTACAGTACAAGCAAAGGATACTAGGAAGCACCAAATGTCCTTTGGGACAAAACTAAGCGTGTGTGTGTGTGTGTGAGCGTGTGTGTGAGCGTGTGAGAGAGAGAGAGAGAGAGAGAGAGAGTGACAGAGAATGTGTGTGTGTGTGTATGGGAGGGACACTGTGGCTAAGTGGTGCCCCTTTTTTCTCCTCCCCCTTCATCACACCATAACCCCCCGCTGTCCTAACGCTTTCTCCTGATCCATGTGACTATGTGTGTGCTCGTGTGCATGAGAGAGAAAAAGAGAGCGAGAGAGAGAGAGGGGGAGAGTATGTGTGTGTGTGTGTGTGTGTGTGTGCGCGAGTGTGTGTGCTAAAGCGTATTCTCGAAAGCGTCTGTATACAAGTTCTGCATTTCTGCTTCTCAAGCAAAGCAAGAGGCTCTTTTGGCACAGAGCGGCGTAGAAAATGACACCCTGCGGTTTCATTCATTTTCACTTTGGTCAAATAGGTGTGCCGCTCAGACGCAGACACTCTCACCGGGACTAAAAATAAGTGTTCTGCAATTATTCAGCAAAAGACGCCTTGTTTAGTTATGAGCCACCTTGAAGACTGCATCCCAGAAAACTACAGCAACTACACTTTGTTTGGAGACTTCTGACACTCTTGTCGACACTCTCACCCTAATGCAGCAAGCTAATTCTGCACAACTAACCGCGCCTCTGCATATGGATGCAAATGAAGCGCCACGTACATTGATAAGACGACCCATTTCTAATCCTGTCAATAACACGATGGCATATTATGGATGGGTTCTCTAATCTTTCAGTACAGAGGAAATGAATTCTAATTAAAACTAAGCTCTGAGCCGAGGAGGAAGCAGGAGGGGAAGAAAAGAGAGAGGGAGGGAAGAGAGGGAAAGATAGATGGAGCGAGAGGAAAAGGCTCGGGCTGTCAAGGTGAAACGCAGTGAGATCATTGGGTTGTTCTGTTATTTTAGAGAGTTTTCAGTTTGTGCCAAGTTTGTGCTAATTCAGCTGCAGTAGGGAGGTTATTGAGCAGGATTAAGGTCTATTCACTTACAGCTCAATCAAATCAAAAAGTCAACTGAAGATACAACTGACTGATGGAGCCTTTATTCACAATAATTTCTTAATAGACTGGATATAAGAAGCTATCTATGGCAAAATGTTTCCAGTTTGGGGATTTTGAGTGAGAGACGGAATCGCTTTTAGTCACATAACGGGTGCACAAGCAGCTTGACTGGGTTAATTGTTGCTGGCACATTACAAGACAGTTACACAAAACAGGATTGACATAGTAGGTGCTGGAAAACAGGTAACAAGACCTCACATTCAGTGCAGACAAGACAAACTGTAAGACAGTGGACTGAACATAAATGCACAAGTATTCTTTCAAAGCCAAAGAATTGCTCCTCTGTACCGGCACCGGAAACAAACCCATGTCCTGCATTGAGTGAATTGAGAACGACCCCAAACAAATATCACAAAGCGTACCTAGCGAGCGGTCCTTCGTCTGATTGGTGGATCGCACCACCGGCAGGCTGGCACGAACCCGGCTGCCGCGGGTGAAGGCTGTGGGCGCGTCGGCCTCGGACATGGTGTCCAGCGACTCTAGGGAGGCCAGGGAGAGGTGGTCGACCTGGTCGCCGACGCCGGGCTGGGAGCTGGGGCCGTGCTTCGGGCTTCTGCTCTGGAAGGGGGGGGGGGGCGACATGTAAACATATAATACGGTAAGCCAGAGACTGTGGACACTGTCGTGACAGAGTAATGATACAGTGCAGTACATTAAAAGTGATTTATTACAAATAAAGCCTCAAAGTAAGTGACACAACAAAGTTTTTAATAGTGTTACACAATCATTTTCCAGTGAGAAAACACAGTGTCAAAACACAATTTTCAAGATCATCATGCATTTGGTGGGTTTGAGTTCTAAAATAACATCTGCCGCCCGGAGAATGTCAAGACTGTTATGAGACACTACATTCTTTGGCAAGCTGGCATCAAGCACCTTTGATGTCGACTTTGGGGCTTGACTCCAGCACAGCACCTAAGTATGCCAAACAACTCCAGTCATGCAAATGTGCAAAGCAGTATTAATACTGTATGTCGCTGAAGAAGACATGCTCACACATCTACCGCTGCTCAGTGCTATCCCACAAGCACATCGCAGCGTTGAAAGTTATCAAGCATAAGCAAACCTCTAATCATATCAAAGGAGTCTTAACTTTTAAATTTCATATGCACCCACACGACACGAGCGGGGTAGTCTCAAATGATACAAACAGTAGGAGAGAGAAGAAATATTCCAACAGTTCAAAACATCACAACCCGCATTAAATCACACTTTGCAGGAGATCAAACAGAAACCTAAAACGTGGGTATTAGGAGAGGAGAATTTCCTTTTAACCGCTGATCAAGGATCGGGCATCGCATCATCAAAACTTGAAGATGGGAGTTTGTTACTTTGTAATCAGAGCTTTCTGGACGTGACAAGCTAAAGCCATGGCTAGAGGAGGGATGTGGCCAGGCAATGCGTGACAAAGCTACGGAGCCCATTGAGCCCATTGTGCGGCGCTGTAAAGTGATCTGCACTACAGGGACGAAGAGGGACTGAAACTGTGGGGTCAATGAACACAGGGCTCTTTATGAAATGCTCTTCTGGCCTGGCAGCAGTCTAGGGCCATAGAGCTAATGGAGCTGCGGACACAAGGCCAGGTCCGCTAGGTTATCTTGGGCACACAACATGCACACGCTGCTGTACACTGTCACAGTCACACACACACACGCACAAATAAAGAATTTAGCCATTTTGCGTTGAGTGTGGCTGACAGTTGTGGGAGCTTTTCAGGCCCTAAGCTGGTTTAGCTTGGCAGCGAAGCGCGCTTGGCAGGCGAACCCAGGGCAGATGCTGAGAGGCAGGGGGCAGCAGAGGTGGGAACACGGTCACACAACAGATGTTAGTGGGGATGCAAACTAACCTCACACACACAGCCACACACACACACACACACACACACACACACAGAGGCATGATGCAGATAAGATAAAAGGCTGACTAACTCTGTGGGGCAATTGGATTTTCATCAAGTACCTCTGAATGTCAAGCTCAGAATGAAGGGAGGAGAGCATGCCCTGTAAAGACTGACGGAGGAGAGGAGAGAAGGGGAAAATGAAAAACACAGGGGCAAGAAATGCCAGTGGGAGGGAGAGATGAAAACAGGAATGTCATCAAACAAAACAGAGGAACCATGGAAACAAATCAACGTGAACAGATCAGAGCAGAGTAAAACAGGAAAGAGGCTACAAAGATAATCAAACCACTGATCATATTTAGGTGTTAGTAATAGACAATAAGACCTCAATTAACGGCTTCCCATGAGCCTATCTTGTTTCAGTAAGTGCTGATGTGGACATCCTCCACTATTCAATCATTGTTTCTTGTGAGGCACCACATTCATTCTCTGTGGCTCGAGCGTCGCTGAAATACGATCTGCCTATTTTTACAATAAAGCGGCCCTCTAATCATCAGCATTCTCATCATCGCCATGTAAGTGATATTTGCTGAGTCATGGTGTGTGAGTGTTTGATACGCCTCACCTTCAGAGCGACCTGACACAGCAGCCAAAAACCGCTGAGTCATCACTCGAACCGCCACTCTAATTCCATTAAAATGCGCTTTAGGCCGTGGCATCCAGGGATTTTTTTTAAAACACCTATACACACACTGTTACTACACGATGACAGTCGGTCACCTTTTAGCGCGGAGGGTCACATGGAGTCGACATGCCACCCGAAACCAGACATGTGTTGGGAAATTTAATCTGAACTTTGAATGATTTATAAGCACATTGAATTGCGGCGGGTCCAAACATCCCTCCCACGCTGCAGGTCCAGCCTCTACCTTCTCATGCTACTATGTAAACCTTGTGAATCTTCAATCACTCGGGCATCCTCTCTACTTACAGGGGCGCGATTAAGCCAGCGTGGTCCGGCTGCATAACACCCCCTAACTCCCCCCCCCGGATACCAGGAAAACTTTCTGATGGATATTACATGACAGCTGGAGAAGAATTGCAAGAGAAGGAAAAGATAGTAAAAAGCAAGCGCAGTCGGATGTAACAGTGGAGGAAATTGCAAATGAGACCTTCTGTCTCCCTGTGGAAAAGGGGTAATTAAGTTATGACACTACACACCAGTCCAGACCTGACAAATGAGGTGTCCCCTCCAAAGGTCAACTGTTTAGTTCAGTTCCTCTCTCTCTCCGTCTATCTCTTTCATGCACACGCACACGCACACGCACACGCACACGCACGCACACGCACACACACACACACACACACACACACAGACCATCGTTCTGGCAGCCACTGCATGTGATACCGCCGACACTCCTCACATCAAAAGCCACTTCCTGCCCCAACTAACCACTTCCCGCTTTAGGCTCCAGATGTAAAAACCACAGCGCAACCGCTGATTAGCACTGTAAAACCTGCTCCGATGCGCTTCAACCCGCTCGCACCTACATTCCACACCACCGGTTTCCCCCGCTTCAGTCAAAACCCTGACCGCAGAACCTCAGATTCTGCTTTTTCAGCGACGAGTCCCTCTGTACACCACATTTACTCTCTGACAGGTATGATGGATGTGAAATCGAGACACCGATGCAAGCACATAGAGAGAGATGTGACAAGTTACATAAGGTCATGGAATAGTCCCTTGGGAAGGAACATGTCTGGAAAAAAAGGTCTAGAAAACGTCTAAGAAGTCAGAAAAAGGTCAAGTATAATCATGGTGGTTTATCTGTGCTGATGGATTATTATCAGACTTGGGTCAAATACTATTTAGAAATCATTCAAAAACCAAACAACATAATTAATGCAGTATTTGATATTGTACATTACCAGGAGTGTGTGTATCTGTTACATTGACTACAGTGCCAGTGCAGTAGAGTAGAAATGAGTCAATGGAATATGACTCATCTCAATGCTCATGACGTGTGATGTTGATATCAAACTCTATTGTTCTGTTGCAGTATCCGACAAAATGTTTCCCCGGGCCATTGGGCGCTAACTCACAAACAAAGGTGTTATCTTACAACTTATAATTGTCTTTAGTGTTGCTTGCGGCAGCTTTGAATAAATGGATGTCAAGTGTAATGTAATGTGGTGACGCTATGGTTCAGCATACAACGCTGCTTGCAGAGAGAATAGGGGAAGATGAAAATAGTTCAGAATGTGTGAAGGTCTATGTGTGCAGTCGATGTGTGTTGTGTATGTGTGTGTCTGTGAGAGGGAGAGATACAAAGATTGACAGTGAGTGAGTGAGTGAGTCAGGTCATTGTTCCAGAAAATCTGACCTGCACCCTGAAAACATTTATGCAACAGTGGTCTGACATATGCTGTCATCAGAAAGAAATGTCAGGTCTGTGTGTGTGTGTGTGTGTGTGTGTCTGCCTCATTCGTATGCCTGCATACCCACCCTGCACCTCCAAATATATGCAATACTCAAATTCTATAGTTTAGTGCTGCTAAATGCTACATATATTGTCAAGTACAACCGAAACGATTCGCCTCTCGCTGCACCTCTGAGTGTACCTCTGATTGTGCGTGTATGTGTGTGTTTTTCAGATCTTTGATATCAGCAGCCTGACTTGAACTTTACAGTGCCATTTCAAAATGAAGAGACAAAGTTGCGGGATTTCACATTGCAGAACAAATTACATTATATCATGCGGCCCCCTGTCTTAGCTCCTGACAGACAGGCTGACGTGGAGCCGAGATGGGGCGATTAAACTAAATTACGATGGTTAAGAATAATGGCAGCTCCCATCAGGAGCTTGCTGTGTCAGACATAGAGACTGGGTATAGACATGGCCTCGCCTGCTGCCAGAGCGTTATGTACCAGACGCTGCCAGCCTACACACAGCACACTGATTGGTGCCTATTTCTTTACATAATCAACAAAGGTTTTAATGCCTTTCTCGTGACATAGGCTGGCGTTAACCTTGAAAAAAAGGATCGGTTCTGACTGCAGGTATCTCCGTCATCATGTTGTACTCGCTCACCTTTGGGCTACAGAATTTCGAAGAGCTATGAAAATTTTTTATCACAATTGTTATTTGCATTGCTATACTGCAAGTTTCACAAGTCATACCAGGGAGCTTTAACAAGCCCTAATGATAGTTTTTATGCATTTGATATGTATCTGCAACAGACACTCAGGGTCCAACTACAATAGCATGCATTCATTCATTATCCTTTATGTACACTAACAGAGTGAACACACACAGGTAACCAGAGAAACAAGTTCCCCCCATTCAGACTATATTGTCTTTCCGGACGTGAAAGAATGTAAACCTCAGAGTAGAGGTGGAAGCCTGTGTGGCTTTAAACACAAACTCTGGCGATGTGAGCACGGCTTTCCACTTAAGATGCTAATTTGGCCAGGTCTCTGGAGAGAGGAAATAGAGCTGACTGTAATTACCTGGCCTGATCTGTATGGCAAACACACACAACAGAAGACGCTGGGTCTACTGTCTCTTAACCCCTTACTTATGTCTCATCCTGACGCATCATTCCACATAGAGTCTGACAAAGTTCATGTGGTGACTGGGTTTTGAGTAAGATGCAGATAAAATCCTTGTTTTTCTTCTGGTTGTAGTCTTGAGAGAATGTTCTGTGCCTGAAGGGTGACAGGTTCAATCCCCACAATAGCCAAAGTCTGTTCATCAACAGCCATTTGTCCTCTTGAAGTGTCTTTTAGCAAGACACTGAACCCTTAATGTCTGGCCTGCTCATTGTAAGTCACCCTAAATGAGTAAAATATGCAATGTAGTTTTGTCAAATTAATTAAACTTCAACAACTTGGTCATAAAAAACTGCTGGAGTTTATAAAAAACACCTGTGTGTCTAAAACTCAGCGCCATTGTAGTTCTGCACAACGCTGAAGCTTAAAGTCCCTGTCAATCAGCCAGTCAGTGGCCAGTCAGTGTGCCGTCTGTGGGCAGACCATCATCCATTGTCTCCCCCAGCCTTAATGACATTATACCAAAATCCCCCTGTCATCCATTCCCATTCAATGCTACCACATCCCTCTCTCCCTCCCTCCTCTCTGATGCATTCCTCTTCTAATCCCTCCATCCAAATCCTCATATGACCTTTCAGAGATGGGCCAGACCCGCTTGTTAATTGGTCTGTTAACAGGAGTTGACTTTATAGTATCCACAGTCAAAGCTGATCTAGTGTGTTATGAAGATGTGTGCTATTGGCTACTGACTGAGACATTGGGTTTGAGAAACTGTGACAATTCAACACCCCCCATCTACATTTTTTTAATCAAATTGTCACGCTAGAAATGTATGGACAAAACAATAACCAAAACTATTATTATCTCATAAAACAAATCGAGAAAATAAAGTCAAGCTGATCTAAAAGCAGGACATTCAGATTGCAGACGAAGTGCAGAATCAGAGACAATGCTATGTCTGTTGACCCTGTGCAGAGAGGCAAGATGACTATCTCTTCCGCCACTTCTGAAATTTTAAACAACTGAGTCGCACCGTCCAATTGATTTGATCCACTCATGCATACATGAGTTAGTCACAGTTATCATCAGCAGACATCGCCCCCTACCCTGAATGAGAGAGGTTACAAAAGCCAACTTTGCGTAACCATCAGATATGTCAGTCTAACAACTGATAGCCATCCTCAGCTGTTTTTGCCATGCAAGTTGCAAAAGCGGAATCGTTTTGGTAGCACTTGAGAATATACACATCATTTAGCTGCACTGAATTATACTATCTAACTACCAAAAACATATTAAGCAACAATCCTGTTCTAGATGATCAAAAACAACATGAATGTAGTATTTACCATATCAGACCAGCGTCTATCTCCTTCCACCACTGACTTCCATGTGAGACTGGAAACTCCCTGGTCTGGGGGAAACAGGCTCTCTCTTCCTCCGGTGTTATTTCAGCCCTTGCAGCTCTTGCTCTGTGCAGCACCCCTCTGTCCTGTCCTGTCCTGTCCTGCTCTCTTCCCTTCTGCTCTACCCCAACAGCGGATGACAACCTCCCCCCTCCCTCCCCCCACCTCCCTCCAACAGCACACCACAAACTCACACAATCGCCAGGATGACAGCAGAGGAAATAGTTAGTCTTCGTATGTGAGTGTTTCGCATCCGTGCGCCATTGTGTGTGGTTGTGTGTGAGAGAAAGACTGCGTGAGAGAGAAAGAGAGAATCTGCACAAATCATGACATTCAAATGTAATTTCTCACTCACACACTATTCCAACAGTATTTGACCAAAAAAAAAAAAAACTAGCCACAAAAACGTCGGAAAGACTATTGTCCATGAAGCTTCCATACCACACTAAAAAGTTTATTTTATCTTAAAATAACAGCTTCGATACTAATCCCCATGTCCAATCTCAGCCTCCATCTCACTGTCCTGAGGCTGCAGCTGAAGACAGAAAGATGACACTTGTGTCCAGGGGAGATAAGACCCTCTGCTCCGCCCTCAGGGAGCCTGAAACCTTCTCAAGATATACTCAGCATGCTATGGCAGGGAACACACACACGCACACACACACACACACACCCCCATACCCTCCCACACACAAAGACACACCCTAATGCAAGGACACACTCTTCTAACATAAATGCGAGCATACAAATTCCAATACCACTACAAATACCAACTCTGTAGTACTCTGCTTAGCCTGGTTTTCAAGCCAATTTTAAGATGAATGGAAGTTGGAATCATGCGAGGAAGTGCAAATTTTTTGTTAATGACATGTATGGCACTGTTTCATTTACAAGGTGCTGTGTTGTGGTATCTGCCGTGCAAGTAAGGCCGTATGTAAGACTACAGGTCCAGACTTAGCAAGGCTGGCAGATCACTTACTAGTCTTGCATGCATACATAAAGCGTCTCTCTCTGTCTCTTTCTCCCTCTATCTTTCTGTTTTTCTCTCTCAAAACAAATACATGCAAACTATTTGCTGACAGGGCTGTATAAGCATGACCTGTCCAGACTTGCTCTTTAATATCTCTGCTCCCTGAGTGAGACAGCTTTTAGGGCTCTTCACACTTCGGGCAATCCTGCAATCCTGCAATCCACACACACACACACACACACACACACACACACAAACACACAGTGGATTCATCCATACTGAAACACAAAGTGTGCACCCATCCATACAGACGTACACTCGCACGGAGTGGACAAAGCCATGCTCACATCTAGGACAAGCCATTTATTTGACACGTCCTCACATGAACCTCGTCCGTCTCCAGAGAGTGTCTATCCAGCGGTAAAAGAATGGCCCTTCCACATCTAATTTGAGCCTCTCAGGGTGTATATCTGAGAAAGTGTGGATGTGTGCATGGCTCCGAGCCTGTGGTCGCAAAGACAAAGAGGGCCTTCTTCTCTCCAGAGGAACTGGAGTCCTGCATCCTCTACCTGGTCTTACACACACATAAACCCGCACATATTTTAATATGATCAAAGGAGCTTATCTGCATTACTGGATAACTCCAGTAGTTCCAAAGCTGAGCTACATTCTGCTCTTTTCTGCCTTTATTCACGAACAATGAATTGAAAGTCCTGACTGGTTTTAAATCACAGAGTATTTTGGTAAGTGTGGAGTCTGCTTCCGGCCCCATGAAACCGGCCCTGATAATGACTGTGCTACTCATGCCTAATTAACAAGTCACCAAGGACCACATACACTCTTCCACTCTGTCTAAGCTGCATTATACCCTATCTCCCAGAGGAGAGTAGTTTGTCTGTGCCTGCGTGTGCACAGGATCTAATACAATTAGTAATAAACTGAACTTGGCATTAAGTCTGACAGAACTTAATCCAGCGTTCCTACATTGCCTGAGCACGTCTGCACCCTCATCTCCTAGACATCATTGTCATGTAAACACAGAGGAGTCGGTCTGTCAGCTGCAGCTTGATTGATGCCTGCAAGTTAAATTACTGCTCCTTTCTGTGCTAATCTATCATCCAAATCTCTATCTTTTCTTTTCTCTCTGGCTGTTGGTGACATGCAATGTCCTCCTCATGCACTGGTGACTCCCAAGTGCTGACCTGTTTTTGACCTCTGTGATATGCATAAAGAAATACTGCTCCCAGCATGCATGCTCCCACACATGCACACATGCATGTACACACACACACACAGTCCTGACCTCTCAGTTCCAGTGCCAGCTCAGAGATGACTCAGTATGTGATAAGTCGTGAAACTCCAACTCTCACTGTAACAAACAACGGCAGCCGTTGAGGCTTAAGGCGCTAAATCACCCCAACGCTTTCCCCGCGATGAGCTTCAGGCTCATGACTGACTTGTTTTATTAGCTAGCAAGGCAACACGCTTAGGGTTGCAAAGGGGTGGAAAATTTCCGGTAAATTTCCGGAAAGTTTCCGGTAAATTTCCATGGGAAGTTAAGCTGGGGAATTTTGGAAATATTCCAAATTGGAAACTTTCCATGGGAATTATGGGAATTTATGGGAATTTATGGGAATTAACTGGGAATTAACTGGGAATTGAGGGTAATTTAATGGAAAGGTATCATATCCAAGCCTAAATATTTGTTTTGTTATAAGCAGACATCCATCCAAAATAATACAATTAAAACAGATTTATTTGTAAGTAGAACTTTATCAAGTGTTAAATATTTTATTGAACAATCAATTCTTTCATTGAAGAACAAAAACATGAATGTTGAGTTGCATGTAGGGGGCGTGGTCTCAATAGCCCTGCAGTAAGCAGTGTGCTATGTGCATGTGATTGAGGAATAGCATAGATATTCAACTGTACTTGCATGATATCTGGTTGTTTTAGTCAGGATTATGCTAAAATATATTTTCCCCAACTATATTTAAGTTCCCTATTAAGAGCATACCTTCAATTTAGTAAATTCCTGGTTTATTCCCGTTTATTCCCATAAATTCCCGTTAATTCCCATAAATTCCCGTTAATTCCCATGGAAAGTTTCCAACTTTGAAAATTCCCGGAATTTTGCAACCCTAAACACGCTGAGCAAACTACACAAAAATACTGCATGGAGTGAGTTGTCAGTAAGAATGGATATAAGGTGAATCCTTGTACATGTCAATCTTGGCCCATAGATGAGATAGACTATGATATCAACCTGACTATGAATTGCGATGATAAATTGCAACACATGCTCCACTTCTGTCAAGTACAGTTGTTTATCACTGGTTCCATTAACTACTGACACTTGAAATATATACTTTCCCACACTATACTTACTCATTTTCCAGGTGTTCCCCATCATCTATGTCATCTTTTTTTTGAGGGAGAAAAGAAAAGCCTGTACTCTTGCCCTATCGGTCAAGAATGTGTTTTGACCATAATTTAGTAAAGCAACTCTGCAGACTGTATGCCAAGTTGCTGCCGTGTGTTTCTTTTCCTTTTCTGAGATGAGCCCCCCTGGAAATAACGCATAGAAGATCAAAATAGGTTTTGATCAACAGAACCAGATGCTTGGAGCTGGCCCTGTCTGTAGTGAAATCATCCTGTGTGCCTCTGTCTCTGCCTTGCCTTTTGAAGTGAGGTTACCTTTGGCCCAAGGTGGAGTCCAGATGTCAGGCTGCATGCAAAGACTTGCACAGCGAAGGTGCAGATAGAAAAAACAAGGGGAAACGCCCCTCTTGCTTGCTCTCCATTTGATTCTGGGGGTCATAAAGCTTGGAATCTCACTGTCAATATATCAAAACATTGACAGTTACGTCAGTAATTGAAATCCATCAAAAATAATGATGGAATGTGACTGGCTACAGAGTAAGACAGGATACAGTGTACTTGTGTAACTTAAATAAATACAGTAAACCTCTGTGAATTGAAAGCAATAATTTCACACAGTAAGTTACCTGTTGCAGTATCATAAATGCACTGGATGCGATTTTTGACACACATCATTTGACACTCCTTGTTCTTACACTTCTATCGCACACTGCAGGTGAGGGATTTGAAGCATCAACAGAACATCACATTTGCATTTCATCACCCTGATGGATGATAATATATTTCAACTGTTTCACTTTGTCTATTTTCTTTTATTTGTATATTCTTATCTTTCTTTTAATGTAATGTATTTTGCTTGTTCTTTCATATTTTTTGTTTGCCTTCTGTTGATGTAAAGCACTTTGAGCTGCATGTTGTGTATGAAAGGTGCTGTACAAATAAACATTATCATTATTATTATTATTAATATAGTTTTTGTATGAACTTTTCTCTCATCCATGTCTTAGCTGCTCATCAAGTCAGTTAATTTGCAAAGTTTTATCAAGTGAGTCTGATGTCAATCACAAATGATGGAAATGAGGATCTCAGTGTGCCTGTAACTTACTGCTTCCTTCAAGTGTTGTTGGAAAAATAGCAATTATCTACAAGTTGAGCGGACATGAATGACCCAACAAAGTGATAAATACAACTGAGGATTCTTACTGAGTCATTTTCTACAATACCAGAGTTGCCGAGTGACATTTAGAGCTTAAAATTGATACATGTGCCTGATGTGTATTTCACCTCTCCATTCTGCTACTGCAGCACACAACAGCTGTACCACTTGATTTCAAAAATAAAACAGCCACCAAAAACTCTTTGTTACAGGGTCCATTCTGTTATTATATCTGACCACACACACTTGAATGTGCAAGTTGTATTTAGCCTACATCAGACCTTGGAAGTATTTTCTTACAAGGCACACGTGAAAGCAGCATGTTTCTACCAGCAGACTTAATGAGCAGCAAAGACATGGATGAGGAAAATCTAAATAACAAAATCCAAAAATGCCCTGGAAGTGAAATTCACAAAAAAACGAGCATCAGATATCTGCCTAGAAAAATTCTTAAGTCAAAAATAGTTCATTATGGGAAAATGTCATTACCTGTTATCTTTTGCCTCCAAATATAAAGTCAGTGGTCACTGTTAAAAACAGCTGTGCTGGTCCTCCTGGTTGATGCTCCAAAATCAAACCAAGTTGGGAGCAGATATGTCAAGGTAGAGATGATCCATTTGACGCTCTAGCGCATGTTATGGCGTTGAGAACAAGTGGTGCATTTGAAAATGTGCGTCTGACACTTCCAGTGCATTTCTGTCTTAATATTCCAGTATTTTTTACATCAAAGCACCGACAACAACAGTAAGATATCAAGGTATATAATCCTCATTGTTATGGTAAAAAGGGGATTACAGTACTGTGCAATAGCGCTGAATTTTAGAGTGAAAGAGTCAGCAAAGTCAAAGTGAACGGAGGAAAATATTTTCTCAAATTGCAGTCCAAAAGATGATGCCAAAAGAACATGCAATTACTTCATACTCACACCTATTCGTACAGCCTTGGTGATTAATAGTTTTGAGAGACTACAGCCAAGCTGATGAAAAATGTCCAACAACGCTCCTCAGGAGAAGATCCTCAGGCTGCAACTGGCATGCTGTTTTGACAAATGGTCTTAATTGTACCCAAAAAAGCCAAAGGCTTGAGGTTAAAGAAGTCCCTGCTATTTCATCTCCATTCCTTTCAAGTAAATCAGCAAACCTGACAAGAAAATCAAAACTTTCTAGAGCCTCATAACAATGACCTGTCTGTTCAGCCAGTGAACCAATGGAAGCAACAAATAACTGAAGATAACTCAGACTTCTGTTGTTGACCTAAGCCTGGGCTAATACAGCTTTGTCATGCCGGAGAACCGTGCACCGAAAAGAGCTCAGACCTGATTAGCTAGTCTGATATACGCACAGGCATTGTGTTTGAGACGGTGTGCAAAATTCTGTCTGTCTGGCTTGACTCATTATCAGGACTGATCAGAGGCCGGTCCATCAGGGCCTTCTGTCAGAGAGGCTTAACTCCCTGTCACCCCCCCCTTGACCCCCAGGATTAGACACAGCCACGGCGCCATTCCACGGGCCACTTGTCTTCTCAGTTGGGGAGCTGCACCCCTAAACCCCAAACCCCTCCCCATACCCCCTGCTGGTTGGCAGGTCAACGCATGCCTGTCGTTAACCCCGG
Organism: Centroberyx affinis; assembly: GCF_046629955.1. Lineage (NCBI taxonomy): Eukaryota > Metazoa > Chordata > Actinopteri > Beryciformes > Berycidae > Centroberyx > Centroberyx affinis. The sequence continues at coordinate 353,129 of NW_027279100.1, forward strand.
CGTTTGCCTCTAAGGCCCTGTGCTCCTTGTTTGTGTTAGTCAAGGCGGGCTGTCAAAGTGTCACTTCAGGGAGAGGTGGCAGATGCCATTAAAACGTCCCGGCTCCCGCTCCTGATGGCCGCTGGAGAGGGTTTGATTAAAACCAGATGTCGAGCCGCAGACCTGCTCCACACAGTATCTGATTGTGCGAGTCCAGACACAAGGTGCAATAAAGGCTACGACAAAGAGGCGCTTTGTGAAAATACATCACTTGGGTATAAAAGTTTCCGTATATGCAATATGTGCGTGCATACTAGTGGGCTCAGCGAACCATCTCTGCTTAATTCATCATTTGCTTATTATACCCCAATCACTGCTGGAATGCCATACCAAGAGTGGAAGACACTAACAATGAATCATCCTTTTCTTTGTGCAGGCTAGTTAAGATCAGAACCAACGCTCCCCTGCCCTCCCTGCTCTTCTCTTTCTTTCTTTCTTTCTTTCTGTGATCATGCTCAGGTTTCTTGCAGGGAGCTGATGCGTGTGTTATCTAGCTGACCTTGGTTCGGAGGAGTAAGAGTGTAGCAGGGCCAGGAGCCCACAGAGAGAGAGGTATGTGGGGGACGGGCCAAATGTTGCAATGCCTAAAAAAAGACTCAGAGGGAGAGTATACATACACTGTTTGTAATGATGAATGAGGGGTGTTTATGTAGCTATATTGAGCATAAATTATCTTTCCCTTATCCCTGTAGCTTAATAACCAGGGTCCAAAATTATGACCCGGCAAGGGACAAATAATGATAAGATTTGTCTGTGGTGGATAACTCGATAAAGGTCATCCGCCACACTGGCCGATAATATTTGAGTGCCTCAGTAATATACAGTTTTTGGCCTGTTCTCAAAGGACCACTGTACACTCCCTCTAACTGTGAGCCAATCAAATCAGAGCAAAACAATGGCTCTGATTGGCTGCCTTTCCTAGACGCAAAATAGTACTGAAAATGGGTAGGGAAACAAGTGAGCCAAAAAGTTAATTTCAGACAGGGTAAATTACACTAAAATGTGTAACAAGCCCACAGCATGAGCACCTGTTGATAGACTGTACTGGAAAATGATTCACAAGTAAATGCAGGGGCTCATCTAGATACTTTGTCACACTGTTACCATAATCTGTGCCCCTTCTCTCAGCAGCCAATGGATTATCACAGCTAGGGGGCTACAGAGCTGTCTGGCTGGCCGGTGCCCACAGCTGCAGACAGCTGTCCTAACATGGCGGCTCTAATCTCTTATACTGTGGAGAAACCAGGGCCAGGGCAAACTATGGGTCGACCACGCCACAGCTCATCACACACAGACACTGACACACAAACGGAAGGAGAGGATTGGTGTGTGCGTGTGTGTGTGATCGGTCAAGCGATTCAGTTTGTGCTCATCAAAGCCCCTGGGCTGTGAGGGGGTGAGAGGATGGGTGGCGGGCGGGTCCAATGGGTAGTTATCTCATCTCCCTTGGGTGGGATCCAGGTCCTCTGATGAGGAGAGGAGGAAATTAAACCACTGGCTTTTGTTACGGGTTTAAGGATCACAGGGAGAGAGGGAGACTTGAGGGGTGCATTGTATGAGAGTGAGTCATTCAGTGTGTGTCTGTGTGTGTGGGAGTGTATGTGTGTGTGTGCATGTTGGGCGGAGCGGGGTCATCCACTTTGCACAGACCGTGGCGATATCATCTTCCCAACCTCCGCTTGACCTTGATAAATCCACTCCTTTGTAACTCAAACCTCCGGAGATGTTTTTTTTCTCACCTCTGAAGCATGCACTGTTGCCACCAATGTTGCTCTTCTTGTTTGGTTAGCCCTTTCGTTTGTGTGTGAGAACAGTAGCACGTGACCCCCCCTCCCTCCACACACACACACACACACACACACACACACACACCGCCTTGCTGTGTTGTGTTGTGTTGTTTTCTTGTCTCCCACATTTAGAGACAGTAACTATCATAGATATCACAGCTACATTATTGTGGGCACAGGTGAATTGTTTGTAGCTGTTTTGCCTCTGGGCAGAATAATTATATCTCAGAACGCTGAGTGACAAACGCTCCAATAAACCTGTCAGCTCTTTTTTATTTTTTTCTGTGCTGTTCATATTAGCAGAGAATGACTAGAGTCCTCTTGATGTGGTGGTGTGCATTGGATTATGTCACATTCAATCTTCAGTCTTCTTCACTCATCAGCACTGGATTTATCTCCAGCAATTCATGTTCAAACCAGTCTGTTTTGTGACAAACAGAGTCTTGTATCTTCTCTTTCATAACATCAAATATTGAGAGCCATCATCACTCAAATCTCAATATCTCATAGAGAGTTTCATCACAAAATCAAATGGAAATGTTTTCTCTTATTCTTACAAAATGAAAAGCAGCACAGACATTTAACAAACTATGGAGAATAGATAACTTAAGTTTGGATCTCACAAAATGAAAACATGTTTACAGGCTGGATCTTTATGTTTTAGCAATATTAAATGAATACTTCAAGCAGGATTTTTTTTTTTTTTCAAACTGGATGTATGACATTTTGGAATACAGCCTAACTCGTCAAATGTTGATGTTGAACTCCATCCATGGGAAAATGCTGTCAGATAAACCCTGCAAATAAGGGTTGGAAGCTCCCAACTAAATTCTCCATGACCCTGGAGTGACCCGAACACTGTTTTCCATATAATTTCAGGCACAACAACTCTCTGTGTCTAAACAAACTAGCATGCCTCTTATTGCCCCTTAATAACCCTATGACAATATGTTTATGATAGACAGCATGCACTATTGCAACATAACAAGGAGGCCTTTTAAATTTGCTCATAGGATGCTGAACAAACCCATACTGGACACACTGCAAGTCAGTATAATGACATCTTGTAATGGACGTTCATCACATAAATGAACACATTTGACAGTGTGCCAACAATCAGATTGCGCAAGTGCAACGTAAACATTGAAAATTCAACAACGGCCATCAAGTTATGCACATAGGTGAGACTATAGCAATCTCCACTATAGCCTACATTTAACAGGTAGACATTTGTTTGGAAGTTTACTCAAATCTATAGCACAACCTCATTAATACAAAACTACATACTAATTTTCAGTGAAATGTTCTAAAAGTAGACAGGTTTTCATTGTTTCTACAGTAGGCCTAATATTGTGTTAATGCAATAATCCGTTATAGTACTAGAAGTAGTAATAACAATAACAGTACATTATTATTAATCACTATAATCATCACCACTATCGCTATCATGTGAGATGTAGTAGGGTTTTAAAACAAAATAACCTTCAACTCACGCTGGCAGAGATAATCTGCCTCGCAATTATGGCCATATAATTGCCCTCTCGTAAAAATTATGGAGGGCCGCAAGTATACGACATTACTATACTTTTCAGATGACTTACTACGGTCAACCTACCGACGTCAATCGACCTAGTCATCGACAGTGAGACACATCAGTAGCCCTCTAGTCCTTTTTGTCCTGTTTTCTCTGATAAAACTCGGGCGCCAACTTTTGCATCCGCCTGTCGGAAGTTTGAAGCACCTGATAGTCTGCTGCTCTCCGTCCACTGCTTCGTTCAATGGCATGTATTGCAACACAGGGGTTATAAACTTCTGGCCGTCATTAACTTTAGCCTAATAACCCCAGAAAAAGAACCACTGAATCTACTGAGTTCATACAGCCTGACAGAGTTCTACTAATTTGCGGATAGCAGCCTACCTTGCCTCTGACTGTGCCGAAGGCGTCGACAAGTTTAATCCTTCCTTCACGAAAAGTTTTTCCTCCACTTGTGTTATTCCTGTGCGGGTTTCACGTACAGAGGGCCATGCCTGCAGACAATCCTCTGATCCATCGCCTGTGCTGCAGCGCCGCGCTCCTGCATTCCCATACAGCTCTCTCTCTCAGTCAGTCAGTCAGCCAGTCCGCTCCAGCAGGCACCTACATGTAAACTGAGCCCCTCCAGCGGTGACATCATGAGTCTCTATGGCAACTCTGACTCCACCCAGCCCCGAGCTGAACTTACCTGTCTGACTACCAATATTTCATACAAAACACTGTCCTCCTTTCCCCTGTTCCCGAGTCGACGCACACAGATTCTACACAGATAAATCTATTGCTGAATTTATGGCTAAAACAATGCATGGACATAGCCACACATGCACACAGGAACACACATACTATTCATTTGATTGGCTGGGAGTAATATAACACCATCATTCCTGCTGACTGAAATTACCTACGCGAGTTCATGATAAGTGCATTGAATTTAAATAGCATCTCATAAAAAGGGTTCACTTTACATGTGGGCTGGCTGTGTGGGTTGGACTGAAAACAGCACACAAAATCCCTCTTGCACAATGCCTTGTACCGTTGCCTGGAGCTCCCCTATGGCTCGGTGCCCAGCTTACCTTCACCTCAATTGTTTTGGCTACAGAGATAGCTGACCCCTCCCTTTTGTCTTCTCTGACCCAGTGCAAACAAACGGGTAACGGCCAGGTGAGCCAAATGCCCACCTAGTGACTCCACTGACCTGCTCCTCCCCTCCCTCTGACCCTCCCCCATCCACTATCTTACCTCCAAAAGGCTGAGGCATGAGCAGTCTATCATAATCTGAGGAGTAAAACTGTTACGCTCCCAACAACACTGGGGAATGCGTGCCTTTTGTTGGGAGCACAATGCACAGTCCTTTCCAAATTAAAGAATATCCAAACCGGGTTGCAGCTATATAATAAGCGAGTCCAATTACAGTGATCAGCACAAGCAGAGTTTAATGTGGCCAATTCTATCTCTTTGTGGTTCACACGTTTTCGACTCCTGCACAAAAACAACAGCTCATAATCTCGCAGCGGTTGTGGGAGGGAAAGCCTGACAGGCTGATTTATAGAATAGGCTTCCCTTTTAACCTATGGCAAAAAGAACGGGGGAAATAGTTTTGCAATTGCACTGTTGCCTCAGCCTGTAAAGGAAAATAACAAATGACCTGTAACACCCAGAGTGGAAAAAGTATTTTTGGGTTCACGTGTGATTTGGACAATATGCGGTAAATGTAATTCATTAATCTGGTAATCTGTCCTGTTCTGTCTTTTTTGTTATGTGATATTAGTATTTTATGTCTTGTTTTCAATGATTGTTTGTACCTTCAATTGCATCCTTTGAATTGCCGCATGTGGAATAAATCAAACTGTATTGAACAGACTGTTGAATTGAATTGTCTGGCTGAAATGTAGTTGCTTCAGGAGGTGTTACATTGACTGATCCATATTGTAGCATGAAAAACAACAGCAACAGATATAAAATTCAGATCATCCTTATAAAAAAAACCATGTGAGCCCAACCGAACAGCAACAACATATATCCAGGCTTCCCTCCAGCCACTGACCTGCTCTCGGAGCCTCTCCTGGTGGCCCATGATGGCCGAGGCATGGTGGGGGTACTTCTGCTTCAGGTGCTCCAGGAAGGCCTCCCTCTTCTTGTCCATGTCTGACGGCTGCATGGCCAGGATCTCTCGGGAGCTCCGGGCTCCGCCTACCGTGTGCCTGCGAGGGACGGTGCGGCTGGCTTTGGCGTCTCCTCGGGACGGGGCCGTCCCATTTGGGGAGGCCTGCCTGCGGCTCAGGTGCTGGACGTCCTCTGGGGAGGTTACCTTCAGGTTGCTTTTGGTTTGCTCTGAGGGGGCAGAGAGAGAAGAGGTCAATACACATGTACTGTACTGATGTTTTGCCATCAACACAGAATGTCAATGTGTGCGTGTATATGTGTTATCATTCCATAGGGTATGCAGAGGGTGTTTCAGGGCAAATCCAGACCGCAAGCCTTGCTAAAGTGAGAGACATTAAGGTTGCAAGCTTTTGCCTAATTACTAATACACTTCGCTTTAACATTCTCCATGTGAGAAAGTGGAGGGAAGGGAAAACTGATGCCATATGCAAAAGGATGTTAATATTTTCTCTAGAAGCACTGCTGAAATAAACATTGTCTGATACACAGTCGGCCCACTTCATTATGTATTCATGCTGTTACATATTTCAGCAATAAATTCACTATTTAATGTGACACACACAATATTGGTGATGAAAACATTAAATCGAAGCAGCTGTTCAGCCCTCTTCCCTTCAAAGGAGCCAGGGATAACCGTCAATATCTGTCTTGGAGAGACACAAATGGAGAGACTTGGAAGCGATATCCAGAGCATCTGTTTACATACCCAGAGTCTTGCAAAATATCCACAGAGAACACAAACTGCCAGTTGCCAATAACTGCAGTGTGTTTAATTAAAAGTATCAAGAGGAAATGTCTTTTCCTATTCTGGATGTTTTTAATATGGCACAACTCTGCTGACATTGAGTAACAGTCTGGAGTCTAGTTTTCCTGCCATACAAGTGTGTGCGTGTTCACAACTTAGCAAGACAGTAAGCATGTGCCTGATTAAAAACAAGCTTCATTTTTAAGTAGGCCAGAGTCACAGTTACCCTGCCATTATCTCATTATTCCCTTTTATGGAATATGAAAATACTGTCTGTGACAAAAAAGTGATGTTGAGGATGAATATTCGATTTTAGGGCAGAATGAGGATAAAGTAAACACAACTCCTTGGGCACATAAACCTCTTTGCACTCTATTATCCTGTCATAAATCAACCAGGGCCTGGGGAATACAACCATAACACATCAATCTGTATACCAGCTACTGTTTGTGACTTAGGGGTTTGCATTGGTGGTGAAAGCTATCCGCATGAGATTCTGTTATGTGTATGTATGTGAAGAGAAGAGAAGAGAAGAGAAGAGAAGAGAAGAGAAGAGAAGAGAAGAGAAGAGAAGAGAAGAGAAGAGAAGAGAAGAGAAGAGAAGAGAAGAGAAGAGAAGAGAAGAGAAGAGAAGAGAATATGGAAGGGAGAAAAGGACAAGAGGAGAGCAGCTGGAGTGTGAAAACACAGGCAAGACCAATAAAGCAGGCTGATCTGCTGCCTTGTTTTCCAGGCAGGCAGGTAGAGCTATAATGTGTACCTTTCAGAGGGTAATGGTGGAAAATAAAGGACTTATTTACTTGGGAGTTCAGCTCCTCCACATTTATATCTCTCTAGGTCAAACAGTTCAGAGAGGATATTTCAAGTGATTTGCCACTATTTTGTGGGTGGTTTAATACAGCTTGTCTTCTCTTCTTTGAAAGCTTGAAAGCATGTAGTGATTCACAGATGAAAAAGGAATTTTTTGTTTTCCTCCTTGAAGATGTGTTGGGACTGAGGCGACGGCAGCTTCACAGATCTGCAAAAACTATGTGTAAAAAAAGCCACATTTTGGAAAAAGCATGCTCAGTAGCAGGAATGATGAGAGAAGTGTCCAATAGTATCATATCTTCCCTTTGTTTTCCTCTGCCCTAAACTTGTCTTATACTACACAATTTCTTCGGAAAGTCAGTCTATACAGTAAGTCAGAGTAATTAGACGAGGAAACAGGAAAGAAATGCATTTCCACTAACGGATCTTTTGCTCAAAGCGCAAATCTGTCTGGATCAGTTAAGCACTGCAAATAGACATAATGTGTCTGAGAACATAGCAAGTAGAGGCCATGGTGGTAGGTCATGAAAGAAGCCCCGTCACCCCAAACCCCCACCCTGCTCAAATTCAGAGCCACAGCACGTCTCATGCACTTCCAAGCCTATTTTTAACTCCCAAACACGGTTTCCCTACTGCAAACTAAATTACACCCAGCAGACAGAAAAGGCAAAAAAAAAAAAACAACAACTCCAAAGGATTTGAATTAATTTGTTGGCAGCATGTCAAAAGCTCATTACCTTCCCCAAGTGAACAATCTTTCTCTTCATCTCCGATTTCTTCTTCCATTGCACTTTTGAGATCAACACACACCGCGACGGTCAAAGAGTGAGGTTGGGAGAATCAGCAGCAACCCCGCTAACTGCTGGCTTTCAAATTCCAGACGTGGCTCACGTGGAAAAGGGGGCTTGAGATAGGCCCTGCCCCGCAGCCCCAGGATAGACTGGTGGGGATTTAGAAAGTCAACTGCATTCCAGCCACTCGCCCTCAGGCTAAAAGCTCTCCTCCGACTATAGAGTGGTCATAAGTGAATGTAAATGTGTGTGTGTGTGTGTGTGTGTGTGTGTGTGTGTGAGAGAGAGATAGGAAGAGAAAGAGCATCGTAAAAGAAGGTACTGACAAAACATATACTGTATATATTCCCTCCTCTTAAAACTGGGCCCTCAGACCAACAGGTGTCAGTCAAACAGCCTGACACATAGAAACACACACAAATACACACACACACACACACACACACACACACACACACACACACTTTACTTACTTACGCACACAGTCTGTTCTTTATCAGGACTGTGTCTGTGAGCTGTCTCTTGTTTAAGCCTCTGTCCCTGCAGAGGGGCCCACTAGACACCAGCATGTATCCAAATGTGTGTCATAACCTACTTTTGAGCTACATCCAAAATGTACTCCGCTTATGGCATGCAGCAAATATGTTAGCCAGTCACATGATCAACCCCACAGAATAAGACAGCGTGAGTCCTGTGGGCACTGTTGTTTCTCATTTGGAATATAACAGGAGAGGCCCGGCATTTTGTCTTTGCTCTTGCTCTGGGGTTTATGAAAAATAACACTGTCCTGTTTGTCTGGAAGTCAGCAAACAACGGTCATCGGCTTCATATGTTGTGCAAACACGTCAGTATGCACATGTCTGTAAGTGTGTGTGTTTTTCCAGGCGCGGGGGGGAAGGCGGCTGCATCTGTGCGTGAGTGCGTTTCTTTGCAGCTGCTGATGTAAGTGGCCCAATCGAAATGTGCAAGAAGAAGGCATTGTGGTTCAACAATTGACATATCTCGACAGGAAAACGTGAGCAGATCAATGCCCTAGTTTGCGGGCCATGTAATTGAAAGTGGTGGGGTGAGCGCATGAACAAACACAATGGAGCAGCTGACGGATAATGTCTAACATATGGAGACAAGTCTGCTTCCACTCACCCGCTCACATACTCAGGCTGTTAGCCACAATAGGCAGACAGTTAGCGGGCCAGCAGACTAGAATCATGTCATTTAGTTATGTTTTTTGGCGGTGTGCGTTTGCTTCATGAATATCACGCTAGGATTTGCAAAGTGTTCCTGTCAGATTAAAGGAGAAATCCACCCGCTGTTATGTATCATCAATCTGTAATGTTCAATGGATTTTATGCATTTATTTTATGATTAAATATTGTAACTTTCTTTTTTGGTGTACCCACTTTCCCTCAACCTGCCTCATCTACTTCTACTTCAGTTAGTTATTTCCTGCATTTCTCAGAATGATTTTCGACAAACCCCAGAGAACGGGCCTGAACTTGTTGCATTCAGCTGTTGGTTATAGGAGACAGCGACAGCAACAGCATAGTAAGAGCAAGACCTTTTCCAGTCAAGAGTCACACCCCTTACTCAAAACATAATGTGGCTGCATTGCATTCTGGTCAATTGAGGCTACTGTCAGTGGAGAGAAATTGATATCTGCAGCTTCTTTGCTGGACTTTATAACAGTGTTAAAGTGTTTTAGGGTGGATTTTTCCTGGCACACTTAAAACAGCTAACCTAGAATATTTGATAATGTCGCAATGGAAATAACATTTGATACAGTGCGAACCCTAGAGCTGATGTGTTAGCAGGGTAAAGACTTGCACTGTACATCCACATTTAATATTCCAGCCTTCTGAGCCTCATGAATTGTCTAGAGTTTTGAAACACTGCCCATTTCCATAGCAACATTATTGAAATTCTAAGGTTGCCATCTTAGCCATACCAAGTAAAATTACCATAATATCTCATGAAGTGCCTTTTCTATCCATTCTAGTTCAGTCACTGTTTCTGTGTGAGTGCGAGATAGAAGAGTTCCATCTTGGCTACGACACATGGATCATCACAACCAAATACAAGTCGGTCTTTGCCAAGTCAAAGTCATAATTAAAGCACAGTAGCTCTTCCAACCCAACAATTAGGTCCTCTGGTCCGAACGACCTGCCTCGCTTCACTTTTACTGTCAACATTCCAGGCCAGGAGTGACCTCCCACTTTCAGAGCGTCACGAGGGACCTGCAAGTGAATTGTGTCTCGCTCCAATAGCTCAAGAATGTCGCTCTCTCTTTCTCAGCTGCCAGTGTTAAGTAAATGATGGTCTTCTCAGTTAAAAGACAACATGCAGCACTTGCCTATGAACACCAAGGTCTTATTAGGGGCAGGGCCTCCTGCTGTCTCCAGTTACTCTCTACTTGTCATTTATTTATGGAGGAATGTATCCCTGCGCACACACTCCCACTCTTCCCTACTATTACTTTCCCATAACTGTGCAGTTAGACACAAAGCCCTGTTGTGTGCAAAAAAACAAGGCCCATGTAGCGATACCCTGAACCCATGAATACCGATACACAGAACAGCACTGGTCCACTGTTGAGTTTCTACGTAACAGTATTTTCATTATGTAAATGTTGGTTATCGGAGTTGAGATATCAGATGTTCTCCCCATGTGGAACTGAGCCTACTGTAAGAAAAGGATTTTATTTAAATGTGATTAGAATAAATTAAGCCTCTTATGCACTGCAATAATATCCATCTTAACAAGCCATTTAGTCTTAACAGCTTCGTTTCCTTATAACAAGTGAAAAAATGCTGCCAAAAAGGTGAAATAATTTAATTACTTTCCGATGCAGTTTAACCTATTTTAAGAGTTTTGTTGAAACAAATGACAATATCCTGAAATAAGATAGATAACTCCACTAGTATCAAGACAGTTTATTCAAGAAATCTCTTAAAACAAACTAATCTGCATTGGAGCCAAGTGAAATTATCTCACCCCATTCACAGATTTTGTCAGTTGTTTTAAGAAAAATACATTTAGGACTCAATACTAGACTGTTAAGATAGATATTTGTATACAATGTGCATACGCATGCGCACTACACTTGGTCATATCTTCCCACTCCTCTGCCTGGTTTCCCTGAATCGTAAAGAACCTTTGTTTTCCTATCAGTCCTCCCATGTCAGACTAAGACCACCTGATTCCATGACCTTCACTTAATCACGTTACTTTCTTCCGCCCATGGCCAGCACTGTAAACAGGCCAATGTGTGAGTGTGTGTGGAGAGGTGACCTGCTCAAAGCCCACAGAGAAACAGGCTGATTTCTACATTGGCTTTTCACTGATTGCTGATTTGAGAGATAAGCTGTTTCCATGCTGGTATCTGACACCAGAAATGTAATGCCCCACAATGCAGCCCGGCCACATTTTTCACACCAAACCGAATATACACACACGTACACACAGACAGTCATGCAACTAATACTCACACACAGGAAATATTTGCCTGCTCGGGGTATCTGTTTCACTGTGTACATGTCGTAAAAACGTTAATAAAAAGCCCAATTTTCTGGCATGTCAACACTTTCAAATTTTGCACACAATACAAGATCATGCCTTTTATGAAAGTCATTTCCCTACAAAGAGAAGGGGAAATTAGAAACCTTTCATAAATAGGAATGATGGGATAAGAAAGCAGGAGGATTTTCACTTCTAGTTTAGCCTAAGGCTCGCTGCCAAAGAAAATCTTGTCCATTTATGAAATCCCCCAATCAGAGAGGCCCTTGTGAATTCTGTAAGATGACCTTTAACCCCTGGTCCTTCCCTCCTATAGGCTGGGGATCAGTGCTGCTTTGTTTTGATTTGAGAGGGACTTTAATTGCTCCATTCAGGGAGTATAACGAGCCGTTAGGATCTTTTTAGTTAACTTTATGCAGCCTTAGCACAGAACTGCTTCCCAGTTTTCAGAGAATTCAGAATAGATCATAGTTTGAGCACTGCTGCTCTTTCAGTTGAGTCTTTAAACCGCCGTGAACTCAATTTGCCTCATGCCGCCTGACCTCTCTCTCTCTCTCTCTCTCTCTCTCTCTCTCTCTCTCACTCTTTCTCTCTGTTTCTCTTCTTCTTCCTCTTCTTCTCTCTTTCTTCTCACTCAAATACCCCCCCAACCTTTTTTTTTTACTCCACTCCCAAGATCTCAAAGCACTTCCTTCCTGCTCTGGGTATGTTGACGTGACCTGTTCATTCAAGAGTGAAGTCCAGAACGTGTGTGTGTGTGTGTGTGTGTGTGTGTCCTGACAGAGGGTTCACCCTTAGCAATGATGTCCATTCAGGGCTCATTAGCAGTGTCACACACCACAGCGGCCCACAGCGCAGTCAACAACTTCTCACCAACTCTCTCTGCCTTCCTCTCTGACTGTCCTCACCATTAAACCGTGCAACTGTTCACTCCAGCAGGAATAAAATAAACGCCACACATGAATTATACATATGAAGTTGACAAATGAAACCTCATTAGTAGCTTTAAAAAGTCACTGGGATTTCAGATTTCTGAAAATGAGTATGCACTCTCCTGAAGTTGGTAATGTAGTGTAACTCTTTTGACTTCATTCCTCAGTATGTGTCTGGACTTCCCTGTATTCTCTCTTTCTCTCCCTCTCCCTCTCTCTCTCTCTCTCTCTCTCACTCTCTCTCTCTCTCCCTGGCTCCCATCCATTCTCACTATCTCTCAGCTAATGAGGCATCTCCCCAGCTGCCGTGTCAGTGTTAATGACCAGTGGTCCTCACCCGGTTAGCTGAGACCACCGCAACATCTGTCTAAACTCACACTTGCAAATATCCAGAGCTCTGTGGTATATACACTGATTATAATACACTTCTCAATTAAGATACAAGTGTGTGTGTGTCTGTGTATTTATGTGTGGGGAGTCAGGTACACAGGCTGGTCCAGACTTTCCGCTCTACTGAAGCCTTATATACAAACCAGGCTGCCAACTTGGATAGGCAGTTGGCCAAAAGATATGAGTTACGGATATGTGCTTTGGTGTGTGTGTGTGTGTGTGTCTCTCTGTGTGTGTGTGTGAGTGTGTGAGCCTTGGGAATAGCAGTGGTGGTGGAGTTTGTTGGTGGGGTGAATGGGTGGGGAGTGTTGTGAAACCAGCTATGGAACAGCAAAGAATTTGACTGCAAAATGTTGTACAGTATAGAGTAAATTCATATCAATCATACAAGACTCCCACATGCCAGTAAGGCGCTTTACTGCAGCTAAATTGAATGAAGCATGGCAAATTGATTTTACTGCTGCTTTACCTCCAAGTGAAAATGCTTGTCTTGAGTGGGTTAGTCTTGTAGATCTTTAACTGTAATGTCCTTCCTATTGAACAGACTGCAATTTCAGTGAAGTTTTACTCCCTCTTTGGCACAGGCAGCGCAATCAAATAAGGCTGATCTACTGTCCTCATAAGAGTAAATAATACTTTAAGCCTGAGTGGGAAACTATTTTGCATGTCCACAAATCACTTTAAAGAATATCAAATGTGTCCTCTCACACAGCACTCATCTTGCCTTCACTGCTCTCTGTTTCTCTTCCCCCCTCTCTCATCCCCTCCCTCCCTCCCTCCCTCCCACCGTCCCCTCCTCTTAATATCCCCTCTTCCTTCTCCTGCCGTTGTTCGACAAACAAAGCAAACAAGTGGAGGGGAGTAGAGAGAGGAGCTGCTGGCAGGGCAGGCCTGTCAGTGCTGATACTTCCCCGAAGACAGCCAGAGGACAACTCAAACAAACAGCTCTGTTTATTGGCCTGCTCCACTCATCAGCACAAACACCATGTCTGTCTGCTACCCCTCCCTGACACACATCAGCACCGGATCAATCCAGATCAACTAACCATCTCCTGCTTTCTCTCTAATAAACAGAGAGAGTAAAAACAACATTCAAGATGCACTGTGTTTTCCCCACACCAGGGGGTGCTGTTTAACACTCTAATGCTCCAAGCATGTTTACAAACTAGCATAATAAAGACTAAGTTAATGAGTGTATGTGTGTGTGAGCATGTGTGTGAGAGAGCGAGAGAAAAAACAAGGACAACACAGTGTGTTTGTGTGCGTTCTTCATCCTGCACAAAGCAATAACCCCTAGAATATTTCCTTTGTTATACATTAACTGAGACACTAAGTGCTGCTTAATGAACCAGTGTGTTTGTCAGCGTGTGTGTGTGTTTGCGTGGACACAAATGCGTGTGTGTGTTTGCCTGTAACGCTCGGCATGCCTGCGGTGTGTACACTTCATTAACTCGTGGTCAGGGGAGGTTTAAGTCAACCCAGCCACCGGGTCACATGTTGGCCGGTCTCCCGTGACAACCGTCTCTGGGCCAACAGTGAGGCTGGTGGCGTCCTGAGGGGAGGGAGGGATGGAGAGATGCCGAGAACAGCTGTAGTTGGGAGTAGGACATTGGGAGTAGGACATCCACCCAGGAGCTAGAGAGGGGGAACTCGCTACCTCTCCTCCCCTGGCTGGGAGACTCATTCCTGGGAACCTGAGTCACTCAGGGCTGAACCCTCCCAAACCTCCAGAGAACAGTTATCCAGCCTGATTTCACTCTCTGGACAAAGGATAAGACCGCACTGGGCTACAAAACATTTCACTGCAGTTTATTTATTCAATGGAAGCATCCAAATTACAATCCCTGCTGCTGAGTGATTGTCATCTGTAAAACAGCCTCGCAAGTATCAAAAATTGAGTCATACATATCACAGCTGGACAGTGAGTTAGAAAACACATTTTTTAGGTTCAAGTTTGGTGCAGATTACTAGATTACAATTCAATATACACCACTGAGACAGTAAGAATCAAATATTACCAAACAAATCCACTCAAGTGTGACTATTCTTACACAGATATTGGAAATCCAAACAATGCACCTAAAACAATTTTCTTCTTCATCAGCCTGTTTAGTCTGTCTGCATGGAACCCCATTAAAAGCCTATGATGTTGCCAGGTTTCTCCTTATGAGGTGGGGCCTGTCTCTGCTGAAGTCTGGCCATGTGATGATAATTTCACTGAGGACATCAGATCTGCCTAGAGACTTTTATCGCAGACTGTCCATCAGCCTGCAGAACGCTGTCAAAGTATTGCAACAGGAATTACATAAAGGGAGAATGTGTAGAATTCTTAGGCTTCTCTCACAAGTGACTGTGTGCTTGTTGATAAGGTATCTCTTATCTTCTCTGCAAGTTTTCTGTGTCAACAAACACAAAGTGGGTATACACGGCCATGCATGTGTGATGCCCGTACACGCACACGTATGTGCACGCACACACACACACACACACACACACACATAAATACTTGCAGACATAAATGCTTGCAGACATAAATGATACAGCTTATTTTGCCTAACACACAAGGGGCTGCACCTGTTCTCCTTATCTGGTGATAATTAGATGGAGTAAGACAAATGTTAGGACAGATGTGGATAGAGACACACTAGAGATATCACAGTAATGTGCCTAAGCAAATTAGAGCAACTTCAATTCCCTATGCTGCTGCAGCAGGCTAACTATTTGCTCAGCCTGCACATTGGTTCCATTTAAATATGCCTTTCAATATGCCTGCTCTCACACAAGTTTATTAAAAAGTGATTGCTCTGCAATTGACTCTCTTCACAGTGATAAGCAGCTTAGGGCCCGGACTTGCCAGCCAGTCAATCATGTGTTCCTCACTTTTTCCTCTGCACTGCGCATCTCTTCCTCTCTCTTTTTGCTGCATGCTACCACAGAGTTAGCAGCGTACAGACATCATTTGCAATCCAAAGCTTATTACTAACCAACAGCTCAGGAATGCAATGGGCATAAAATCAAATCAACATTTTTCATACAGTAAGTTAATTGTAAGACATTAACGTACAGTAGGTTGAGGATCACAGTGTAGTATTTTAGATGTACTGCCCAAACAGCATAAAACCACTCAGATGGGATGAATTCTCCAAGTAGACAAAGCCAAGTGTCTACATCTGTGTGTGTAAGTGTGAGTGTGAGTGTGTAAGAGAGAGAGCTGTTAAAGCTGAATAGTTCCATAAGGTCTAGCTTTGGTGAGGTGAGTGCTGCTGGAGCTGATAAGTGATGCAGGTGGTGGAGGGATGTGAAATAGGCCTTGTGGTAGGGGAGCCACTCCGAGAGCCCAAAGAACACTAGTGCCTCTGTCCCACACTTTATCTGTGAAACCTGCTGTGTGCTGTCTGTGTGTGTGTCTACGTCTGTGTGTCTGTGTGTGTGGGTGGATTGTATCCAAGCTTAGGCTGTA
Source organism: Centroberyx affinis (assembly GCF_046629955.1). Classification (NCBI taxonomy): domain Eukaryota; kingdom Metazoa; phylum Chordata; class Actinopteri; order Beryciformes; family Berycidae; genus Centroberyx; species Centroberyx affinis. The sequence continues at coordinate 369,293 of NW_027279100.1, forward strand.
TAGAGTAGAAGGGGGTGGGGAGCCTGCCCCACTGTAGTGGGAGAGACTGGGAGGGTGGTGAATGTGCACCAGCCTGGCCAGACTATTCAAACACAGAGGAGGAAATGCCTTTATGTATAAAGTGTGCATAAACAGGAGTGCTGAACTGAAATACGTGCATTCTTTTCCTGAACTGCTTCGTGTAAAAAAAAAAAAACAGGGCAGTGGTGTTTTTTCAGCTGCAACGGGAAACTTAAAAATCTGTAGTCATTCACTTTAAAAACTTGTAAAAGTTAGGGACACGTAAATATTTTCAAGAATCGGAAGAGGAGATTTCTTGGCAGAATCAGAAATTCAGGTGAGCACCTCAGAGGAGGTGGCAAGAAAAGAAGAATAGAAAACTCAAGCTTCATAGTGTGGTAGCAGCAAAGGAAATGTTGCAGCTTTCCCAGGGGGGAAGGAGAAAAAGTGAGTGCCTACAAAGTTTAATAGTTTCACCACAGTGGGGCCAGAATGCACAGCCAGGCAGGGATTAGGTCATGTGGTGTATGGATGGGAGTGGAGTTTCTCAGTGGGCACAATGCTAACTGCACAGCAGGGCCAGTGATTGATTTTACTCTCTGTCGATGAAATAGTTACCCCTAGTGCTATTGGCCTCTTTTACACTAACCTGGTTTTCTGCAACAGTTGTGAAGAAATTTGTATTTTCAGCCTAATTCAACACCAGAAATAGCATAATAAAGTGTTTGACTCCTCCTCCTTGCAGTGCAGCAATCTAATTTTCCTGCCCTTAACTATAAAAATCAGCTTGTTCAAAGGTAGGCCATGAGAAGCCCTTTTCTCTAATTATGGAGGCATCCAGATTCACAACTCCTTATGTGGGTATACAGGAAAAGGTCAATGTCAGTTTGCCATTTTTATTGCCATCTTTTAGAAAGTATAGATATGAAACAGCAAAAAGACAAGGTGAGATATTATCAAGCTCTCACATAACATACTCTGGACCTGACTAATCAGCACAAACAGCATTTAAACAGTTTCAGCAGGGTGGCCTAGTGGTTAGAGAAACTGTCCTGCAACTGAAAAGTCACAGGTTCAATTCCTGCAATAGCCAATCGGTCCATTAACAGCCATGTGAAGCAAGGCAGTGAATATCTACCTGCTCATAGTTAGTTACTCTGGATAATAGCTTCATTTACAGTAAATGCCTAAAATAGAGGAATTTAGTCAAAGTTAGTTCAGCATAAAGGTTGTTCACTATTCAAAGTGAACTGAAGATGCGGTGTACTGCTGTGTGAGGTGCAGAGTGATGAAATCGGCCGATGCGTCTGTCCTCAAAGACAGCGGTCAAAACAGATTGGAAGTGTCTCACTGGCATGGCTTCCCTGGCTTGAAATGGATGCCCAGCGCTGGAAAACTCATACCAAACAAGGTAAAGCAGAGAGTGGCCTATTCATGTGGACAGCCACAAAGCAGTTCCTTCATGTGTTATTAAGTTAGCTAAATGCTAATCCCCTTAGGGCCATATTTACACCGCACTCTCCTCTGTGGGAGAGTCAGCTTCGGTTACTCTTTGTTCTATGGCAGAGGAAGGGAAGGGGTCTGAAATATATTTGTTTAAACACGAGACTAAAAATAACCTCAGCAAAAAAAAAAAAAAACACAAAGGTCCCTGATTTTGGAGGAGGAAAAGGCATTTTCAAAGAGATTGTACTATTCCAGCCTCCGGAGCTGGCCAGATCCTACCAGCCACCGAGTATTCTGATTGGCTGTCGATGACATCATCCCCAGGGCCAGCCCCCTCCCAGCTCGACGATGTCATCAGTGCTGAAGTATCTCAGTGATGTAATGTAGGGAGGGCCATGACAAACACTGAAGCAGCACCCTCTTCTTTCTTCCCCTGTCTTCCTCTCTTTTCTTTTCCCATTCCTCTCTCCATCATTTCATCCTCCTCCTACCCTTTCTTCTCTCCCTCTGTCTCCAGATAAAAATCCTTTCCCACCTGTTTATTAGTCCTCAAATACAGGGCACAGAGATGCGCAGTTAAAGCCCACAGCTATGTAGAGCTTCTAAAAAGATGAAGACAAATTACAAAAAAAGAACATTTAGATTTCCTAATCCAGTCTGTGTCCTGGAGCCCCAATTTCCCTTTTTCTCACAAGGTGCGAACGAAAGCATGGAAACCATGGTGACCATGCTGTCATTAAAATTTAGTTTCAACTGCACAGGAGACAGAGAACAGCCACTATACCACACAGACACACACACACACATAGAATTTGATGGGATAGCTTCCACCACCAATGAAACCCCCAAGTCACCAAAAGTAGCACAGCATAATTACATGGAGTACACACAAATGTGTAGAGAGGCGCATTATGTGTCCAACCTCTGACTGTTACGTCAGCTTGCACCCATTTGATTTATTCAGACCATTTCATCTTTTTTGGCTGGGCATCCATATCTGTTTTTTAATCACAATTTGGGAGTGTGTGTGTGTGTGTGTGTGTGTGTGTGTGTGTGTGTGTGTGTGTGTGTGTGTGTGTGTATGTATGTGTCCTGGGCAAACATCCAGAGCTCAAGCGGATTAGTGAGGGGACTCTGTCCTGATCAAAGCAGCACAGAATCCAGCTTACTGGGCCATACTGTATAATACATAACCCCATGGTAATGATACTGTACATAGTGCAAACCCACAGCCCGTCAACTGTAGTGTAGCACTGCATATTGACATTAACAGTGAACAACACTCAATATAAGATTCCCTCTATGATATAGTCTAGGGCAAAACTCTGTTTGAGGGAAAAACTCCTCTCCCAAAGCCAGAAATCAGAGAGCAAACACTCACTTCTGCTGTCAACAGGTGTCAAGTCTGCAGCTGCTCCATAGAAAATGTATTGGTTGTTAATAGTCCAAAGAGAATGTATGGGTTGTTACTGGAAGAGCACCAGGGAGAGTTTTCCCCAGGTGATATAGATACATTTTCTGGTTCTGAATTGACACCAACACAAGAATAAATCAAGCTCAATACAACAGAATAAGCAAAAATAAAAAAAAAATTCTGTCTGTGCACAAAGTCAGTCTTATTCAATACCAGTTGATAACAAGCAATACTAATGTATATTCTAGATTTCCACATTAAGAATTAGTTTCCTAAAGGTCCAAAGCTGGTATATCGACTTCCATTTCTGCTGATTCACACCTCGCTGCACGTCTGAAACTTAACTTCAGTGTTCTGTCACGATTACCGGTTGGCTCTAATTGGGGCCCGTTGATACCAAGCAAGACATGCATTATGGATGCACTCCCAGTAAATTTAGATTGAGGGAGTCGCTGTAATTAAGTCATACTGGAGCTCCACAGAGAGTCCTCCATCAAAATGTCTGAGCTTGACTGAGAGACCAATCGGGATGTGTTGGAGTCTAATAATAGAGGCTCCCTCGACCGTGGCTGGGATCTGTCAGACTGACAGATATTGAGCAGCTTTTGGTTAATCCAGAGTTCACAGGAAACTGTAACAGAGGGTAATATGAATTGATATCTTAATTCGTGAACAAGCAATGTAAGGCACATTCCTCCTTTTGAGAGTCTCGATGTTTGATTGGCAGCCGGCCGGTCGGACACACAACACGCCACATTTCAATACAGCTGCGCCTGCACACGCATGCAGATAGCTCCGATACAGCACCCCGTTCCTTCCCCTGGGTTCATTATGTACGTAGTGAGATGGTTATTTGCGATGCCTCTGTGGCTAACCGCCATCATCCACCACCTAATGGCTTTAGCATGTGTCTGGCAGCCCGGTGGCTCCAGCAGTCTCAGATGTAGGGGAGCTGAAATGAAGCAGGGCATTGTTGTGCTGCCGCCGGGGAGGATACACACTCTCGTGGAAGGAAACCCAGACGGGAAGGAAACTTCGAAAACAAAGTCCTAAGAAAAGGTGATAAGGGGCACAAGGGACGGAACTGTGTGTGTTGGTGTGTGTGTATGTGTGTCGCCCTCCGACTGCTTGTGTCTTTAAGGGGCTGTTTCCCTTCTTCCTGCCATTATAAACACCAACGGAAAGGTTCAGAACGTCGTGGAATATTCTGTGGCTTTGAATATTAAGGTGCAAGCACAGTGGGATATCTGAAGGGCATGGAAAATCCAAGTAAACCAATCACTGGCCATAGCTTTTACAGGATTCTTTCACCATTGTGTGGGAACTGTAAAGACAGACTGACAAACCTTATAACTGCCTCGTAACACAGATATGATACGTAAAGATTTAAGGGTTTAAATAATATATAAAGTTTCCCAACACATCCTGTGACTTTGTCATAAGGAGCTCAAAAGCTAAAAAAAAATCACAAAACTATGATCACTATTAGCCAATCTGGAAAGGAAAATATAGCCAGAGCAAAGACCTCACAATCTTCAGCCATAACGATCTCTAAAATATTACTAAAATATATTCACACAGTGGACAGATTTAGCTTTTATCAACACTGGCAATACAACGGAAAGCCATTCAGGATTTTGAGGGGAAATGGAAAGGCAAAAGACATTCTCCAACATTGAAAATGTCAGGTTTTACAAGATGGCTTTCATTACTCTGAGCGGAGCCTTGGGTAGAACAGCTCACTGGCACAGGAGTGCAGTCTGGGCCGGAAGATCTGGAGGTAAAACCGTTGAAAACCTCCAGTCATTAGTAAGAGAAAGGGTTCTTATTCAGAGAGTTATTTGTGATGGAGGTGTGGACGAGAATGGAGATGAAATTTGCTACGGAACTACTATTACTTCCACTGTTCATTCACATAACTTCACTGCCAATAATGTTATATCCACTGAATCATCATGTATGACTAAATCTACGTCCTCGGCTGCAGCAGGAAGGATTCCAAGTTAAGAAGTGTCACGTGTATAATCATATTACCACTTAAACACAGTCCTCACATCATACTAGACTTGATTCTGTGCCCTCACACACCAATACACTACACCAAAAATAACAACTCCCTCTCTCTCTTTCTCCTTGCATCAACCTCTCGGTAAATCTGTGGTTATATTTACCTTGAAATGGTTTTATTGGAAACTCATTACACTGCTCTCCCGGGATGTCGTCCAGTATTTACACGGTCCTGTCTATTTATCAGTCAGAGCAGGAAGGAGCTCTCAAAACAGACCAAACAGACCATGTAGAGACAGAAGGCAGGTTTCCTCAAAGCTTCCTATGCAGCTCCACAGCTCAAGGTAGCTGGAGCACCTAGAATAGCCCGGCTTAACAAAAACATCCTGTGTATCTCAGGCTTTGCAGAATATTTCCAGAAATAGGAGTTTCGAAAACTTGACTGCGGCTAAATGTGAGTGTGATACTGAATTCGTCAGGCAGAGGGGTAATTACAAAATCACACAGCGATAATGACTCATTAGCAGGCGGTCACTACGGACGATGGAGAACACACATAAAATGCCAACATCTGAAGAAAAAGGACAAGCCATAGGAAGTTGTTAAACAGGGCTCAGGACAGAACGCTCATCCATATTTATTGGGATTATCCAGCTTTAACACTCAAATTCGGACTCTTCTTAATTAACGACTCTTTATAAGGACAGAGCAACCCAGAGCTTCCAGAGTTGGATGGAGAATGACGAAAGCAAATGGCGTTCCAATTATACAGGCTTGACACATAAGGGCGCCTCCAGATATTAGCATTTGGAGCTTGTCAATTAAAGCCAAATTATCATTATCAGTGCAAGGAACTTTCATCGTCCCGCTGACATAAGCCTGGCCTCGTCACACCAACCAACCACACTGGATATTATTCATCATCCTCACACTCTCATCCGGTCTCTTGCTTCAGGACCGACTATTTTCTCAGATAGTGGGCGGAGATGGCTGTAGATTGATGGACAAAACAAAGTTCCACGCGTCCATGCAACTCATGTTTATGTGTGCAGAAAGCATGTCCCACATCTGAACAAACAGCTCCGTGTGTACTTTCTTGTGTGTAGTAGGAGGTGCCATGTTAAACTAAATGCCTAAGGGAGAGGACGGACAGGAGGGGGGGGAATGATGTTTACACTGGGAGAAAAGAAATGGAGGGGGTTAACAGCGGCTGAAGAGCAGTGTCTATGTGCTTGTGTTTCTCCCTCCTCCGTCTGGGCCTGTGTGTGGGTGGGGAACATTTGTCTTACCCCCCCTCCTCCTCACTGCCAAAGAAAAGGGAGATGGTCAAACAAATGACTTCAGTGACTGGGTGGAGCTGCTGAAGTATGTGGAGCCCATAAATGTCTTTGGGGTGTAAATAGTGAGGAAGAAGAAGAGATATTGGCTCTTTTTCCTTTTGTGTCTTCTAAGCTGAGTAGGTCTTGGAACATGTTGCAATAAAAAAAGATCCCATATTTCCTGAATAAAGAAATATATATGACCAATTACCAGATGTTTTATAGTAGTCCCATGAGGTCCGCCCATTTGTTGGTTAACCCATGGTGAATTTCCTGAATGGAGATTTGCTCTCTGCAGAGAGGCCTACAAAGAAAAAAAACTAATTTCATGTCTTGGCAAATTTTCCGTCAGCTCCACCAGCATCCACGTCATGATAGGAAGCATGATTTTCCTCTATGGATAATCCCTGTCACAGCCAAGCCTACAGTGCGGACTCCGGCAAATACTGAGCTCTGAGCCTCCGGGATCGCCCAACAGCACGACGACAAAAGACTAGGACACCAGAGAAACTGGAGCGTCCTTCCCATACCACTCCTGTTTCCTCTATGTGCCTCTTATTTAACAGAGAACTCCAAACCGCAGTGCATTCCTATTAAAAAGGCATTTTTTGCATCTTAAGATTTGTACTTGTGGCCAAACTTGTTCAGTATGAGAATTTTAACTGTGGGAGCCTCTTTTCCTCTTTACATTTTTTCCTGTGGTAAAAAAAAAAAGAAAATCATTCCATTCCCAGACCAATTATGAATATCAAATAAAAAGGGCATGGGAAAAAAGGAAAAACGGAGAGGACTGACACTAATGAATCATTATTAGTTGAACTACGAATCACTGCCTTATTAAGCCATTTTCTGCTGGTCTGTCACTTTTCCCGGCACAAGTCATTAAAATGTTGCCATTAGCGGCTGACAGAAAGTTATTTCATCTGCATCCAAGAGGAACGTAAAAAGTCTATTTGTGAAATGGAAATGGCTTATCTTCTGCTCCTTTTTAAGAGCGGCGAGATAAGGTGTTCATTTACGTTGAGGTTGAAAATTTGGCCCCTTTGGCTAAAAGAGAATGCTTTTCCACCTTCATTCCAGAAATAAAAGATTTTCAGAAAGTGTCTTCATCTGTTCCTCTGAAAATTATTTGGTTCAAAATGAGGTCAATGTACAATGGGTAGTTGATTAATGTGGAGGAGATTTTGTCTGATTATCCCTTCCTATCATCCCCACCTCTATTAGACTCAAGTTGTTTTGGCCATGAGGACAGCTTCCAGTCTGAGCAGCTGACAAGATGGAATTGACCAAAAATCTCCCTAGAGGATGAGATCAATTATTCACAACTAATTGAGAGATTCAGACTGCTGTAGCCAAGAAGGTAAAATTTTCAATATGTTATTTGCATAAAGGTTATGTAAAGCAGTGGACTCTCAAACTGACATATGGACAGAAAACCAGCATAGAAGACTTCACTGTCCCTAAACATTGTGAGGTGACCCAGGCAGGATTTATCATAAAATACAACATAAAGTGATTGGACCTGGTGGGACCAAGAAATTCAGTATTTGTTTTGCTTGTTCCAAAATGTATGTTCATAGCTCTCTCTCTCTCTCTCTCTCTCTCTCTCTCTTCCCCATTTATCTCTCTCTATATCTATTTATGTTTTCACACACACAATCACACACACACAGACACAATCACACACACACAGACACAATCACACACACACACACACACACACACACACACACACACACACACACACGTACACCTTGGGGAGCTTCATCAAGGGGAGCATTTCATCATATCCAAAACTCAACCCACCAATAGGACCTGAAATGAAAGGTCTTGTAATGAGGTTTGATCAAACCCTGAAGCTCAATGAGACGTGACATGACTTGGTTCAGGGCCAAATGAGGGATGACACTGCAGACAGCTTGGTGGAGAAACACCTGTTCAGGCCTCTTCCTTCCCCTGCCTCAGTACTACTCGGCCACATGCCATGGTCCAGGTGTGTTTCCACTGAGTTCAATGTCCCGTGGCAGCCATCAAACTCCACAGCCCCAGATCTGCATCAGCTAATACATATGGCCCAGGTTAGTGCTTGATCTCCAGCACAGATCCAGACACGGCCTGTTGTGTCTGGATACTGATGCAACTGAGCGGTCCAGCCAGGTAATCAAGTGGTCAAGACGTAACCTAAGTGTCTCATAATGATAACAGGCATATGGAGGCATATGGTCAGGCGCTACTGTGCGCCTTTGCTTGTAAAAACACTGCCAAAATCACTGCACCTCATATGCTAGCACTTAGACAAATAGCTTGGCTGAATTGAACTGGCAGCGAAGGCATTGCCTTACAGTTAATAACAGTTTCCTCTGCTCTTTTGAGAAATTGACATGTTGCAACATCAGCAAAGAGTTAAGCATGGAGGAAACTTGTGAGACACAGTCTAACTCTGTCAAAGTGCTGGGATGAGTGATGAAGGATGAGGTTTGGGGGCTCTGGAAGGGGTGCGAGGGTGCAAGCCCATCCGTCTTTCTGACGAGGCACTCCTTTCCGATCTGCTTACCTACCCACCCAGCGGGGGAACTGAAGTTGATATACTCGTCGCTGAAAGAGACACAACAAATCACTCCCTTCACTGAACGTCTGAGTGTTAAAACCAAGGGTTGCAGAAACTAAAGACTTGCATTACTCCAGAATAAAATATCAAAAACTCCTGCTATTCAGGCAAAAAAGTCTTTGATTTCTGCCAGGCTCCCTTAATGTTACATTGACATTCTGTGGCTAAAGAAAGTGGAAAACCAAGGACCAAGGAAATACATTTTTTGAAAAGTTTTGCTGATATGTTGATTTTGCTAATCAGTTATTTTATTTATCTGATGTGTTGCCTCCAGATTGATGATTTTATGGTGATAAATAGACATATGAAACCAAATCTGATGTTAAGTGAGATTCAAATCAAACATTTATGTGTGAATAGCTGTGAAATTAACTTTGATTTTTCCATACGCGTATGCTTCGGCAGGCCGACCTTCTCCAGATGCAAATCTACTTAACAGCGGAAAAACTCAGAGCAATTCCAAGGGTATCAGAAAGCTCCAGACAGGAAAATAGGCAATGCTTGTTAAAACATGGCAAAACACTTGTAATTTTACACTAGTTGCAGTATGTCAAACAGTAAAATTAACCCCTTGAGATGGGCATATCTATCAGACCTCAAGATAGTTCACCATTTACCACACCGTTAACAGATGAATGTGACATTGGAGTACCACAGTGTCTTTGAAGTTGCACAGTGACACTGATGTTCACTTTGAGAGGAGGAATGCAGCATCTCCCCGGTGGGAAAATTCAGCAATCCATTTGATCCAGAGAGTAAACATCACCATACATGGCCAAACCTAAGATAAATCTGATCCACTATCAGCTGCTACTATCTTCCGAAGATGCCATTTCCCTGCGATCTAGAAAGGGAGATGAGATTCAGAGGTAGCAAAGAGATAGACAATAAAGAAAAGTTCTGTATAAAGATTGAATCTGAGATGATTTATCTAAAGGGTGAGAGAAGAGTGATGGTTTGCATGAGGACTGTGCACTGTTAAAGCAACCGTGATGCAATGGCTCTCAATGTTTTGTAAGTTCAGCCTCTCACGGTCTGACCCTCACCACTCTTATTCCCCATCAGCTTAATTAGACACAGCCACACACACATTAGATGGTCCCCTTTCGCTTCACGCACTGAATGGCTGGCTGCAGTTCAAGGCACCACAAAAAAAACAGCTATGCACAACAAGCAGCTTTCAGAGCCAGGGAAAACCATCAGCAAACAGCAAACACATTAACAACACTGTACTGAATGGCATTCACAAACCATCTGGAATTCAGATGATACTGCAAGCAATAATAACAACAAAAACACTTCTCAAGTCATCCAAAGCTGTTAACATATTCAGTATGCTTTAGAATACAGAAATTCTAATCCATGTATGAAAGAGACAGAGAAAAAATGTGTGTTGTGTGGAAATGTGCTCCCCGTGTGTGAGAGTACTACCATGTGTATGACTGAGCATCTGTGCATTTATGTGCTCATGTGTGCGTGAGAGAGAACGTTTGTGTGCATGTGTGTGTGTGTGTGTGTGTGTAAGTGTATATATCAACATGTAGAGACACGGCTACTCACCCTTCCTCTGTGGTTATCTGTCACACGGTATGTCCTGGTAGAAAAGCCAAAGTCTTGAACACACACACACACACACACACACACACTCAAACAGAGTGACACTAACTACCACACCGTCGCAGCCCCAAAACTTTTTCCTCTCTCCCGGCAGCTCTGCACACTTCCACTGCTCCCCCTCCCTCCTTCCCTCTCTCTCTCTCTCTCTCTCTCTCTCTCTCTCTCTGTCTCTCTCCCTCCCTCTCTTGCTTCAGCACTTCCTGGGCTGCTGTTTATGCTAGCTCCAATCAGGCCATCCAAGAAACGGAGGCTGCCCCCCCCCACACACACACACACCCCCCACACTACTCTCCTTCAGCCAACAGCCATTGTTCAGCGCGGGCTTGTCACATGTGGGCGTTTGTGTGCCTGTGTGTGTGCATGTGCGTCTGTGTGTGTGTTCCCTCTTGACTAAGGTTTTTTAACCTCTTGGCACTATCCAAACTCTGGCTCTCCTCAATAGAAAATCAGGAGAGAAGGGGAGAGGAAGAGGACAGAAAGTGGAGGGGAGAGAGATGAAGGGAAAGGATGGGAGAGGGGCTGGTTGGCTAAAGAAAAACACGTGGAGGGGGCTTCCTGCTGGCTTGTCTTACTGAGACAGATACACTTTTTCAGACGCGAGGAAAGGGGGGCAGCAGCATTAAGTAAGGGCTGGGGGTGTGTCTGGAACTTTCTCTCCAAATCCAACAGTTTGTTGTTACAAACCGCAATGAGGCTCAGCCCATCCAAACCCCCAGAGAGCCTCATGGCTCTGTCTCCAAAACAAGGCGCCTTCCCCATAGTCTGCCAAACGTTTTCACCACCGATACCTCAATCCCCCCCTCAACCACCCCCCAACCCCCTCCCCCCTCGCTATCCCAAAGCCCCAACCTCTAATTCCCCCAAACCAGCCTAGCCCCAGTCCAGCTCTTCTTCTGGCTGGAAAAAAAAAAAAGGGTGGAGGTGTGATGTGGGGGGTGGGGAGGTGAGAGGTGAGAGGTGAAGTGTGGGAGGAGACAGGTTGACAGCAGCACACAGGGCTTTTGTTGGTGTTGTTATCGGCTCCATCGTCTCGTGACGGGGGGACACCTATGGGGGTTGTGGCCGTCGTTTGGAGCTGGAAGAGGTCAGACCGAACTTAGAGACACTGGTAGCTGGTATAACTCAAAACATGTGTTGTAACCGGCCTCACCTTGAACACTGTAGATGTTTTCCAAGACAAAGCTTTTGGAAACAAATAACATGTTCAGGTTTGAGGTTTACATCTTCTCAGTATATGTTGCAGTGAGTACAGAGGCTGAAATGCGGTTTAACAATTGAGACCAAACTTGATATGAACAAACTAAACCTCTCTCGTCTCCTTTCCTGTCCCCTCTATTCCTCTCCTCTCCTCTCCTCTCCTCTCCTCTCCTCTCCTCTCCTCTCCTCTCCTCTCTTCTCCTTTCCTCTACTCTGAATACAAGTCATTCAGTCAGTCAGTCAAGCCACACAGGCGGATTGGGGTGCCTCCATGCCAGGTTGGATTCTGGAAACATTCATCTTGTTGTTTAGTCTGGGCACCATGTGTTGGAGCGGGGAGGCTGCTCTCCTCGACAGACCACTTTTCTTTCACTCACACACGCACACACTCACACACAAGCATGAGAAAACCCACATTGACAGACGTGACTGTGTACATTCAGCATGCATCCACACACACACACACACACATACACACACACACACACACACTAAGAGAGGCAGGATTGTATGGTGGAAGACTGGTACATTGTTTGGGGGCCCAGTTACACAAAACAACGAAAACTTCAAAGCAGCAGTTACTACAAAACAGCAGATGATATGCCTCTGACATGAAAAGAGAAAATGTGCTCTGTCACTCCCGCTGTGTCTCAGGTGTGCCGGCATGGAGACTTGGTGTATCAGCGTCCCTCTCCTCTGCTGCTAACACACAACAAAGAGTGTGGGTTGCATGAGGTGGGTTGCGGTAGGGGGAGGGGGTTGCGTGAAGAAAGGCAAAACCACATTGAGAAATTGTCGAGTCTCAGATGTTGACTTGGAGCAAAGAGTGATTTATGGCGCAAACAACAGAAGCGAGGCGCGATGAATTGCACACAAGTGTATGTGTGTGTATGTGTCAGCCTGCATGTGCATGTGAGCATGCACTTGGATACGTTTTGGTGCTCATGATGCCATGTGAAAGAGGAAATGCCTTGACATCACTTTGTCCCCCCAACAAACACAATAAGCGGGGCCCACTTTGACTAATCCCTTGCAGCTAAATCCCTCCACTGCTGAAAGGAGCCCAAACAAATGGAGAGGAGAGACATAATAAATCAAAACATTTTGGATTTAACAGTGACAGAGCAGGTGAGGATTACACCTGAAGCTATTCAGTTTGGTGCCGAAGCCTTTGCCAGTCTGCTATTGAGGAAAAGATTCTGCAGTCACCCACTGAATGAGCCACCTGCTTGTCTTGGAGGAGACTGAATTAGACTGTGACTGTATAATATGACTTGAGTAAAGAGAGTAAAATGGCAGTCAGTATGTTTTCACCGACTACCACACAGGCCAGCAGACTCCAAGAGGAATTTTTTTAGTCAGAGGAAAAACAGTGCCAGGCTTAATAGTGAAGTTTGGTAAAGATGAAGAAAAAAAGATATATTGACACAAGTTTTAAACAGAAATTATACAAATGAAAAACTGGATGAGCTGTGGAGACACTTTTGTGACACAATTGTCAGTTTTCCCTTCATCATAGTAGACTGGGAAAACATGTGAAGTGATGATCACAACACCTGCAAAATATTTAGTGTGCCTTTTGGCTATGCCATAAGGATGTCAGAGTTTGTCACTTATTCACTCAAAGAAGCATTTGATGCTATGAGATACTAGAATGGTAAAGATAGTTAAAATAATTTCTATAACCTTTATCACAGAATATAGGATGCTTTAACCAGTTATTATTGTAGTTGATGTTCTGGATACATATTTTGTATTGCTGCAAAGCTGCCTGATGTCAGTATACTATGAATCAAATCTACCTGATTGTTTCAGTCCATGTTAAATCCAATTCTTATACTCAGTATGTGGAGTCAGGTCACTAAGCTCCTGCTTTGTCGGCTATACCTGCATGTTATCCCAACGCACTGCCACCATTTTGTGACTCTTTTATGTGTGCTTATAAACTACAATAAACAAAAATAAAACTTAACTATAGGTTTGACAGTTAAGGGCATTGCTGCAGAGCTGTTTTCAGTTCAATACCCAGCACCTCAGAGTCAGTGTCTTGCTGGATCACATTAGGTTTGGGTTGGAGGGCATCAAACTGATACAGAGTGCAAAACTGTTTCCTGAGAGGCGCCAAAGGCCTTGGCTCCCATCCACCCAGATCCCACTCTAGCTCCTGGACCAAGCTGCCTTTTACATATATTTAGCCTCAAATCATCCAAAGCCCCAGTGAGCCGCTGCTCTCTATTTTAAAGTCAGTCTCATAATCCCACATGGGGAAAGGCTGGGGAGTTTAGCTAGTGGCAACAGCGGAGCCACTGGACTAGCATGATCTGAGTCAGCGTCAAATATTCCAGAAGTGCATGAGGAGAGATCTTACTGAAGTTCTGAATTAATGACTCTGCCAATTTGAGAACTGTCTGAAGATTATAACCATGCTTATATTATACAAATACTATCCATACAGCACAGCACTGAGTATCACAACCTGCATTCAACCCTTCACAAACACATCTAAGTCGGTAGAAAGATATAACAGCCCATGCTCATAAGTAGCAGCCTGGTGAATCTGCCTGCCGCCACGGATTTCTGGGGAGGAGAATTTAAACAGCTATTGATTAAATAAATTAATAAGAGCCTGGAGTAATGAGAATGTGAAGTGAGAGGTGTGAGATCAGGCCCGGGCTAGTGAAGCGAATGTGGCACTATGAGGCCAGTCTGACTGTCCTGTAGCCCTCTGCAGCAGCGACAGAGAGGAACAATGAGACAAGCAGCACGCAACCTCACCCGGAGAACACAGTACAGAGGGTCAGAGGGGTCACATGACTCTGTTTCTGTCCGTCTGACTGTCTGCGTCTCCGTCTCTGTGTGGGCACACACACATACAAGTGGCAGCATCCGTGAAGATGACTTTGGACAGATTGCGTTCCGGAGATAATGTGAGTGTGTTATTTAACGCTGATGAGTGGCCACAGTCAGTCAGTCTCCCAGTCAGTCGGTCTCAGAAAAGAAAAGCCGGGGACAGGAGAGTCAAGGATCGGTCAACAAAACCATCACAGCTTAACAAAGCAGAGGCTGAGTGCCAGGCGGCTATGTCAGACCCAGCTAGGCGGCAGAAGCCTTAAGGTTTGAAAAGCGGGCTTGTGATCGGAAGATCGCAGGTTAGAAACTCAGACTGAACAGACAAATGTCAGTGAGGAACGTGAATGAGAAACGGGCTTCCCTCCCTCAACAGCTACTGTCAGGTTGCCCTTGAGTAAAGCTGTCAGTATACTTGCCGCAGAAACAAAATCACAGTGCAAACAAAAGGACACATTTGCAGAGAAATTGCCGTCGCACTGCATCGCCTTCGGACGCCGCTGTGTGCTGGACGAACTAGTTGAATTCTTCACAACCCAGCCTCCATTGCGTGACCGTGTGCAATTAATTTACATGATTGGTTGTGTTGCATTGTGGGAATGTGCCTACATTTCCGTTTCTGGTTGATTGCCTCTGTTTACATGAAAATATGTCTGTCATGTGCCATTTAACAAACTATACAAAGTGGCAGCGGGTATACACACATGCGTATACATGCTTGACACGTGGTTCACCTTCAAAAGTATACAGCAGCTTTAAGGCACTTAAACGCCACTTGTTCCAGTGGAGCTGCTCAGTGGCCAACAGGAGAAGACAGCGGTGCTACTGGGCAGCTCTCGGGTGTGAATGAATGTACCTGTAATGCCTGGTACATGCTTTCTGTGTGGCTAGACACACGCAAGCTCCATGTAAATGCAGACATGCCATCCGCATACTTCAGCATTCATGCTTTTCACGCTTCTCATGACGACCACACGTCTGATAACTCCAGCACTTTAGTGGTGCTGCAGGAAAATGTAGCTCTCCACACCCCCAAACAAGTAAAACCCCACTGCAATCTGTATGTGGTTCCAGTTCCTCTTTATTCGGCCAATCCTGAACAGAGGCACGTTTGCGTCCGTGTTGTTTCAGGTTCCCAGTTTCATGCGGCCAGTTGTTTTGGCCACAATTATGTAATTTTGACAGTGCGTTTCCGCATGCGTTTCCATGTGAAGCATGAACCAACGAGTCATGTGAGGCGTGGTGGTGCTGAGAAAGACCATGCATGTTCACTCAACTTTTCCTGGATAGCTATAGCAACAGAAAGAGTCAATGTCCTCTTGTCTTGCACTCTCATCACATTCACAGGAAGTTTTATTTTGGTTTGAGAGTCTGTATTGATGCTGATCACATCGTACTGCCCATGGTCCAATAAGCTCCAACTCAGGAAAGACAGCACGGATACGGCAGAACATTGTCTAGTCACTGAACATCAGAATCTAAACCGGAGTGACTGTTAGCCTGCCAGGAGGCGAGGGAAGTAGAGAGATACATACAACGGTTACAGGAAGAGAGGGGTAGAAGATAGGAGTGGAAGAGAAGAAGATAGGAAGAGACAGAGAAACAGAAATGAAATGAGGAATATAGGTAAGAAAGAGAGAGGAGAGGAACGTGAATTCCAGGAGCAAATGACAAAAGTGAGAGAGGGAGAGAGAGAGAGAGAGAGAGGGGGAGAGAGAGAGAGGGGGGGGGGGGGGGGGCAGAAATGCTAGGCCACCAGCTGGTTTGGGCAGTGATCCTGTCAGACAAGCCTCCTCTCCTCTCCCACCTGGGTCCACATCTGTCCATCTCTTTCTCACCCTCTCTTACCCTCCCTCTGTAATATAACACTGAATATTACTTTTAAATTATTGCACGTATAGCATAGCAAGTAATCACTTTAAATGTATCTTTTCTAGACAAAGAAATAAGATCACACATCAGGGTTGGCTGCAGGGAGATAAAATGCATTTAGCTTAATTGTGTATGGCACATAAGTGCACTTTAGTGTCCTCTGATGCAACATGAAAATTATTGTTCTTATTATTGTGTGTTCAGAATGGCTAGGGATAATACGACTAAAATATTCATGAGACACCTTATGTAGTTTCAAAAGAAAAATGAACAAATATGCATTCCCCATAAGGGAGCTTTGCCACTAGTTGCAATTAGCCACGACAGTTTTGTATCTGCTTTTCAAAATATTTATTATGCTAAACATGGCTAGAAGGAGTTCAGAGAAACAGCGGCCATAAGGATATGTCTGTCAGAAAAGCACTCTTTGTTGGTATTCTGGAAAATGGCCTGTATCAACAATGAATAATTGATGATTGTTGGTTGCACATCACATTAACTGCCAACTGTCTTGTTCTGCACTGTGGACCTCGATCAGTGAAGAGTAGACTTTGCATACCCTTCACTTCATGACTTCCCATTGATATGAGTGAAGCTCCCTGTCTGCCTGTCAAATGACTCCAGGGGTTCACACAATAACAAACAAGTGCGTTATGAAATATGCAGTGGTGAGAAACATTTAGTCCCAATCACAATTAATATACTCTCAGCAAGAGCATAAAGAGAGCGAGAGAGGAAGGAGTAAGAGAAATGAGTTTTGACTCCTTTCTCACTACTTACATTTCTATGGTTCTAGATGGTCACAGTGTGTGTTTCCAGAAAAGGAGAAAAATCACAAGTTAGGCATCATCCTGCATTTCCCTTGCTGTTATTGGCCCATGGCTTCACCAGCATCTCTGACCCTGTCTTTGATTAAATCAGTAGAACATTTAATGACTAAAATCCCACTCTTTCATCTTCTATCCTCACCAATTAGTGCAGTTGACAAGACTTGAGCAAAATTAACTTCATAGATTCTGCAGCACATCTGAAAATAAACTGGGAAGTGTAAATTGAACCACACCTGACAACTCCCACATACACAGCAGGGAAACAAATCATTTCATCCTGCAAGTAAACTATGAATTGTTAGTTGTTACTCAAGCGTGATGAGCAATTCTGGATTTCATTCTCCTCCAGTTGCTCCAAATCGTTCATATGTTTTTATTAGATGTTTATCAAAGTTAGGAGCATTCTCTAAAGCAATACCGAGTCCCCCTTTTTGGGCATCTCATCCTGATGAGGTCAGAGACAGGACAGTAGAGAGAGAGAGAGAGAGAGGCGACCTTTAGGACTACAGATAGCCATGCAGAGCTTTAGGGAGAGGACGGGCCCAGCCAGCAGGGTGCTGACAGGCCCCGGATGTTTGAACAGGGTTGAGACAGACAGTCCACAGAGAGCTGCACAGGTCGCCCAGCAGCCCAGCATCTGTTCTCTAATAACAGGAGGCCTGCAGGGACGGACGCACATCCACACCGTGTCACCATCAGCACCCAGGCACCTCCATGCATGAGCTGTCCTCACCAGCACACCCATGCATGTGTTAATGTGTGTGTGAACATGGGCCGGTGCCAAGGGGGGTGGGCACACACACACACACACACACACACACACTTTCCTACTTCCACAAGTATCACACTCATAATATTTGATTTGTATCCTTGCCTCACTGCCTGTTGTCTCAATGTTAGAATGCGTCCTGCCATGTAAACTGATTTCCCCTGACTGGTGTTACACAGCTTCTGCTCTGGCATCCAGTCAGGCCCCGTTAACCCGCTGCCTAACATTGTCTTTTTCTCCAGTCTCTCTGCTCATATGAAATCCAATATTATGTAACAAGGGATGTTAGATAAGAGTTTCTGATGCCTATCACAACCCATCTACATTCTTCAGCAGGGCATCTTATGAAGCAAATAGCTGAGAAAGATCATGACAAATGGTTATTTGGATGAATATGATTCAAGGCAGACAATTGCTGTTGATACACAGACTATACATATTATGGGTGCAAACAATTGATTTTTGCACAGCAAAAATAATCTGATTTAAAACGTATTTTCTCTCTTTCTCTCTCTCTGTCACCAGTATCAAAAGTATAGCGATAAAGGGATTAAATCTTTTTATCTTGTCACCCAGTTGAATGGCCAATTAAATTTCCCCCTATCCAGCTTCCATTGCTCCACAAACCCGACAGCATATTCACTTATATTTCACATGATTTAATTCTTGTGATGAATTGCGATGAGCATCGTAGGACTTCAGCTAAAACTGAAACTAAAAGTGGAGAATTTGGAAAAAGCAGTGTGTCCCAAATTTCTGGTGTGCATCCCAGCTTTCTGTGAAGTATTAAACCTCCAGCTGTTAACATCAGTTCAGCAGAAATCCCCCTATTCTCTCCCCACAGCTCAGCTCAGCAGCCTGGCTAAAACGCTGCGTCAGTCTCATGATAGCTTTAGCTGCTGACGTCTTACCAATGACTTCATCACACGGTCAAAACACATTATTTCCCTTTTCAAAAATCCCCAGATTTAAGAGTGGGTAGGGGAGGAGTATATTTGATCCTTGGTTCAATGTTTCTAGTGTTTAATATTGTAAGAATGTCCCAAAGATGCTGAGAAGCACAGGGCGGCTGTCAAATCCATCTGCATGTTTAAAATGTAGGGAAGAGAAAGTTGGCAAGGAATGAAATTTTTAGTCACGGCCTAATTGAACGAGCATTTCTAGCAGGGATAAAGTGAATGAATGTCAAATCAAACACTTTCACAAAACCGCATGAGAGACATAAAGCTAAATGGAGAGTGAAGAGGCATAATGAATCAAGTATCTGTGTCAGAGTACTACTTGAAATCCTGTCAGCTGTACAGCTGGGGGCGCTCTTACTTGCCGACAGCTTTTGACTTCTCACAGATATGGAGTAGATGAAACTCACCACACCTTGACTGGAGTCAAAGTTTAGTCATCTTAGGTGTAATTATATACAAAGTGGTAGGCAACCTGCTCACTATCAGAAACTGAAAATGAGAGATTTCAGAGACACGTTCATTTTATTCCTAGGTGCAAAAAGTGCATAGTGCAGTGCAGCAGGAGTAAAACAGATCTATTTCTTGCATAAAAAAGCACCCATGCTTCATTTTTTACAGCTTTCCTCTCACAGGTGTTACACAAGGATGCTAATGCTGAAGTACAGACACAGGGGCCTCAAGGACAGGCACTTATGAAAAAATAATACCTTGAATATTTAAATTCTTCCAGTGCTTGTAAGGATTGTACCAGTACCTGTGCAAAGTCAAAGAAAGCAGAATATAAGCAACGGTGAGGTGAAAAGACACGCAGCTGCAGAATTTGTGGTAAAAAGAGAGGGAAAATGGCAAAGTCAGAGAGATAATTGAGAATAAAATGATGGGAGCGACAGCTTTGTCAGTTATTAATTTGTCCTCTCCATTTTCTTACATTGACAGAACACACAGTGCAACCGGGAGATTATAATTCAGTGCACAGGGGTCACAGTGATCTTAATGACTTCAGAGCAAGCAGGGATGTTCTCTGTATCTGGCAGTCATTAAGTTGAATATGGCAGACCGAGACCCTACTGAGCACATGACAATTATTGCACAATGTCTGCCTATTCTGCTAGCAAATGAGGTACATTCAAAATTGACCCAATTATTTTGTGTTAACCCACAGTTAGCCTGCACAGACGGCTGCCAACCTGTAGGTTATTCTGTTTCAGTATTGTGATCCACCACCTGACATAATTTGTATCCACTATTTCTCTCATCAGTAGTCTTTAAAAACAAACACTCTCTGCTGCCTTGGTGTTGATCTGGAGCATCATTACAATATCTGAGTTCTTATCAATAGTAATAAGCTCCCTAACTCTCTAAGGTCGCTTTCAATTTGCTTGATCCTTCAAATGCATTATGTAATACAGAGTAAATCAATGTGATTAGTTTGGCATTAAGCCCTTGTTGGGGCTGAGACAACACAGATCAGACTTCACTGTTAACAAACAGTTAATCAAAATCCAGACCATGAATTTAGGTCAGCAATTCTATACCATCCATTCATGTTACAGTACCAATGAAAAGTCTCCTTGACTCGCTAGTTCTAAATACACCCTTCATTACCACTTTGATTCACTATCCAAAGCCTGAAGCAGCGCAGCTCATAAACATTTAGCGACCAGAAAAACAGACTGCTGGCATCCATTTCTAAAAGCTAAACCACACACTAGCTACTGAGTCTGCGGAGAAAATGGAACAGTTTGCCATCGCAAATAAATGGATTCTAGATTATTGATGAGCAAACACCGGCTGGGTTGACATACTTCCCAAACAGAGGGGATTGCCTGAATTATCAGTTTTATTATGAGATAGATACCGAAAAGGGGATTTCTCTCCCTCGTGGCAACAGCTGCCTCAAGGGAACACAATTGGGCTCTGACTGACTCATCTTTGAAACTATGTGTGAAGAAGTCATTTGCCAAACAAAGCGCTCACTCTGTCATTCAGTCATTCTATATCACCCATCCGTAGCAGCATATAATAACCCAGTAGCACATTCTCGAAAAAGATGTAACTTTGTTGGTATCCGAAATTAAGATCAAAACAATTTCCAAAAATATATACTGTTTCTAGAGTTGAGCTGTATTTCTAGTGCAGCATTTGTGTGTTGGGAATGACTGCAATTTAGGATGTGGAAGGATTTCAACAAAACTATCAGTGCTTTGTCTGATCTGAACGCAAAAAGCCTAGTTAGAGCTGGGAGATAGATGAGTGGGGTCCATAACAAACTCCTTAACAACCACACAGGTCGCAACAACTCTGGGTAAACACACGCTTTTTGAGATGAGCAAGCGAACAAACTTGCCACATACACACTTCACTAAATGCATGTTGATACACGCACCTGAATGAAGTGTGTGTCATAGCCCCCAGCACTCGGCTGCACCCGCACACATACACACACACACACAGACAAAGACATTGACACAGCTAACACACCACCACTGGCCAACAACTGGCCGCAATGGATGCTAAAATAAAACCCATCTGGGTTACACAAAGGCAAAGTTTGAAGCTACTCTGTCTTGCTTCTTTCCTCCTCCCACTTTTTCATTTCTCTTCTGGGTTTGTCTGCCTCTCTCTCTCTCTCAGGACAGGGAGAGAGAGAGAGAGAGAGAGAGAGAGAAAGAAGCCTATACATCAGTGAGATTTAATAGTGCCTCAACCTGCTCAGCGCTCGTATCACATGGTGTACATCATCAATAATCTTTACGAGCCAGCGCCTTGGCTAAAACACAAGGGTAATGTGTTGCTCCTGTTGGAACCATGAACTCAAACCCACAGGCATCTTAGAAACGTATTTTCAGTCTTTATTTTCTGCATGTCATCCCATCACAGTGTTAAAGCAGGCTATTGAGAATACACCACAATTCTCTAGCTGAGAGAGTGATATTCAAACAAAGAATGTTGTATTAAAAATGCATGCGCTTAAGCCATCTTTGACTGACAGAAAAAAGTTTTTGCAAAGTTTGTTTTTTTCTTGAGACAGATTAAGTACAAGTTAAGAAACGGATCAAATATCTAGGTGTGACTAGTATACCAGCGTGCTGTAGACTCTCATAATAACCGGATCACAGTGAGAGCTCTTCCAAGAGATTCGTCTTAAAGCGGCATCATAAGAGATGAAAGTTTCTTCACCCTGGTCGTTCCCTGGGCTGTGTGACTGTCACACCACATACACTCACAATCAGTTGTCACTCTTGGTGCTGGAAACTGGGACAGAGAAGGGCAGTTTTGAAGCAGTCAAATCTGCTGTTGCGGTTAAGTGGCGCTGGAGACAATAGCAGAAAGTTCAGAGGAAAATCCAAAATGAACAGCGTCATCCTAGAGTAATAGCTTTAGACATGCATGATGCTTCTAAATTTAAATCTGCAACAAACTAAACAGAATTTGAGGAAGTTCTACTCCGATGTGTGGACATGACACACCATTAACTTGACATATCAGTTTCCTTTTACAGAGGTCAGGGGTCAGCCAAGAAGTAAACATGCTGAGTGCCCTTTCGGTCCACTAAAAAGAATAGACATGACAATTTCAGTTTCAAGTTGCTACTACTTCCTCTTCCCGAGCAAAAACCCATGACTGTGCTTTCAAGAAATGCTCTTAAAAGCTCCATTTTATGCACTGATGGAGAGCTCACTCACTCCCACACCTTGAATGTGCTTCTAGCATGTCTGATGTTCCAGTGTAGGAAGTGACCTTAGGAAAAAGGGATGTTTCACTGCAGAAAAAAAAAAGTTTTGTTTTTCTATATATTCTTTATACAGACTATAGGAAACTAGAGAGGGAAAGAGGATACACAGGAAATAACATTCTAGCGGGATTCAATCCTAGACCATGTGGTTCCAAAGGAGGCCACTCGACTCCCTCTGGACACATTTTTTGGAGGGTTTGGATTAATTCCTGTTTTCAGTGTTATCTTAGATGTTGATTTATCTCGGGACATTTAGCAACACAGTGTCAGCCACAGGTCAGCAGGCCCTGCTCTCTGCGAACCCAGGAGTTTAGAGTTTGACTGATTAATCATGCTCTGCAACTTCATCCATTCTGTCTTTACTTGCCTGCGTGCCTACCTACTACATGCCTCAGTGCAGTGAAAACAGTTATCAGTCGATATCAATAATGTAACAAGAATGAAACACTGAAGGTGTAATTTGAGCCTCTGAGAAACTGACAATGCAAGGAAGGAAATTCTGTTCCCAGATTGAATGGCGAGTTTCTATTCTGGTTTAGACCTTGAAACAGAAATAAATGACAAAAAAACAACAGTGCATGAGAAGCAGTAATGTGGTCATTTCAGTAATGTGAAGCTTAGATAATGATGGTCTTTGCTGATTGAGGGCATCTAGAGATCACACATTGTAATTTCTGTTTACACAGTATAACCACGCTTTGTGTTTTTTACACTGCATTCACCCCTTCGGCCTCTTAAGTCATGTCACAAGCCACAGTCATCTGACAGAGAGTATGAAGAAGCTTCCCCATGGCTGAGCATGATCTTGCCGGATGACAGTGGTAAGTCCATGCCTACATCATAAGAAACACACACTGATACAGTAGCTGAACCCCATGAACTCATTCCACTCTACGCTATGGTGTTTATTTTGTAATTTTTAAGTAGCCTGTTTTTTGGATTTCAAATTGTCCTTGGACTCGATTTTGGTAGAACCTTTCCTCTGATCAGTATGCTACATGGACGCACAAAGATTATTTTAATGACCTCCTCAACCAAATATTCTTCTCACAAATGATCACAGATGGGTACCGGCAGCCATATAAAATATTAATGTAATATTAATGAACGATATTAATGAAAAATCCAGTCCCCGAAACAACGTGTTGACTTGAAAGAAATAAACACAGTGGGAGATTCAATTTGCATCGTCTGAACTACAAAGATAAAAGTTTCTAAGTGTGTGAATATTTAGCACTGTTTGGGATACATACAGCAGTATGTGTTCGCATTTGCTCGTGCCCACACACACACGCACACGCACACGCACACGCACACACACCCTTTTGCCCGAAGGGAGGTAGAGGCCATATTGATTTCTCTGTCAACTCTATCAGAGGAAACCCTGAGGGAGACCTTGCATCCGCTTACAACCATCAGTTGGCTGAATTAACCACATTTATGCTTCAGGCTAGAACACACACCTCATACATTCAGTTGAGAGTAAAAAATCTCATAGTCAGATGTCTGGTTTTGGGGAATTGCATGCTACACTTATTAGCTTTGGAGACTACACCGTGTAATCAAGTCAAACTAACAAGGGCACAGACAGAACAGTGTGTAGTGAATTTGAGGTGCAAAAGAGGTGAGCATGGTTTGTGAAACCTTGGAACATGAAGGTGAAAAAACCTTGGAACTTGAAGTCAGGGTTGGCATGAAAATGATTATGGATTTTCTTATTGTTTTTATCCTTAATCTGACGTGCAAATAAAGCCCAATCCCCTCCGCTGTTTATCTAAAAGAGACTTGGGATGAAGTCACACATTGCCCTGAGCTACACCCCAAAAGAATAACACACACTAGACCCAACAGGGTGATACACACACACACACACATGGCTAGTCACATACCCAAAGCTCTTTCTTCTTGCTCAGTGGCCTGATTACTGTCTGTTTTTGTTTCAGGGATGACTCACATCCATTTAATTTCTGAACATAGGCCTTAAGTCCATGAACACACCTCAACTCACCTACTCTCATGCCTCTAATGACTTGACTCATATGACTTCTCTCCAGCCAGCAGGTACTCATTTACAGTGCAAAGACAATGGTGAGCTGTCTCCCACAGCTGAGAGAACATGGAGATGCTGTCACTGCTGCCATGGAGGCCATACTGATTCTGAGAAAATATTCTTTAACAATTCCTAAAAGCCTTTAGTCAGTAGAAGAACATTATCATTATCAAAATCCAACACAGGCAAATTCCTGACCTTATGATTAGAGGAACTGACCTTCTAACGATTAATACCTGCTGTCCTCTACCTACTTCTGTTCAGAGGCTGCAGTTTTAATTTCTCTAGTTTTGCCCCAGTCTCCCCTTTGTTATTTGCATTTCACATGCTATTGGGCTGCTATAACCTCGCAAACTAAACCTCCCTTACAAAGAGGTGGGAAGGATTTGATATACCATTTTGCCCAATCATACAGTATTTGGTCCGGTTGGAATGGCACGACTTAATGGCAAGTAAATGATATGAATTCATACGGTGGCAGCTGGTGTCCACTCCACCCAGAGGGGGCCAGTGACACAGAGGAGTGAGCTGACCTGTGATTGCTTGATTCAAAGGGGGAGCGGGGGGCTTTGCTTAAAATCAGCCTCCTCCTTATGGACTTGTCAGCTACATCAAAGTAGGAAAATGTGGATAGGACAAGAGTAACTGTCTGTAACTCACTCTCCCAAATTCCCCTTTGGCAGATCTTTGAGTAATAACACTTCCAAGAAATTGCACAATCAATGGAGCAGTGTGTCTGAAACTTGTAAATTAGCCAATTCTGAAGCAGATATATACATAAAAAAGTAGGTGACTGAAATGGATTGTGAAGAATCTGAACTATATATGCATTTTAGTGGGCCAACTGCATTTTGTACTCTCTATAACCCTGGCAGTTTGGCTAGATAGTTGTTAAAGAAAAAAAAAATCCCAGCGAAACAAGAAGGGGGTTTAAAGAGTCATGAGAGGCTGCAATTAATGTAATCCCTACTCTTGGCTCCGATGTCAAAGAAACGGGTGATCACATTCCCATGTCGGCCTCAAACTCATCCCCACTGTGCTAAGCTCTTTTTTCAACTTTTTACTCCAACGGGGAGTGAGGCGGCATCTGGTTTAAAAAAAGGATAACAAAGAGCAACGTACGTGCGATCTGCTCCTAACAGCTTCTCTAGTATGCATCCCAAAACAGCCAGATGCAAAGTGCCGGGCCACCTATTCAGCCAGGCTCCTCTGCCAAGCCATCTGCCAGAAGTCATGTGGTAGAAAGTCTGTCGGAGATACCAGCCACTCACAGACCATTGACACCAAGCATTCAAGCAACACTGACACACTGTGCTGCCAACAAGTAGGGGCATGTGACACTTCCCTCACCAGTGATCCAGATACATGCACTGTTAATGCTCTTGTAAACAAGTACAAGTGCACATGCACACGCGTGCACACACACACACACACAAGTACAAACCACTTGTAATTTAAATTCTAGCATCAAACAAACAGGCATTCACACGCAAACACGGAGGGATGTTATGGGATGAATGCTATGGATCCTGATGATAATCTCTGATACTTGACAGGAAACTGAAGTGAGTGTGCTCATAGTCATGTGGTGACAAACCTTGAAATACTATACCAGGCAAGAATCAACAAATCAGGAGTGCTTGTACCAATGCCTGGAGGGGTTAAGCAAATGCAGACAGGATTTTGATCGCCCCCAACCCCCCCGGCTCGTCCTGACTCACCCTGTCAATCACCAATAGATGAGTTCATCCACAAATCTGTGCCATGACTTTACCTCAAGACCATCATGAGAACAAATCCCTGCATGACGGGGCATGGGATCAAAGGAGCCACCTGGCTAGAAAAGAACTGAAATACTTTCAATATGGTCTAGACTGAAAGAGAGATAAGAGTCTGAAAGGTCTGGAGATAGCAGAGGGTTGACAGGAGAGAGAGAAAGAGGTTAAGTTGTTATCAGTCAAAGTCTTTCCAGAGCCATAACCCTGCCAGATGTTTTCGTCCAGTGGTTAGCTTTGCCTGGTTGGTTGTGCAACAGTAGCCTACAGGCTGATGCTGTTTACAGCTAGCTCTTTAATGGTGGAGGTACACTTACATCACTAACACATAAAATAGAGGTAAAAAGGGTCTACTAGATAGTTAAATAGATAGAACAGTTATGGAAACCCAGGATGAGAGATGTCTAAAAGATTAAACTACATAGCGACTAAACAGTTTTTTAAAACCAAGGATCATCTGAGGGATGAACTGCCACACAGTATCAGAAGTGGGCTCATCTTGAGCCTGTAGTCGTGATTTGTTATACCTTTTCTGGACAGAAAATGTCAAGCGGATTTTGCTTTTGGTGAATGCTACCACTTTAAGACTGAAATTAGGCCCTTTGGCTAGCAGTGTCAGCACTGAAGCCTTCACACAGTGGAAATGTCACCTGTCACACACACTTATTGTCTGCCAGCGCAGCGTGCATCAGCCCCGTCTGACCCTCTGGGCCTGTGCTTCATCTGCCGTCATGCCCTGTAACTGGCATCAGCCTAAACCCTCCACATCGACCAGCTTTGTTTGTATACAAAGCATAAGTGGATAGGAAATATGATGAGCTTCCCATTAGCCCGCAGTGAAATGGTATTTAATGGTGCTGGCCTATTTAAAATCCACTGAAATACTTAAGCTGTACATGACTGCATTTGCCTGACTCCATGCAGCCATGTAAAACCTTGCCTGCCTTGTACTCAAGGTAGGCACATGCAAAATCACAATTATGTGTTATATATCAAAGGGCTGTGGAATATGTGCAGTGTATAGCTAGTTTCTATAAGAAAGCAGTGAATGATGAGGAGAAACAACAAAGATACTGTACTGAGAATAGCTCAACCGATGGAGTATTTGAGCTCTGCCTTTTGTATGAGAAACCTCAAAGCTACTGTCCTCAGCAGGAAATGTACAGAGAATTCTCCCTGTCCTAAAACACACATGCACACACACACACACACATACACATACACACACAAACTCACATACACAAACAAATGCAAGACTTGGTAACGCAGAGACAATACACACAGATCATATATTCTTTTTGATGGTCTTTTCTGAGCATGTGTGTATGTGTGTGTGTGGGCGGTGATGGCATCTTTCAATAACCCTGCAAAACAGAATGAGGATTCGACTGCTGTCAAAACATGACAGGAGAAGGGAATGAAAACGAGAGAAAGATGGGGAGAGAGAGAGAGAGGTGGAGAGAGTGTTAGAGAGAAGCAAGACAAAGAAAAACACAGAGGGGGAGCAAAAGAAAAGAGAGGAGGAGGAAGGAGGGGAGAAATAGGAGAGTAAGAGAAGTGGGGAAGATAGATGAAAATAAAGACAGTTTAAGAAAGAGGGGTTGGGTCACTGGCAATGCAATCAAACCAAGAAGTATGATCTATTTAAAATAAAAAAACAAAACAACTTTTATCATAAAAAAAGGTTATTATATCCAATTTCTGAAGATTTCTTTTTGAGAATTTATGCTCTATCATAACTTGATTAATATATAATTTTGTGTCAATCCACATTTTGAATTGAAAGCGAACTGACCCTAACTGTGGTTTAAAGAGGCCGGACAGCCATCTATTTGTGTAAAGAGAAGAGACTGGCAGCTGCACAGACAAGAACATCTGTTTTCCAGTACAAACCTGCCCCGTCATAACCCGTAACCTGCCTTTATTGCAGGGAGGGATACACACACAGACAAAGCTTGAGACCTGTAGGTTTCCCAGCATGCCCTGCTTACATTCCTGACCTCCTTCTGTCACTCTCTCACTTGACTCAACCCTGTTCCCCACCTCTACAACCGCCCTCCCCGCCCTCCCCCAACTCTCGTCATTGAGCACAAACAGAACCATCAGACGCACAGGGAGTGATTGACAGGGAACATCTTGACAGACAGAGGGCGTGTACGAAAATGGCCAGCCTGTCAATCAGGCTCTTCAAAACCTGACAACCGCTTACCCGCTCTACTGTATATGCACGGGGTAGATAGGTACAAACTCTTCCTCTCACACAACCTCGGCCATTCACTGTTGCCTTTGAGACTGCGAGGCGACTATGACCTGACAAAACCGTGTGCAGGGTGAGAGCCGGCCCCCTGCGGAGTTGGGAATGTGGTGAGAGGGCCAAAAGGGACTGATAAGGCCCCCTTTAGTCTCCCACTCTGCTCAACCCCTTGCTTAGTCTGCACCCCACAGAGATGTAGATGGTAGAATAGCAACAGAGACACGATGAGGAGTCATTCCTCTACCCTCCATCAAGAACACGAGACCATCCCATGCTATCCCACAGGGTAGGAAGGAGATCCCAGATAGGAGGACCTAATCCATACACAACACAATGCACCAGCATCACTGGGGACACACAACAAGCAGAAAAAAGGTCTAATCCCCTGTATACTAAATGGACCAGCAAAGATAAGCACACAGGGGAACACAAAACATCTGAAAGATGAGTAGGATGGGAGCAAACCATATCTCACTTCCCAATATAAGAGAAAACAGCAAGGCGGCTCCGTATTAAAACCACATACATTTTTATATTTGATTAACAAATGACATCTTTGACAACAATGATGACAATACACCTGTATACACAAAGTACATAAAAAAAAAGTCTGTGATGCAATGTGCTTAATGTACAATTGCATGGTTATTTTCTATTTATTGTAGTCAAACATAATTGGCACAATGCTGATGAAAATCGGAGTTGCTCATGTGCACAGATCACTTATCACACATAAGAAAAGCAGATGTAAAAACTTTAAGTGATTGATCAAGCTGGCATGCAGTTTATGTTTGAGAAAGTGTCTCAGGTCCATTACTTACTCTGCACAGTGCTCTGCTGGTGACCTGAGGCTTTGGGTGGGCTGATCCTGCTCTTGGGAGGGACCGTCTCCATATTTTGGCCCTGGTTCTCACCTGGACTGCGGCTCTGGCTCGGGGCCTGAGCCTCAGTCTGGGTCTCGCTCTGTGCTTTGTCCTGTGGGACCGGCACAGCTGCCGCCAAAGACTTCTGCCTGGTCAGGATGCCGTCGCTACCCGCCCTCATCAGCTTCTCACCCACGCTCAGCACCCGGGCTCGACCGCCCGCAGCGGCCGTGCCAGGGCATTCCTTCCTGGGGGAGGGCAGCTTGGATCCTGCCCCCGCCGAGGGAGGCCGGGCCAGCCTGGAGGCTCTGGACATCCTGCAGGTCTGTGGATCAGTGGAGCTCCTCAGTCTCTCTCAGTCAGTCTGACTGCATCTGGGTCCCAAGGGCAATCCAGGTTTTCTCGGCTCTCTCGGTGAGTGTGGGTTTGTGTCTCTCCGGCTCAGCGAGTTGTGACTGGTGCAGGTAGGCTGAGAGGGCCAGAGGGAGGGCACTTTTGGGAAGTCGGCCGGGTGGGAGGAGAGGTGGAGAGGTGGGGGTGGAGGCGGACGGGGGGTGTTAATAGCTCCTTGGAAGGTGTTCTTTTCTCCTGGCGTGGCCTCCTGGGATCATCCTCCAAGGCAAACAGTGTCAAACGTGTGTGTGTGTTTGTGTGTGTGTAAATGTGTGTGTGTTTGTGGGTGTGGATAAACCTGTGGAGTGGCAGGACGCGCTGTGCCAAATGCAAACAGGCAGTCAGGTCTTCGGTGTCAGCGCATTCCAGCTTTCTAATCCCCTCTCTCCCTCTCTTTCCCGGTCTTTCACACACTCCCTCTCACTCCATCCCTCTCTTCCTCTGTGAATTTCTCGTGCTCCCTCTCTCCTTCACTTTGTCATAATATGGTTGTCAACTTCTCCCTCCTACCTCATCCCTACTAATTCTTCCCCGTGTTGCTGTCCTCTTCTGCTCTCTCTCCTCTTCTCGTTCGTTTCGGTTCACTCGCTCTTCTTTGCTGATGCTCAGCGGGTAACCATTCCAGTGCTCAGGCAGGCGGAGACCAGAGAGAGTGAGAGAGATTGAGAGAGAGCAAGAGAGAAAGAGGGTGAGAAAAAAAAGAAGCAAAAAAAAAGAAAAACACGAGGCAGAGAGAGAAAGTGCCGGCA